>NC_057795.1:617358740-617688980 GCF_018294505.1 Triticum aestivum
AATTTACCATTGTATTGGGTGTGTTGGGGACACAAGAGACTCTTTGTTATTTGGTTGCAGGGTTGTTTGAGAGAGACCATCTTCATCCTATGCCTCCTACGGATTGATAAACCTTAGGTCATCCACTTGAGGGAAATTTGCTACTGTCCTACAAACCTGTGCACTTGCAGGCCCAACAACGTCTACAAGAAGAAGGTTGTGTAGTAGACATCAGGGAACCCATCATCGGTGGCCATCTTCATCATCCCGGCGCTCTCCATGACGAGGAGGTAGTAGTTCACCCTCGAGGCTGAGGATATGTACCAGTAGCTATGTGTTTGATCTCTCTCTCTCTCATGTTCTCTCTCGTGTTCCCTCTATGGCACGATCTTGATGTATCCCGAGCTTTGCTATTATAGTTGGATCTTATGATGTTTCTCCCCCTCTACTCTGTTGTGATGAATTGAGTTTTCCTCTTGAAGTTATCTTATCGGGTTGAGTCTTTAATGATTTGAGAACACTTGATGTATGTCTTGTTGTGCTTATCTGTGGTGACAATGGGATATCATGTGCCACTTGATATATGTTTTGGTGACCAACTTGCGGGTTCCGCCCATGAATCTATGCATAGGGGTTGGCACACGTTTTCGTCTTGACTCTCCGATAGAAACTTTGGGGCACTCTTTGAAGTACTTTGTGTTTGTTGAATAGATGAATCTGAGATTGTGTGATGCATATCGTATAATCATACCCACGGATACTTGAGGTGACAATGGAGTATCTAGGTGACATTAGGGTTTTGGTTGGTTTGTGTCTTAAGGTGTTATTCTAGTATGAACTCTATGATAGATTGAGCGGAAAGAATAGCTTCATGTTATTTTACTACGAACTCTTGAATAGATAGTACATAAAGGATAACTTTGAGGTGGTTTCGTACCCTACCATAATCTCTTCATTTGTTCTCTGCTATTAGTGTCCTTGGAGTGACTCTCTGTTGCATGTTGAGGGATTGTTATATGATATATCTATGTTATTATTGTTGAGAGAACTTGCACTAGTGAAAGTATGAACCTTAGGCCTTGTTTCCTAGCATTGCAATACCATTTACGCTCACTTATATCGCTTGCTACCTTGCTGTTTTTATAATTTCAGATTATAAACACCTTTATCTACCATCCATATTGCACTTGTATCACCATCTCTTCGCCGAACTAGTGCACCTATACAATTTACCATTGTATTGGGTGTGTTGGGGACACAAGAGACTCTTTGCTATTTGGTTGTAGGGTTGTTTGAGAGAGACCATCTTCATCCTACGCCTCCCACGGATTGATAGACCTTAGGTCATCCACTTGAGGGAAATTTGCTACTGTCCTACAAACCTCTGCACTTGGAGGCCCAACAACGTCTACAAGAAGAATGTTGTGTAGTAGACATCAAGCTCTTTTCTGGCGCCGTTGCCAGGGAGGTGAGTGCTTGAAGGTATATATTTAGATCTTGCAATCGAATCTTTTTGTTTCTTGTTTTATCACTAGTTTAGTCTATAAAAAGAAAACTACAAAAAAAGTGGAATTGAGTTTGTCTCATACGCTTCATCTTTTAATATCTTTCGTGAGAATGATGGTAAGGAAAATTGTGCTCAAGTGCTAGAAGAAGAAATCTATAAAATGTTTTGCACTAAATCTTTGAATGATGAGCATGATTGCAATGTTGTTAGTATGAACTCTTTGAATATCCATAGTACTAATGATTATTGCACTAGTCATGATGAAAATATCTCTTATGAGCATGTCAACTTTTGTGGAGTGCATGTTTGCATGAACACACCGAATACAGAAGATATATATTGCAAGAGGCATAAGCATTTAGAAACTAAATTGTTGCAAGAAAAGTTAAATGGGAGTGCTAAAAATTTACATTTCCTTTGCCGTACTTGTGAACTATGCAATGAGGTCATCTACATCTCCTATGCAAATTATTTCATGATCGAATCATGTCCAAAAATTGTGATGATTTGATTTCCCTTGCTCATTATAATGAACTTAGTTTGCTTTTGGGTTATGAAGAATTGAAACGTTTAACTCAGGATCTTCCAGATTTTGCCCTTAATAAATTCCTTGATATTGATCTAGAGAAGATTTATATGTATTGTACGGTGAATTGCATTGAAAATCCTTATATATCCAATTACCTAAAGAAAAGAAAACAAATAGAAGATGATGAAAATACTAATGAAATGTAAGAGACTTCCCAATCTCCTCCTATTATTTCTTATGATGAATCAGGTAACGAGGAGGAGCTTTCTATTCAACCAATCCCATCAATAAAGAAGGTTGAACCCACACATAATGTGAAGAAGAAAAGGAAGAGAAGGAGCAGCAAAGGTAAAAAGGTATCCCTCCCAAATGATGTTGCTCCTACTACTCATTGTGATGATGATAATTGCTATACTATTGGTGCTATCCATACTATTAATGATGGGAGTGATTATGCTTATGATATGAAAAGGCCCAAGCTTGGGGAAGCTATGTTTGATGAGTATGAAATATTTGAGAATATATTTGCTGAAATTAATGTTTGTCCCAAGCTTGGGGATGCTATGTTTAATGTAGATGATATTTTAGCCTCTCAAGTTTTGATATGCAAAGTTGTTATGATGATAGCATGCCTCTTACCTATGATGATTATATTGATGAAAGTGGGTTTGGAAGAGTGTCAACTTTAGGAAGTAGTGATCCCACTATTTTGGAGGATGTTGAATTTTATTGTGATGAATATGAAAGTGGATTTGGAAGAGTGTCAACTTCATTTAGTGATGATTCCACTATCTTGGAAGAGGTTTCAATCGATTATGATGAGAACAAAGTTGCTACTTATGATGATTATTGTGATGAAAATTATGCTATAAAAAGTATTGATGATTATATTCATAAAACTTGTCATGATTATGATTACCCTTTTTCTGAACATTACTCTTTTAATTTGGAAACAATTTTCAGTGTTCAAGTCTTTTATGATACTCCCACCATTCCGAATGAGAAGAATTTTGCTTATGTGGAGAGTAGTAAATTTTCTATGCTTGTAAATGATGGAAATAATGCTTTAGGTGCTGGTTATATTGTTGAATTCATTCATGATGCTACTGAAAATTATTATGAGGGAGGAATATATGCTTGTAGGAATTGCAATAATGTCAAGTTTCCTCTCTATGTATTGGAAATTTTGAAGCTATGCTTGTTGTACCTTCCTATGCTAGTTGATTATTGTTCCCATAAGTTGTTTGATCACAAAATACCTATGCATAGGAAGTGGGTTAGACTTAAATGTGCTAGTCATATTCTTCATGATGCTCTCTTTATGTTTCAATTCTTATCTTTTATGTGAGCATCATTGAAATCATCATGCCTAGCTAGAAAGGCATTAAAGAAAATCGCTTGTTAGGAGACAACCCAATATTTACACTTACTGTTTTTGTGTGTTCACATTATTATGCTACTTTAGTAATCATGTTTTATAGCTTTTATTTCAATGAAGTGCCAAGTAGGACCCTTGGGAAGACTTGGGTGAAGTCTTTATGATCATGCTGTAAAAAACAGAAACTTTAGCGCTCACACGATTAGCTGCCATATTTTGCTGGAGAGAGATTTTAGGTTGATTACTTTTGCAGATGATTAATAGACAAATTCCTCAGGTCCACCAATTTATTTCAGAATTTTTGGAGTTCTAGAAGTATAAGTTTGATACATATTACTACAGACTGTTCTGTTTTTGACAGATTCTGTTTTCATTGTGTTGTTTGCTTATTTTGATGAATCTATGGCTAGTATGTAAGGGTATGAACCATAGAAAAGTTTAAATACAGTAGATATTATACCAATATGAATTTATAATGAGTTCATAACAGTACCTAAGTGGTGATTTATTTTCTTATACTAACGGAGTTTACGAGTTTTGTCTTGAGTTTTGTGTGGTTGAAGTTTTCAAGTTTTGGGTAAAGATTCGATGGACTATGGCATAAGGAGTGGAAAGAGCCTAATATTGGGTATGCCCAAGGCACCCCAAGGTAATATCCAAGTACAACCAACAGCCTAAGCTTGGGATGCTCCGGAAGGCATCCCCTCTTTCGTCTTTGTTCATCGGTAACTTTACTTAGAGCTATATTTTTATTCGCCACATGATATGTGTTTTGCTTGGAGCGTCATTTCCTTTTAATAGTATTTGCTTGCTGTTATTTAGAATAATGTCTTGCATCTTTATTTTCAATAAAAATGTCAAGGATAGCCTTTACCATGCTTATTTTGCTAGTATACATGTTGCTGTTTCAAAACAGAAAGTTTACCGCTGTTGCAAAAATTCCCTAGAAAAGTCAGAGAGTGATATAATGTTGAATCTTTTTGTATATTGAGCTATGATAAATCTTATACAGCGTAGTATGTTTCTTTTAATTTTTGGACTTAGGGAAGTATGATGAATCTTGCACTCTTTACAGACTATACTGTTTTGGCAGATTGCTGTTATGTTTGCATTGTTTGCATATGCTTGCTTGTTTAATGATTCTATTTGAGGATAGGAGTATTAAATATGCAGAGACATGTAGTATTCAATGTTGAATAATAATTTTAGTGATTTGTTACAGTAGAAAATGATGAGGTTTTGCATTGTTTTATACCAACTTATCTCACGAGTTCTTGTTGAGTTTGGTGTGAATGAAGTTTTTGACATTTAGGGAAACCGTCATATAAAAGGAATTAAGGAGACAAAAAAGTTCAAGATTGGGGATGCCCAAGGCACCCCAAGATAATATTTCAAGAAGTCTCAAGCATCTAATCTTGGGGATCCCCTGGTAGGCATCCCACCTTTCTTCTTCAACAACTATCGGTTAGTATCGGTTGAACCTAAGTTTTTGCTTCTTCACATGAGTTGTGCTATCCTTGCAATGTCATTTTGTTTTGTTTTGCTTGCTGCTTGAATAAAATACCAAGATATGAAATTCTTAAATGAGAGAGAGTCTTCATATAGCTACATAATTATTTAACTACTCATTGATCTTCACTTATATCTTTTTGGAGTAGTTTGACATTTACTCGTGTGCTTAACTTATATCCTATGAGTAAATGGTTGAATGAGTTGAATGTCATAAATCTGAAATTATATATGTCTCATTTGCTTATCCCATGGGGATAAATGACTTCACATCTAAGAAGTAGAGGTTGTAAATTTATTGACGGTTAGCAAGCATTGTATTGGTCATTTGAACAATTCATGAAAGATTGAAGGAAGAGAGATTTCACATATAAACATATTATCATGGACATCTTTTATAATTGTGAGCACTCATTAAGTATGACATGCTAAAGAGTTGATGTTGGACATGGAAGACAATGTAATGGGTTATGTTTTCTCACATATAAGTTAAAGTATATTGTCATGGATCATTCAAACATGTTGAGCTTGCCTTTCCCCCTCATGCTAGCCAAAATTCCTAGCACCAAGTAGAGATACTACTTGTGCTTCCAAATATCCTTAAACACAGTTTTTGCCATGAGAGTCCACCATACCTACCTATGTATTGAGTAAGATCCTTCAAGTAAGTTGTCATCGGTGCAAGCAATAAAAATTGCTCTCTAAATATGCATGACTTATTAGTGCGGAGAAAATAAGCTTTGTACGATCTTGTTATGGAAGCAATAAAAGTGACGGACTGCATAATAAAGGTCCATATACAAGGGGCAATATAAAGTGACATTCTTTCGCATTAAGATTTTGTGTATCCAACCCTAAAAGTGCATGACAATCTCTGCTTCCCTCTGCGAAGGGCCTATCTTTTACTTTATGTCTTTTACTTTATGCAAGAGTCAAGGTGATCTTCACCTTTCCCTTTTTCATTTTATCCTTTGGCAAGCACTTTGTGTTGGGGTGATCCTGATATATATATCCAATTGGATGTAAGTTAGCATGAACTATTATTATTGACATCACCCAAAGGTGAATACGTTTGGAGGCAACATTATAAGCCCCTATCTTTCTCTGTGTCTGATTAAAACTTCATAACCACAAGTATTGCGTGAGTGTTAGCAATTGTAGAAGACTATATGATAGTTGAGTATGTGAAGTTTGCTAAATCCAAGATCTGACATAGACCCTTCCTAAAAATAAGATGAATTGCAATTGTTTGATGACTAAGAATGAAGTTTGCTAGTTTTCAAGAAAGTTTATGGTCTATGCTTTAACATGTGAATAGCTTGTTACTTGATCATGAAAAGTTTTATGAGATGAACTACTGTTATGACATATAAACATGCTAGAAAAGGTGATTGAAATTATCATTGATCAAACTTGTGCACCTACTAGCATTCACACTTCATAATTCTTTCTTTATCATTTACCTACTCGAGGACGAGTAGGAATTAAGCTTGGGGATGCTGATACATCTCCAACGTATCTATAATTTATGAAGCATTCATGCTATTTTATTATCTGTTTTGAATGATTACGGGCTTTATTATACACTTTTATATTACTTTTGGGACTAACCTATTAACCGGAGGCCCAGCCCATATTGCTTTTTTATTGCCTGTTTCAGTATTTCGAAGAAAAGGAATATCAAACGGGGTCCAAACGGAATGAAACCTTCGGGAGCGTGATTTTTGGGAAGACTATCATCTCGGAGACTTGGAGTTCATGTCAGAAGAGCCTCGAGGAGGCCATGAGATAGGAGGGCGCGCCCCCCTATCTCGTGGGCCCCTCGAGCACCCCCCGACCGACTTCTTTCGCCTATATAGTCCCACATACCCTAAAAACATCCACGGAGAAGATAGATCAGGAGTTCCGCCGCCGCAAGCCTCTGTAGCCACCAAAAACCTCTTGGGAGCCCGTTACGGTACCGTGTCGGAGGGGGAACCCATCACCGGTGGCCATCTTCATCATCCCGGCGCTCTCCATGACAAGGAGGGAGTAGGTCACCCTCGAGGCTGAGGGTATGTACCAGTAGCTATGTGTTTGATCTCTCTCTCTCGTGTTCCCTCTATGGCACGATCTTGATGTATCCCGAGCGTAGCTATTATAGTTGGATCTTATGATGTTTCTTCCCCTCTACTCTCTTGTGATGAATTGAGTTTTCCTCTTGAAGTTATCTTATCGGATTGAGTCTTTAATGATTTGAGAACACTTGATGTATGTCTTTCCGTGCTTATTTGTGGTGACAATGGTATATCATGTGCCACTTGATATATGTTTTGGTGACCAACTTGCGGGTTCCGCCCATGAATCTATGCATAGGGGTTGGCACACATTTTTGTCTTGACTCTCCGGTAGAAACTTTGGGGCACTCTTTGAAGTACTTTGTGTTGGTTGAATAGATGAATATGAGATTGTGTGATGCATATCGTATAATCATGCCCACGGATACTTGAGGTGACAATGGAGTATGTAGGTGACATTAGGGTTTTGGTTGATTTGTGTCTTAAGGTGTTATTCTAGTATGAACTCTATGATAGATTGAGCGGAAAGAATAGATTCATGTTATTTTACTACGAACTCTTGAATAGATAGAACAGAAAGGATAACTTTGAGGTGGTTTCGGACCCTACCATAATCTCTTCTTTTGTTCTTCGCTATTAGTGTCTTTGGAGTGACTCTTTGTTGCATGTTGAGGGATTGTTATATGATCTATCTATGTTATTATTGTTGAGAGAAGGATCGATATAGTTGACTAGAGGGGGGGTGAATAGGCAACTAACACTTTTTATAATTTTCTTTACCAAATTAAACTTTGCATCAAAGTAGGTTGTCTAGATATGCAACTAGGTGAGCAACCTATATGATGCAACAACAAGTAGCACACAAGCAAGCAAGGGATACAACACAAATAAGCTTGCACAAGTAAAGGCACGAGGTAACCAAGAGTGGAGCCGGTGGAGACGAGGATGTGTTACCGAAGTTCCTTCCTTTTGAGGGGAAGTATGTCTCCGTTAGAGCGGTGTGGAGGCACAATGCTCCCCAAGAAGCCACTAGGGCCACCGTAATCTCCTCACGCCTTCACACAATGCGAGATGCCATGATTCCACTATTGGTGCCCTTGAAGGCGGCGACCGAACCATTACAAACAAGGTTGGGGCAATCTCCACAACTTAATTGGAGGCTCCCAACGACAGCACGAAGCTTCACCACAATGGACTATGGCTCCGCGGTGACCTCAACCGTCTAGGGTGCTCAAACACCCAAGAGTAACAAGATCCGCTAGGGATTAGGGGGAATCAAATTTCTCTTGGTGGAAGTGTAGATCTGGGCCTTATCAACCACTCCTGAGCAAATCAACAAGTTTGATTGGCTAGGGAGAGAGATCGGGCGAAAATGGAGCTTGGAGCAATAATGGAGCTTTTGGGGGAAGAGGTAGGTCAACTTTGGGGAAGAAGACCCCTTTATATAGTGGGGGGAACAATCCAACCGTTACCCCCCAAGCAGCCCCGCAGAGAGCGGTACTACCGCTTGGATGGGTGGTACTACCGCTGCGCCAGCGGTACTACCGCGCCACCCAGCGGTACTGCCGCTCACAAGAGGGGAGCAGGGTCCTGGCCCTAGAGCAGTACTACCGCGGAGGTATGGGCGGTACTACCGCTCGAGAGCCGTACTACCGCCACTACTGCCGCGACAAGTACCGCAGAACCCGACACGATAAAGCGAGGGATCGAGTCGAGGCGGTAGTGGCCCAGAGCCTCAGTGGTACTATGGCAGAAACCAGTAAGCAGTACTACCGCTGCGGAGCGGTACTACCGCTTGCTGTCTTCGGTGGTACTACCGTTGTGGCCCGCGGTACTACCGCTAGGGCCAGACAAAGAGAGCAGAGAGAGGAATGAGAACTCCATTGAAGCGGGAAGGAACAGTGGGTGCAATAAGTATGTGTATGTGTTGATTCCACCCAAGCCATACCAAAGCGCATCCCCTCTTGATAGTACGGTGACTCCTACGCAACTAGTCCACCAACAGAGAAATGAAGGAGCTGCACCGTCTTGAATAAAGCACCGAGGGGAGGGAATCGTCTCGTGCCAAAGGATGAATCTCTGAAAATCTCAACGCACACGATTAGTCCGCAAAAGCATTGTTATCAATCACCAAAACACCTTGGGGATAAATATGCCCTTACAATCTCCCCCTTTTTGGTGGATTGATGACAATACGGGATTTGCACAAACGGGAAGAGACAAAGGACATGCGCAAACCCCACAACTCACAAATGTATATGGGCTCCCCCTAGATGTGTGCTATCTAGATAGGTGCTTTGTACTGCACGACACACATGCTAGGATCAACGCTCCCCCTACATTTTGGACACCAACACCCTAAGCAAGATATATGAGAGCAAAGAATATATAACACGATAAGCATGCATCTCATAAGATACCGACGTACAAGATAGACATAGATAATGATAATAAGGATAAGGTAGCATATGTCTCACACCATATGTCTGGAACTTAGGTCTCACTGGCACAAAAACAAGCAAAGCAAACAGCGAGAAAACACACCAGAAAGAAAACACACTCGCAAAGCAGACAACAACACAAATCCCTAAACTCTCTCCCCCTTTGGCATCGAGACACCAAAAAGAGAGGGAGTGTTGCTACGGCTCCAGGTGATAGAATGCGAGAGTCTCGAACATTAGATCCCAGCGGGATCGTCTACACTGCCGTCGTCGGTCGGGAACTGCTCGGCATCAGAATGTATCCACGGGCAGTGCTACTGAATCCACTCCTCCTCCTCAGTAAGTTGGTCCTTAGATCTACTGTAAATGGTGGCACCCAACTGACGCATTATCTCCTTGTGACGACCCCTGACCTTCTTCTCAGCCACATGAGTCATGGACTAACCGTGAGCCTCCATGCAGAACAACTTCTTCACCTTGAGCTTGAGCTTCTGTGCCCAAGAGGGCTCTGCCCCAGAAGGCACATAGTCATCAACATCATCAGCATCATCCTCCTCTTCGGTCTCCATGTCGGTAGCAGAAGATGTAGCCCCAGACCTAGGGACCTAGGGATCTCATGAGACACCAACTCTCCAGTCTCAAGCATAACCTTGGGATAAACCTTATCCCAGGCCTTCTCAATGAGCAGCATGATGAAAGGACCATAGATCGGGCAATTGCGCTCAGAGATAGCAGATAAGAGCTCAGACCACATAACATGAGAAATGTCCAAAGACTCGCCAGTGTTAGCCTCCTTCTCATGTTGGCAGAAGAGAAGCATGTCCACAAGAAAGGAGTGAACCATATCCTAATTCCCGATACGAGGGAGGAGAGTCTCCCGAACACGGTGAAGAATGTCTAGATAGGCAGGTAGCTCATATGTTACCTTCTTAGTGTCAGGGTTGATCTTCTGAGTGCAGTAGGGCCAGAGAGCTTGCTTGTGAGTGGAGGTTGTCTTACTATGGGGGCGAAAGCCAACAGGAGTCTCAAGCCCGTGATATTCCACTCCAAGTAACTCCATGAATGCCTTCCACTTGACAGACAGTAACTTGCCATTGGTCATCCAAGTCAGAGTCCTGTCCTCATCAGTCCCTAGATGGACCGTCGCATAGAATTGGGACACAATATCAGCATCATAGTCTTTGTTGAACTTCATGATACTGAGAATGTTCAGTTGAGTGCACATCTGAAAAGCTTCACCAAAGTACTCAGGATCCTTCTCCATATAGTCTGTGTTAATGGAGCGCACATCCACATACAGGTTCTTCTTGGCCTTAAGCACATCAAAGAAAATGGCAAATTGAAAGCGGTTCCAGAATGGACGGTTGACCAAAGTGGGATCTTGGTCTTCCACATAGGGGTTGCGGAGACGCCTTGCCCAGAACTCCTTGTCATTCATTTGAGGCACACTCTTTCCCTTTGGCTTTGTCTTGACAGCAGACTTCTTCGGGAGCTGAGGTGGAGGTGGAGCACTGGTGGAACCTCCTGCTGGCTCAGATGTGCGGTAGCGCTTCGACATGGCACGGTCAGGGTTGACGCGGCGAGCTTGATGCTCAGGATGTTCATCACCTGGAACCAAACACAAGAGCACGCAAAACAACCAGAAAGAACAAGCATAAGCCACAAACTCAACAAAAAGTATCACAGAACGGGAGGAGAATGATGGAACTTGGTAGCCAGCGGTAGTACCGCGACCTGTAGGTGGCAGTACCGCTCCAGTCAGAGCGGTAGTACCGCTCGAGGCGGGGAAAGAGCGGTTTCCTACTGCCGCGGTCAGATCCGGCACTACCGTCCTACCAAATTCAAAAATACTCCTACCAATCACTAATCCAAACCGCCTAGTTGCCTTCTCCATCCTACCCAAGCCTAGATTTAGCCAAAAACCTAGAGATGCAACCACTATTGCCCCTAAGATGCTAGATTGGAAATCTAGACAAGAAAAGAGAGGGAACAGGGGCAATACCGGCATCCATGGCAAGAGGACGAGGTGGGGATCGACTCCACCGAAGGGAATGGAGAGGGACACCCCAGAGAAGGAGATCCACTGGAGCCCTCCCGCGGCGAGAAGTTGCTCGAGAGACGAAGCAGAGCGAGGGGGCAAGAGAATGGGTATGGGGGAGAAGAAACCTCCCCCTGCCCCGATATAACCCCCTGACCCTGCCCCGCAATGGTAGTACCGCACTGGTGGGCGGTAGTACCGCTTAAAAGCGGTAGTACCGCGCACCACCAGCGGTAGTACCGCCCAATAACTTATGGCCACTAGATAGTATGGCTAAGCTAAAAAAGAAATGGAAAACCAACCGCAAGACGGAGGAACGACTAGAACACACTAGCAATGGACCAAGACACACCTCTTCAAGGGAGGGCGGTGGCCGAGGCCACCTATGTTTGAGTCAAGAGGTATGGCGCCGTGAAGATTTTAACCTTGGGCCATGACCAAAACTCGTCCTTGAAGCACAAGTACCATCGAAGATGGTTAAATTGAAAGACTTGATCAATTTATGCATAATGGGAGGAGAAAGAGTTCATTGATAGAACAACACTCCCCCTATGTCCATGCCTACACCTAAAGTAGACAACATGTTGAATGAGGTGGGGTGTGCAAGGGTTCAAGTCACATTGCTCGAATCAATGATATTTAGCTCATGCCTTAACTCGTGAAATCTTGCTTCATCCAAGGGCTTCGTGAAAATATCTGCAAGGTTATCATGAGTGTTGACATACTTGAGCTCGATCTCTCCTCGCCTAATGTGATCCCGGATGAAATGATACCAAATCTCAATATGCTTCGTCTTGAAATGTTGCACGGGTTGAGAGAAATCTTGATGGCACTTTCATTATCACACCAAAGAGGCACTTTGTCACAAATGACACCGTATTCCTTTAAAGTTTGCCTCATCCATAAGAGTTGTGCACAACAACTACCGGCCGCCACATATTCCGCTTCGGTGGACGAGAGAGACACACAACTTTGCTTCTTGGAAGACCAACTCACCAAAGAGCAACCAAGAAATTGGCACCCTCCGGAAGTGGACTTCCTATCCACTTTGTCTCCCGCCCAATCGGAATCCGTAAAACCTTCAAGCTTGAAGTTTGCTCCTCTTGGGTACCATAAGCCAAAGTTTGGGGTATGAGCCAAATATCGAAAGATTCGCTTGACCGCCACATAGTGGCTTTCCTTTGGTGCGGCTTGAAACCGTGCACACATTCCCACACTCAACATGATATCTGGTCTAGATGCACAAAGGTAAAGCAAGGATCCAATCATGGAGCGATATACCTTTTGATCCACCGCTTTACCATTGGGATCAATGTCAAGTTGGCACTTGGTAGGCATTGGAGTAGAAGCCGGCTTGACATCACTTAGCTTGAATCTTTTTAGCATGTCTTGAGTGTATTTGGCTTGGTTGATGAAGGTACCTTCTCTTCTTTGTTTGATATCAAAACCAAGGAAGAACTTCAACTCTCCCATCGAAGACATCTTGAACTTAGAGGTCATGAGAGCGGCGAATTCCTCATTGAAAGCTTTATTAGGGGAACCAAAGATAATATCGTCAACATATAGTTGGCATACAAACAACTCCCCTTTGACCTTCTTAGTAAAAAGAGTGGGATCGATTTGCCCAACCACAAATCCACGATCTTGTAACAACTCGGTAAGGTGGTCATACCACACACGTGGGGCTTGTTTAAGGCCATAGAGTGCCTTATCGAGTTGATACACATGATCCGGGAAGTAGGGATCCTCGAACCCGGGGGGTTGCTTGACATAAACCAACTCATTAATAGGACCATTAAGAAAAGCACTTTTCACATCCATTTGTTGTAACTTAAAGTTGTGATGGGAAGCATAAGCAATCAACAAACGAATGGATTCAAGGCGAGCAACGGGAGCAAATGTTTCACCATAGTCGATACCCTCGACTTGGGAGTAGCCTTGTGCTACCAATCTTGCCTTGTTGCGAATGATATTCCCATGAGCGTCTTGCTTGTTCTTGAAAATCCACTTGGTTCCAATGACGTTATGGTTCCCCGACGGCCTTGGCACCAACCTCCACACCTTGTTGTAGTCGAAGTTGTTGAGTTCCTCATGCATGGCATTGAGCCAATCCGAATCTTCGAGCGCCTCATAAACCTTTTGGGGTTCAACACAAGAGACAAACGCGTGATGTTCACAATAGTTTGCTAATTGTCTACGAGTGCTTACCCCCTTTCTTAGGCTTCCAACCACATTCTCCATGAGATGGCCTTTGGTGGTGAGCTTGGAAGCAATCTTCACGGCACGACGCTCTAATTCCTCCTCGGATGTGGAAGGAGGAGGATCAACTTGATTATCTTGAGCATCGTCTTGAGCTTGTTCGAGATCTTGAGCTTGCTCTTGATCTTGAACTAGCTCGAGGGGGAGAACTTGACCTTGGGCATCATTTGTGGATTTTCACCATCTTGAGGTTGATCTTGCCCTTGGTCATGTTCACGAGGTTGAGGGCCTTCACTTTGTTCTTTGGAAGCGTGCGGGTCTTGGGTTGGTGATGGCTCCACTTGAGTGGAGCATTGTCCTTCTCCTTCGGCCACAAGGGGTTTCTCAATGGGTAGGATATGACCCACACCCATTCTTCGTATGGCCTGGGGAGGAATTTCATCACCTACATCACAAGTACCACTTTGCTCCACTTGGGAGCCGTTATTTTTGTCAAACTCCACGTTACACGTCTCCTCAATGAGTCCAGTGGACTTGTTGAGGACACGGTAAGCATGATAGTTTGTAGCATAACCAACAAATATGCCCTCATAAGCTCTAGCTTCAAATTTAGACAAACGAACACCTTTCTTGAGAATGAAACACTTACACCCGAACACCCGGAAGTACTTGAGATTTGGCTTGTTACCAGTAAGTATTTCATAAGGAGTCTTGTTCAAGCCTTTGCTGAGATAGCGTCAATTGGATGCATGACATGCTGTGTTGATGGCTTCAGCCCAAAAGTTGTATGGAGACTTGAACTCCGCCATCATGGTTCTTGCCGCATCCATCAACGTCCGGTTCTTCCTCTCCGCGACACCATTTTGTTGAGGGGTATAAGGTGCAGCATATTGATGTTTGATCCCCTCATCACTAAGAAACTCATCCAAGGTGTAGTTCTTGAACTCAGTGCCATTGTCACTTCTTATTATCAAGATCTTTGCATCATGTTGGCGTTGAGCTTCATTTGCAAAGTCGATGACGGTTTGTTGAGTTTCACTCTTCCTCTTGAAGAAATATACCCAAGTGTATCTTGAATAATCATCCACAATCACCAAGCAATACTTTCTACCCCCAAGACTATCAAAGGATGGAGGCCCAAAGAGGTCCATGTGAAGGAGCTCCAAGGGTCTCTTCGAGTAGATGATAGTCGTGGGAGGGTGAGCCTTCTCATGAAGTTTCCCTTTGATACAACCACTGCAAGCACGATCTTTGGCAAAACTAACATTTGTTAGTCCACGAACATGGTCCCCCTTGAGAAGACTTTGCAAAGATATCATATTGACGTGGGCTAAACGGCGATGCCAAATCCATCCCACATCAACTTTAGCCATTAGGCATGTCACGGTCTTAGTGGGTCACTCCGAAAAGTTAATCACATAGAGACCATTCTCGACATGCCCAACAAAGGCTACTTTAAGAGTCTTGCTCCACAAGAGGGCCACGGTATCAATATCAAAGAAGGTGGCAAAACCCATGAGTGCAAGTTGACGAACGGAAAGAAGATTGAATAAAGGGACTCAGCAAGCATCACTTTCTCGATCGTTAGATCATGAGAAATGACAACCTTGCCAAGACCCAATACCTTAGAAGACGAGGCATCACCCCACTCGACATTGGTGGGCATAGAAGGAATCTTGTGCACGTCCACCACCAACTCCTTGCTTCCGGTCATATGATTTGTTGCTCCACTATCGAGCAACCATGATCCTCCACCGGAAGCAAACCCCTACATGAAATCAATGCTTGGCTTTAGGTACCCATTGAGTAATGGGTCCTTTGATGTTAGCAACAAGGGTCTTGGGAACCCAAATAGACCATTCAATATACTCATAAGGAGAACCAACAAATTTTGCATAAACATGTCCATCACTAGCACGGCATAACACATAAGAGGTGTTAAAGTCGCCGGCTTTGTTGGAAGAGATGGCTTTGCCCCTTTTGGCATCACCACTCTTTGCATTGTTCTTCTTCTCCTTAGGAGCACCCTCTCCCTCCTTCACAAAAGTTTGCTTAAGAGGGGGAGGTCGTTTGGTCTTGTCATTCTTCTTCTCGTTCTTCTTCTTATCCTTGGACTTGGGTGTGAACCCAACTCCCTCCTTGGCCATAACTTCCTTTTGATTGTTCAAAAGGTCATTGAGGTTCTTCTCACCTCGTATGCATGACACAAGGCCTTTCTCAAGTTGTTTCTTCAACTGGGCATTCTCCTCCACAAGATGCACATGCTCACAACATGGGTTAGTAGCATTTGCGTTATCAATTAAGACCATATGAGGAAAAGTGGCTTTCTCCTTGGTTAACTTCACTTGGAGTTGAGCATGAGACTCCTTGAGGCTAGAATGAGCACCCTTCAAGGCCTTGTGAGCCTTGTCAAGTATATCAAACTCCTCTTTGAGTCTAGCAAGATCAACCCCAAGTTTAACCTTCTCGGAGTTAGCCACACGAGAGACAACAATAGCATGATCAAGACCTTTCTTTAATTTAGCATGGTCATCGTTGTGTGACTCCTCAAGAGTCAAACGATGCCCACGCTCTTCCTCAAGAGCATTAGAGAGATCCGATATCTCATCGGCATAGTCACAACTATGTTCTTCCATCTTAGAGATGGTTTCCTCATGAACCTCGATCATGTCATTAGCTTCACCAAGTTGTTCCAAGAGAGCAACAAAGTGCTTCTTGGATTTGCCCTTGAGTTTACTCATAAAAGACTCAAATTCATTCATCTCTTCATTAGACCCCTCATGTTCATCAATGCAATCCGTCAAGGAAGGATTAGTAATGGTGGTGGTTTTGATGTTGGGGGTTACCTTGTTAGTGGCTTTAGCCATGAGGCACTTGGCGGTGATGTTCTCATTGGGTGAATCGAAGAGAGACATCCCAGGAGTTGTGGCAATGGCAATGGATGCCATGGCCATTGCTTCATTATATTCATCATCATCGTCATTCTCATGGTATTCTTCTTGAACCACCAACCCTCGAGAAGGAGTCTTCTTAGTGAAGTTGTTCTTGTTGGGGAAGGACTTGGCTTTGTATTTTCACATGAGCTTGCCACCATTGTCTTCCTGCTTCTCGTAAGGACAATTCGCAACGAAATGGCTCACATTGCCACAATTGTAACAAGTTCTTACTCGTTGCTTGCCCTTGAAGCCACTTGAGTTGTTCTTGTTGAAGTTTGGTCTTCACCTCTTCTTGCTCCAAAATTTCCTTGAAGCAAGAGCCATATGATCATGATAATCATATTTTGTATCTTCGGGGTTGCTCTCCTCATCTTCCTCTTCTTCCACAATAACCTTGGCCTTCAAGGCAAGGTTGGGCTTCTTTGCCCTTTGAGACCGGAGCACCGCGTTATCGGCGGTCTTGTCCAAGATGCTCATTGCAACGAACTCATCCAACACTTCACTTGAGGTCATGGAGTGGAAGTCCGGTCTTTGACGAATGACGGAGGACATGGCCTTGTTGTAGGGCATCATGGCCTTGAGGAACTTGCGTTTGATCCAATTTTCATCCGTGTCCTTGCTCCCATGATCTCGGAGTGAGACCGCGAGTTTGATCACTCTCCAAAAGAGCTCACGAGGTTCTTCATCTTCCTTCATAGCAAACTCATCAGCTTCATCTTGCACCACTTCATAGTTAGAGCGTTGAATGCTTGCGCTTCCCCGATAGAGAGACACAACGCAATGCCACGCATCTTTGGCCATGGCATAGGGTTGAAGATAAGGGAGATTTCTTCGGGGAGAATTGCATCTTGGATGATGAAGAGAGCATTCTCATTGAATTGATTATCCACGGCTTCTCTAGGGGTGAAGTTGCTTGGGTCATGTGGATATAAACCTTCTTCAATGATTCTCCAAAGATTAGTATTCACATGATTTAAATGATGCTTGAAGTGATACACCCAAGAATCAAAATCCTCATTTTTCACAATCTTAGGAGGAGGACCGGCATGATTTAAATGAGTAGATGGAATCGGTCCTCCATAAGTTGGAGGTTCCACATGGGCATAGATGCCGGTGCCATTTCTACCACTAGTAGAAGGACCCTTTTCACTGTTAGCTTCCCCCTTGTTGGAGGTAGCATCCATCACCTTGTTAGAGGGATCACCCACTTTCATCGATGAGGTAGACAGTTTAAGTCCTTCTAGGAATTTAGTAAACATGATTTCAACCTCGGTCGTCATGGAGGTCTTCAATGTGTCCAAAGCCACATTGAATTCCTCACGAGAGAACGAGGTTCCACCATCGTGCATAGACGAGATAGGATTCACACCGGAGTTCTCCTCCACACCGTCTGTGATGTCAACCATACTCTTCGGACGTCAAAGTCCTTAATAAAGAGACGAGGCTCTGCTACCAATTTAAAGGATCGATATAGTTGACTAGAGGGGGGGTGAATAGGCAACTAACACTTTTTATACTTTTCTTTACCAAATTAAACTTTGCATCAAAGTAGGTTGTCTAGATATGCAACTAGGTGAGCAACCTATATGATGCAACAACAACTAGCACACAAGCAAGCAAGGGATACAACACAAATAAGCTTGCACAAGTAAAGGCATGAGGTAACCAAGAGTGGAGCCGGTGGAGACGAGGATGTGTTACCGAAGTTCCTTCCTTTTGAGGGGAAGTACGTCTCCGTTAGAGCGGTGTGGAGGCACAATGCTCCCAAAGAAGCCACTAGGGCCACCGTAATCTCCTCACGCCCTCACACAATGCGAGATGACGTGATTCCACTATTGGTGCCTATCGGTGTCAAAACCGGCGGATCTCGGGTAGGGGGTCCCAAACTGTGCGTCTAGGCAGATGGTAACAGGAGACAAGGGACACGATGTTTTTACCCAGGTTCGGGCCCTCTCGATGGAGGTAAAACCCTACTCCTGCTTGATTAATATTGATGATATGGGTAGTACAAGAGTAGATCTACCACGAGATCAGAGAGGCTAAACCCTAGAAGCTAGCCTATGGTATGATTGTTGTTCATCCTACAGACTAAAACCCTCCGGTTTATATAGACACCAGAGAGGGCTAGGGTTACACATAGTCGGTTACAATGGGAGGAGATCTACATATCCGTATCGCCAAGCTTGCCTTCCACGCCAAGGAAAGTCCCATCCGGACACGGGACGAAGTCTTTAATCTTGTATCTTCATAGTCCAGGAGTCCGGCTAAAGGTTATAGTCCGATCATCCGGACACCCCCTAATCCGGGACTCCCTCAGTAGCCCCTGAACCAGGCTTCAATGACGATGAGTCCGGCGCGCAGATTGTCTTCGGCATTGCAAGGCGGGTTCCTCCTCCAAATACTTCATAGAAGATTTTGAACACAAAGATAGTGTCCGGCTCTGCAAAATAAATTCCACATACCACCGTAGAGAGAATAATATTTGTACAAATCTAATCTGCTGACGTATCCCGCAGCATGACATCACGCCACGGCCAAGCCTTTATTCAAATTGTTTTACTGTCCCACCTCAGCGCGTTTAGCGAGGTGGTTTCCTTGGCATGTCTTGTCGAAGCAGAGATCATGTCCCCTTATTCCAGGATTCTCATCAATACAGGCATGGGTAACCTAACCATGCCATTAATCACGGTGCTTGGGAGATAAGCGAGTTTTACCAGGCTAGTGGGGGCACATAGTTTCGTCCGCCCATATAAGGGGATAAGGATCCACCTTTCTCATCTACGCCTTCTTCCTCCTTTGCTTATCCATTCCCGCGCACTCAAGCTCCAGCGCCCAAGTCTGCACTTCCCACCTCAACCTTCTCCGGCCATGTCCAGAGCGGGAGGCAGGTGGATGGCCTCCTCCGTCACGGAGGGGCACATCAAAAACTTGAGGAAGGCCGGATACTTGTCCAATGACATTGCGCACCGGCTTCCAGACGAGGGGCAACTCATCCCCACCCCCAGGCCCCATGAGAGGGTGGTGTTCCTCCCCCATTTCCTCCGCGGACTGGGCTTCCCACTCCACCCATTTGTCTGGGGGCTCATGTTCTACTATGGCCTAGATTTCCACGATCTAGCCCCGAACTTCATCCTCAACATCTCAGTGTTTATCGTCGTGTGTGAGGCCTTCCTCCACATCAAGCCCCACTTCGGCTTATGGCTGAAGATCTTCAATGTCAAGCCGAAGGTAGTGGGCGGCCAGCAAGCGGAGTGCGGAGGCGCCATGGTGGGCAAGATGCCCAACATCACATGGCTCGAGGGCTCCTTTGTGGAAACCATCAAAGGGTGGCAATCGGGGTGGTTCTACATCACTGAGCCGCGTGACCCTGAATGGGCAGCGGCCCCCGAATTCCAATCTGGCATTCCCACCCGGCTCACCTCCTGGAAAGATACGGGCCTGTCGTGGGGTAATTTGGGAGGGCTGATCAGACTCCAAACCTGCGTCCAAAACCTGATTAACAAGAAGGTTAAACCCTTCAACATAGTCCAGGTCATGCTCTTCTGCCGGATCCTCCCGTGTCAACGACGGGCTTTTAACTTGTGGGAGTTCGACCCGGCCCAGCACCAAAATTTGTCCAGGCTCTTTGACACAACACATGAGGATGCCTGGAAGGTGCTATTCAAGGGCGCCGAGGTTCCCCCTCCGATTACCGAGGATCGCGGATTCTGCGCGAAGCACCAAGCCAGCGTGGTAAGCTTGTTTTACCCTTTACGGGATACTTGTTTTTCATAGTTTGACTCTATGCGGGATCTAAGCTCCCGTTCCTTTGACAGGACTGGCAGAAGAAGTCTGGATAGATCGACTGTCCGGCTCCTTTGCCCGAAGGCCCAGCAGATGCCCGCTTGGCGAAGCTGCTGGTCTCGACACCTTACGTGGTGCCGGAGAAGAAGGCCAAGAAGAAGGCCATGGGAACTCGAAAGAGTTCCCGGCGCCTGGTGGTGTCGGATTCATCGCCCGACGACTCCGAAGCGCACTCCTCCCACGAAGACGAGGAGGAGGAAGAAGAAGCCTCTCCCCCTCCAACCGGGGGAGGAAATAAAAGGAAGGCTGCCCCAACTAGGGGGGCCGGAGGGTCCAAGAAGGGAAAGACCCTTCCTCCGAACTACTCCACGAATGCCGACGACGGCGAAGAGGAGTGGCCATCCAGGGCCAAGCCCCTGGCAAAATCGTAAGTATCCGGATACCAGAATAACTCATGGCATTCCTTTATTGCACAGTATCTTCTCACGCAGAATATAATCATGCAGTCCGCCTAAGGCCCGGCTCGACTCTTCATCGAGCGGCTCCCTGGATTCGTGTGAATAGCCTTTCACTCCCGGCTGCTACCTCCCCTCGCCCTATGGACGATGCCGAGGTGGAGTCCCAAAAGGGGGCCAAGCCAGGAGGAGGTGGTCCTGGAGGCACCGCAAGGCGACCTCCCGGACTCCAGGCACCAAGGGGATAAAACCCCAAGGGGCTCTAAGTCCGGCCCTGGGCCGGACACCACACCGGAACCTTCAGTGGTTCCGGAGTCCGGCAGGCGGCCCCCTCGTAAGAAGGGCAAGCCTACAACGCCGGTGACCTCCGTCCAACCGGAGGCACTGGATAATTTGTTGGAGGTGCTTAACGGCGCCTCCATCGACGAGGAGCACCACACTATTATGAGTGCGGTGATTTAGAAGGTTTAGTCCGCCAAGAGCGGGCTGACAGAAGCATGTGCCAGCCTTCTGACAGGCTTTGAGGTATGTATTTAAGACATGTAAAAATATTACCGCATAGACAGTAGCCCCTGATGCTCAGTTTGGTGTTCGGAAAGAAAAGTCGGACTGAGGATCTAAAAATATATACGCAGGAGTCTAACAGAAGTATGTCAATATGGGAATGCAGGCTGCGCTGCTGACCTCTGCTGCACTAACTATGGAGGTCGGTGCATTGAAGCAGAGCCTCGAGCGGTCCGAGAACGAGCTCGGCCTTGCCAAGAAGCAGCTCGAGGACGAGGAAGGTAAGTAATACCTTATGTAAGTATATAAAAATATCTGGTTGCGAATAATGACAGGACCAACATGAGTATTATAGGGGCCACAACGGAGGTGGCGACCCTGAAGGAAGCGCTATCCAAGGCCGAAGACAATGCGGCCATGGAGTGCACCAAGCGAGAAAAGCAGGAGGCGCGGGTGGCGGAGGTGCAGCAAGAGCTCCATGCTCTTGTGAAAAAACACGAGAGTTTGGAGCTTGACTCAAAGACTCGAGAGTCTGAGCTTGCCTCGGCCCTTGAGAGTGCCAAATCTGCCAAGGCCGAAGCACAAAAAGCCCTCCAGGAAATTGAGGTGATGAAGAAGATAGCGGCGGGTAAGGCATTCTTTATGCAAAGCAAGCACGTGAAAGTGAATTACTCGTTACTTACCCGAGTCCGGAGCTCTCCAGGAGCATTCGCAGATCTGCCCTGCAGTGTGTCCGACGCTGCCGCATTCTATCGAGCCGAGGAAGGAAGCTCGACGGAGAAGGTGTTCTGGTCCCAGTATGTTGAGGCTGGACACCCGGTGCCCTTGAGCGACCAGCTGAAGCAGCCGGTCGAGCTCCGTAAGGTAGCCGAATAGGCCATGAAGGGCCTTATAGGCCGGCTATGGCATGGGGAGGTCATGCCTGGGAGCTACTTTGGGCTGGTGAGGCGGCTGGTGGATGCGTGTCCGTGGCTTGAAATCATCAAGCGCTCCGTATGCATCGAAGGCGCCTGTAGGGCCCTTGCCCATGTTAAAGTACACTGGGGCAAGATGGATGCTGAGAAGCTGGTGACAGATGGGCCACCGGAGGGGAAGGAGCATCGCAAGCCCAAGTTGTATTATGAGGGCGTCCTGAAGGGTGTCTACCTTGTGGTGAATGAGTGTTCCAAGGATGTAATTTTTGAGTAAACTCGCTCGTGTTATCCTATGCGCTGAAAACTTGTTCATATGCGCTAAGCAACACTTTTTGAATTTAAAGTATTACCTTCTGTACGGCCTTTTATTAAATCTGAGAGATGGTGAGTCGTCGGCTTCTGCCCCCATGCCACGAGTGCTGGGGTGTTTGGGATAAACCTGAGCGCTCTTTTTCCCATTCTTGGGTCCTTCGAGGGAGGCGCTCAGCACAACGAACAAGGCAATCGGACTATAATGCTTTATAACTCTCACTTAGCCATAGAATTCTATAATTTTAAATTTCGGCGAAGCCCCTAGTATTCGGAAGACCGAGTTTGGGGCGCTATCCACACCTAGGCCGGACAAAGCCAGCTCCTCGCTCTAAGCGGCATAAGTCTTTAGGGACTCGAAAACCTCTCGAACAGCGACCGGCTCTCGCCCTATCATGACAGTCAGTTTTAGCTTTCTCTACTGAGGTGCTTAACCCAGCTCAACTAGGGCACAATCGCATTAGTTCTCCCAGCGCTACCTTAGCCGATATAACGGAACGTAAGGTACCAAAACATGGGAGCCGGGCAAACCCAACTATTGACCCAAGACATGATTCGGAGCCGATGCATATAATGCTATAAGTTCGGGGTGCCGCACTCGTGAGAGTGTTCGGACTTCTCACACCATATTCTGGGGTACTTAAGCCCCTGGTGTATTGGCCGTACCAAAGTGTACGGTTGCATAATGTCATAACTGAACATATTTACATAAAAAATGAATGCAATAATAGACAAGAGCTATGTATTGTTTATTAAAAGGCTGCTGTGAAAGCAGGACGATACAAATAGTGCGATAAGCAAGAGATGGGATTATTTGACATGTCCCCCACCAGGGGCAAGCTGCGAGACTTTATGTAAGACAGGTATTTAGCTCGTTGTAGAGACCACCTGGACATTCGACGTAGCTTGCTGCCTCCCTGGCTATTGCATCGTGTGTTCGGTGATTGTACTGCCAGACAGGCCTTCTGGCGAGTGGAGTCCTGAAAGTAAGAAAAAAAGAAATGACAAAATCAGGAGCCCCTAGTGCGGTTGAGCCGCATTTTGGGCATGCCGTGATTGTGCCCCTCCCCTTATGCCCATGGTATTTCCAGAGTGTAATTATGTACGTGTGGTACTGGTTTCGCAATTTCGCGAGGGCAGGGGTTGGGGCCGCACTGCTACACTTGCTCGGAACGTGCCAGGCGGTCTTTTTGTAGGTTACTCCGGGCGCGTTTGGCGGTGTCCGGACGTTTAATAGCCGGACTGGAGAATTGCCTTGAGAGGCTACTTTGTACTTCTGCCACGAGGGCCGCCGTATGCTCCTCCGTTCGGAGAGAGCGTTCGGTGTTTCCATTGACCGTAATGACTCCTCGAGGGCCTGGCATCTTGAGCTTGAGGTATGCGTAGTGCGGCACTGCATTGAACTTTGCAAACGCGGTTCGTCCGAGCAGGGTGTGATAGCCACTGCAGAACGGGACTATGTCGAAGATTAACTCCTCGCTTCGGAAATTATCCGGGATCCGAAGACCACTTCGAGTGTAACTGAGCCTGTACAGTTGGCCTCTACACCTGGTATGACGCCTTTAAAGGTCGTCTTTGTGGGTTTAATCCTTGAGGGATCTATGCCCATTTTTTGCACTGTATCCTGATAAAGCAGGTTCAGGTTGCTGCCGCCGTCCATAAGGACTCTAGTGAGGTGAAATCCGTCAATGATTGGGTCTAGAACCAATGCGGCAAATCCGCCATGGCAGATGCTAGTGGGGTGGTCCCTTCGATCAAAAGTGATCGGGCAGGAGGACCACGGGTTGAACTTTGGGGCGACTGGCTCCAACGCATATACGTCCCTGAGTGCACGCTTCCGCTCTCTTTTGGGGATGTGGGTTGCGTATATCATGTTCACCATCTGCACTTGTGGGGGAAAGCCCTTCTGTCCCCTATTGTTCGGCGGCCGGGGCTCCTCCTTGTCATTGCTATGCAGCCCCTTGTCTCTGTTATCGGCACTTAACTTGTCTGCCTGCTTGAACACCCAACAATCCCTGTTGGTGTGATTGGCTGGTTGTTCGGGGGTGCCATGTATCTGGCACGAGCGATCGAGTATTCGGTCCAAACTGGACGGTCCCGGAGTATTCCTTTTGAATGCCTTTTTCCGCTAACCGGGTTTAGAGCCTCTGAATCCGGCATTAACTGCCGTATCCTCAGCATTGTCGCCGTTAATGCGGTGCTTGTGCTTGTTGCGACGCGACCTGCCATTGCTGTCCTTGGTATCCGAATTACCAGGGCTCTTGGTTATGTTATTACTACGAGCTAGCCAGTTGTCTTCTCCCGCGCAAAAGCGGGTCATGAGCGTTGTGAGGGCTGCCATGGATTTCGGCTTTTCCTGTCCTAGGTGCCGGGCAAGCCATTCGTCACGGATGTTATGTTTGAAGGCTGCGAGGGCCTCTGCATCCGGACAGTCGACTATTTGATTTTTCTTGGTTAGGAACCGTGTCCAGAATTGTCTGGCCGATTCCTCTAGATGCTGAGTTATGTGGCTTAGGTCATCGGCGTCTGGTGGTCGCACATAGGTGCCCTGGAAATTGTCGAGGAATGCGGCTTCCGGGTCCTCCCAGCAACCAATTGACTCTGCTGGCAAGCTGTTAAGCCAATGTTGAGCTGGTCCTTTAAGCTTGAGTGGGAGGTATTTGATAGCGTGTAGATCATCACCGTGGGCCATGTGGATATGAAGGAGATAATCCTCTATCCATACCGCAGGATCTATTGTGCCATCGTATGATTCGATGTTTACAGGTTTAAAACCCTCGGGGATTTGATGATCCATTACTTTGTCTATGAAGCATAGTGGGTGTGCGGCGCCTCTGTACTGGGCTATATCACGACGTAGCCCAAATGAGCTTTGTCTGCTGTGTTCGGCCTGGCCGTATTTGCCATATCCGGCATGACGGTTATCGTCACGTGACGTGGGGCGCCCATGTGATCCGTAGATCGATCTTGTTTGCCTTGCCTTGTCCTCCAATATGTCTCGCAGGTCTGCCGCATTTCCCCGTGCCTTGGTATTTTTTGAGCGACGCTAAGGTGCGGCTTGAGTGGATGGCCGAGAGGCCTCTCTGTCGCGGCCACGAGGTGGCCGGTCGGCCGCGTCGTGCACTGGTGATGTAGGTTTAGGTGCTTCCTTCTCTAATCGGGGTATCAGCCTGCACTTTGGGTAGCTCTTGGAGGGGCGTTCGAGTTCATACTCTTCGGCCGCCAGGACTTCAGTCCATCTGTCGGCTAGCAAGTCTTGGTCAGCTCTAAGCTGCTGCTGTTTTTTCTTGAGGCTGCTCGCCGTGGCCATAAGCCTGCGTTTGAAACGCTCTTGTTCAACGGGATCCTCAGGCACGACAAATTCGTCGTCGTCGAGGCTTGCCTCATCTTCGGAGGGAGGCATGTAATTATCGTCCTCTACCTCTCTGTCTGCCGCTCTCTCATGATGGTTGGCTTCTCCATCCTCCTGTGATGAATCCTGCTGGAGGGGGTTGTCTTCTGCACTGTCCGGGGTGTTATTATCTCTCGTGCTGGAATTGCCGTTTTTGCTTTGGCGGGATTTAGAGCGGTGTCGCTGACGCCGGCGCTTAGGCTGCTTCTTGGAGGGGTCATCCTCCATTGTTCCATCGCCATTCCCTTCTTTTGGGGTGTCCACCATGTATATGTCGTATGACGAGGTGGCCTTCCAGTGCCCTACAGGCGCTGGTTCTTGGTCGTCTCCTGCATCAGCGTCCATACCGTCGATGTCTTCGGAGTCGAAGTCGAGCATGTCGGTTAAATCATCGACAGTGGTTACGAAGTGGGTGGTGGGTGGGTTTTGAATTTCTTCATCGTCCGCATCCCAACCTTGCTGACCATAGTCCGGCTAGGGCTCTCCTGATAAAGAGAGAGACTTTAGTGAATTCAGAATGTCGCCGAAGGGCGAGTGCTGAAAGATGTCCGCGGCGGCGAACTCCATGATCGGCGCCCAATCGGGTTCGATCGGCAGGGGCGCGGAAGGTTCGGAGTCCGGAAAAGAGTCCGGCACCTTGGAGTCACGAGCTTCGCAAAGGACAAGGCTGGTGTTCGGCTCGATCGCCATAGAGATTGCAGCCCCCGAGTCGGTGTCCAGCCACCCGTCCTCGGTTGGCGCAGTTGGCTCTGAGCTAAGGGTCGGAGCGGATACTGGGGCGGCCTCCTAGGCACTATTCGGCGGCAGAGCTAGATCATGCCCATCGTGACAGTGCGGCGCGCTCGGCTGTGGCTCGAACCCGTCGAAGATCAAGTCTCCGGGGATGTCAGCCGTGTAGTTCAAACTTCCAAATCTGACCTGATGGCCAGGGGCGTAGCTTTTGATCTGCTCCAGATGGCCAAGCGAATTGGCCCGCAGTGCAAAGCCGCCGAATACGAAGATCTGTTCGGGGGGAAAAGTCTCACCCTGGACCGCATCATTGTTGATGATCGGAGGAGCCATCGGGCCTAAAGATGACAACACAGAGGAACTCTCAATAAAAGCACCAATGTCGGTGTCAAAACCGGCGGATCTCGGGTAGGGGGTCCCGAATTGTGCGTCTAGGCGGATGGTAACAGGAGACAAGGGACACGATGTTTTTACCCAGGTTCGGGCCCTCTCGATGGAGGTAGAACCCTACTCCTGCTTGATTAATATTGATGATATGGGTAGTACAAGAGTAGATCTACCACGAGATCGGAGAGGCTAAACCCTAGAAGCTAGCCTATGGTATGATTGTTGTTCGTCCTACAGACTAAAACCCTCCGGTTATATAGACACCGGAGAGGGCTAGGGTTACACAGAGTCGGTTACAATGGGAGGAGATCTACATATCCGTATCGCCAAGCTTGCCTTCCACGCCAAGGAAAGTGTCACATCCCTAGCTTCTGGCATTGCTCTAGCCTAGCCTCATGTGTGCATCATGTTTAACTTTTGAATGAACTTGAAATGGGGATTGCTCAAACCCTAGCATTAAAGGAATTCACTAGGTTCACCTAAAATACTTTCAAGTAAGTCCAAATGGCTTTCAAAAATGTTCATGATTTTTGACAAAGGTGAAAAACCTCTACCAAAAATGATGCCAATATTTTTGGGCCATTATGGATTTTTGAATAATCCTTATTGTATTTGAATTGGGGCATTTAAATACTATTAACATTTTTTAAATGCTCCAACAATTCTGAAAATAGTTAAGGGCCTCTGTAATAATTCATTTAATGGCCACAATTATTTGCAGGATTTATTAAAATGATTTGGGCTATAAACTAAATCAGAAACAAAACTACAGAAATAGAAAAGAGAAACAAAATAGAAAAAAAGGGGAGAGAGGCCACCTGGGCCACTTACCTGCTTACCAGAGCCGGCCCAGTTTCCCCAGCCGGCCCAGCCCACCTCCTCCTCCTTTGTCCTCTTCCTCCTCTGCCAGGAGGACGAGCAGAGGCGAGGCGTGGCGCTCGCCGACGCTGCCCCGGCCACCTCCTGCTTCCCCCCCCCTAGCCACCTCCTGCTTCCTCCCTGGCCTCCCCAGCGACGCCCCGGACGACGCCACGCACCCCCTGCACCGCTCCCCTCTCCCCGTGCCCCTCTTCCCCCCCTGTTCGCCTTTCCCTCTCGCTCACCGAATGCGCCCGCCGCCACCGACGAGCACCACCGCAGCCACCGTCTCCCCCTCGACCCCTCGCTGTGCTTGCGAGCTCCGCCTCGACCCCCTCCTTCCTCCCCACCGACCCACGGCCCTCCGGAAGCCCCGCAACGCCGCCACCATCGCCGTTCCGTCGCCGGCCACCGAAGCTCGCCGCCGTTCGATTCGCCGCCGACAGGACATCCCCGAGCCCACTGACCAACCCTGCGGAACCGCGGTGAGCTCCTCTGCCGTTCGCCCCTTTTTCCCGTCGCTCCGCACGCTCCCTAGCGCTAGCGCTGCCGTGCCCGAAGCTCGCCGCCGCCGCGCCTCATCGCCGGCGTGGCTAGAGCCACCACAGCTCGAATCCGAGCACACCGCTGTGCTCAGAGAACTCCCAGGAGCCCGTAGCGCCCACCAGCCCCTCCTCCCATGCACCATAGCGCCATCTCCGCTGTTGCCCGAGCTCCGGCCGCCGCCGCGAGCTCGACTCCGGCGA
Source organism: Triticum aestivum (assembly GCF_018294505.1). Lineage (NCBI taxonomy): Eukaryota > Viridiplantae > Streptophyta > Magnoliopsida > Poales > Poaceae > Triticum > Triticum aestivum. Next base: position 617,387,390 of record NC_057795.1, read on the forward strand.
GTACAGCGCACCCCGTCCGCTCCTTCCTGCTCCGTTGGATGCGGAAGAGCACGGGCTACGCCCCGGTGGTCTCCGCGAGTCCAGCCGCCGCCTGTAGCTCAAGTCCGGCGAGCTCCCGCCGCAGTTTTGGTCGTCGCCGGCCGAACTCCGGCGAAGTCGACGTGGCACGCCTAATTAGCACTAATGACGCCCTAAACACCCCCCACAGCCACTGACAGTGGGCCCCGTAGTGGGTCAAAGCCCGGGTCAACGCGGGATTAGTCCCTGTGTCACTGACGTGTGGACCCCACACGTCAGGTTTGACCCGGGGCAGCCCTGTTGACTTGCTGATGCAAGCATGACGCAGTGCTGATGTCATAACTCATTTTCTGGATTTAACTTAATTCTGAAATTTCAGAAAATGCCTAAAAACTTCCAAAATTCATAGAAAATTAACCGTAACTCCAAATTAAATAATTTATATATGAAAAATTATCAGAAAAATTCAAGGAATCCATCTGTACCATTTTCATGCATGTTAGAACAACTTATAGCTGCTGTTTAGCAGCAAATGAAATAAAGGGCATTTAAATAATCACATATGGAGTTTGAATTTGAATCTTGTATTCAAACCAACTTCATTTAATCTGTTGCTAGTTGCATTGGCTCAAAACACATTCATTTTGCCATGTCATGATCATGCATCATATTGTGCATTGCATTGATTGTGTTCCCTTCTGTGTTGCCGGTATTTGTCCCCTCTCGATAGACGTGATACCGATGATGTGATCGTTGACACTGATGAAGACTCAATGTTATCTTCAAAAGTGCCAGGCAAGCAAAACCCCCTTGTCCATTCCGATACAATCCTACTCTCTCGCTCCTGCTCTCTTTTACTGCATTAGGACAACAACGACATATTTGTTACTTGCTGCGGTAGCTGAACCCCTTTATCCTCTGCATGACCTGTCATTCCACAGTAATTAGATGAAACCCACTAGCATGAGTAGGAGTTGTTTGAGCCCTGATGTGCCTACTCATTCATGCTTGTTTGTCATGCCTGCTACTGCTTAGAGTTGAGTCAGGTCTGATTCATCGGGGATGAATCAGAGGTGTGTGAACATGTCCTACTGTGTGTGAGCTAAGTGTGTGAACACGATTTGGTAAAGGTAGCGGTGAGAGGCCATGTAGGAGTACATGGTGGGTTGTCTCATTGCAGCCGTCCTCAGGAACTGAGTTCTGTGTTTGTGATCCATGATTCAGCTACTACCACGCATTGGGCCCGAAACCAATGGACCCTCTCGGCTTCTTGATCACCCTTGTCCTCTGTCCAGGAGTTGCAAGTAGTTTCTGGTGTTTGTAGTATGCTGGAGGCCGTGGGCAGCGCTGACCGTAGGGGTGGGCTGTGATGCGGTAGGCACGTGGCACGGTGTACCGGGCGCCCGTTTGGTGTCTCGGGAACCCTGTTCACATCGTTTGGGGCTGTGAGCGAAACTCCGGCCGGATCTCCTCATGGATGGAACCCGAATAGGCGATAAACCTGGACTAGAGACTTGAGTGTTTAGGTAGGCCGTGGCCGACACCCACGTTGGGCTTCCGCTTGAAGGTTGCCGAGTACATGTCGTGTAAACGGCGGTAAGTGGTGAGAGCGTGTGTGAAGAAGTACACCCCTGCAGGGTTAACCTAATCTATTCGAATAGCCGTGTCCACGGAAAAGGACCTCTGGGTTGCTTATATCAGTTCATAGACAAGTGAAAGTGGATACTCTAAAATACGCAAGATAAGCGTGAGTGCTATGGATGGCGTTCTCGTAGGGAGACGGGAGCGGATCCATAGTGGGGTATTGGTTGGTGAATATGTGGACTCGTGTGCGCCACCTCAAAAAGTTACTTGCAGTCGTAGTTCAGGATAGCCACCGAGTCAAAGCTGGCTTGCTGCAGTTAAACCCCACCATCCCTTTGTTGATAATGATGCATATGTAGATAGTTCTGATGTAAGTCTTGCTGGGTACATTTGTACTCACGTTTGCCTATTTTATGTTTTTGCAGAGAGACTTCAGTCTCACTAGTATTTCCGCGTGGTCTTCGACGTTTAGCTTGTTACCTCAGCTACGATCTTGTGCCTCGGCAGGATTTGGTAGATAGTCAGGCTTCTCAGCCTTTTTCATTTATAGATGTCTGTACTCAGACATGATAGCTTCCGCTTGTGCTTTGATTTGTATGCTCTGAATGTTGGGTCATGAGACCCATGTTTGTAATATCTCGCTCCTCGGAGCCTATTGAATAGATTACTTGAGTCATAGAGTCATGTTGTGATGCCATGTTGTATTTGCACATATCGAGCATATTGTGTGTATGTTATTGAAATGCTTGGTATGTGTGGGATCTGACCATCTAGTTGTTTATCTTTAGTAGCCTCTCTTACGGGGAAATGTCTCCTAGTGTTTCCACCGAGCCATGGTAGCTTGCTACTGCTCCGGAACACTTAGGCTGGCCGGCATGTGTCCTTCTTCGTTCCTGTGTCTGTCCCTTCGGGGAAATGTCACGCGGTGAATACCGGAGTCCTGTTAGCCCGCTACAGCCCGGTTCACCGGAGTCCTGCTAGCCCAGTGCTACAGCCTGGATTCACTCGCTGATGACCGACACGTTCGATGCTGGGTCATGGATGCCTGTCCCTGTAAGTCTGTGCCGCTTTGGGTTTACGACTAGCCATGTCAGCCCGGGCTCCTTATCATATGGATGCTAGCGACACTGTCATATACGTGTGCCAAAAGGCGCAAACGGTCCCGGGCAAAGGTAAGGCGACACCCGTGGGAATACCGTGCGTGAGGCCGCAAAGTGATATGAGGTGTTACATGCTAGATCGATGTGGCATTGAGTCGGGGTCCTGACAGCGTTGGTATCAGAGCTTGACTGCCTGTAGGATTACCAAGCCAAACTGGTCGAAGTTGAGTCTAGAAATTCTTTAGTTATATAAGGGAATTGATTGTGGGATGGAACGTAAGGCTCTTTTTATTCCTTATACCTTATGCCCTTCTGATCTGAGTCATCTTCTCTTCTACGGGGATTAAGAACTAGGCTATCTCTTCTTTCTATTAGGATCACGTGTTACTAATCAGTAGACTTATAAGTTTGTTGGATTTAAGCCTCAGTTCAGTTTCTACCTCTGTATGTTAATTGTTGATCTCGAAACCTTGATATTGTGCTTCTGAGTGGTTATGCCACCATTTTTGTGAATGTCTCAAATCTTTTCTGAGCATTTACAGCCGTTATGCTGTCCGAGTCATCCCAGGTTTCTAAGTAGTCTGATGCATTTGCAAATCCTTTCTTCCCGTTTCAATGTTCCCATGGGCCAGATTAACCACACTAATCAGTAAGTTGAGGTACTCCGTTACCTTGACATATATGTTGGAGATATTATTATGACCCTAGGTGTCTTAGGGGATCATCTAGTAATTTAGCCATGATTTGTGTTCCCAGTGTGATGATTCTGGCCATCATTCTCGAAAGCATCCTGTGATGCTACTTAGTAGTAGGTATTCTATTCCTGGGTTCTTGAACCCGAGATTCACTCTACTTACTTCATGTCGATAGTAATTGCTAGCTCCCTTAGGTTATTAGTAACCTTTGCGATAGTTCTTGAAGCCCGTGGTATCTTCTTCTTCCAGGTACCATGAACTACTTATGGCAGAAGTTCCTCGTTGAACTGAAATATCACAACAGGATTATTCTTGAGGAGTTCTCCATTCATAAATCGTGACTCTGCCAGTTCTACCTTTCTGCATGGGTTATCCGGGAGAAATATGTTGAACTTGGTTCGACATACTAATCTATGCATCCACAACTCAGAAAATTATATGATCCTTTGAGTTGATCTCTTTAGTTGCATTCTGACCCTCGTCTATCAATTGATAGTCAAGAGTATGCGTGCGTTCGTTTATCGATGCCTAATACTCTTGTGGTCCGTCAAGCCATTCTATCGCAGAATGACTAGGAGAAACAAACTCCAGTACCTCTTCCATATCCAGGATTGGGTCAAAGAAGTTGTGCCCCGCAGATCAAATTGCTAATCCAGCCTTTGATCCTGTTCTACCCTGAAGTATTACCATCTTTATATCGGGATTGTTATAGGAATTGCACACCATCCTATGAACTCTTGGTACAGTGATACTTCTTGCCATCATTGTTCATTCCTCGGTTCCGTGTTGTTGCAGCCGGAGTGCCGACAAGTGAATCATGATGTGTGAACTCAATACTCCTAGCAACCCCATTGCTTGGTAGCTAAAGGACAATAATTTCATTCTTAGCGTGTTGTTTATTGAATCATCATTCTAAGATTGATCGTGCTACCTAGTCCTTATTTCCTGGTTCACTCCTCGATCGATGAGTTAGGATTATTTCAAATTCTTGCTCTATTGATCATATCATCTTGCTCTGAAAAGCAAGATTGTTCTCGAGCTTAGTAACATATCGGTGGCTCGTGATTCTCTGAATATCTTCTCAGAAGTATCACCAGGTCGTCACCTGACCGTTATGTTGAGCCCGTGATCAAGTTGGTTTCTTGTGAACCACCTTCTCTCCAAGAATCGGTGTTAGATATCCCTGAGCTAGTTGGTTAAGCTAGACAACAACTTGGAGAGTTGGAAGATAAAAGCTTGTCTAACTTAGTTCGTTCCAAAGGGATACTCTTGTGTAGTATGTGTTGAAGAAAGATGATATCTTCATCGATTGGTCCCTGTGATCAGTTGCTGGACCTATTGTCTTATCAATTCTTTGATTTGAGTGTGGGCTATCGTCAAATCAAATCAGTACCAACGATGCTCGTAATGTTGTCTTATTCGTGGTTGATCCCTCGAGCATACACCATTATATCTTTGGTCTGACCAATGCTATCACCGTGTTCACTTAACTATGGAATTCCTTTTAAAAGGAAACCTAGATGAATTGTTGTTGAGCCCATTGACAACATCCTTATCTCCTCCATAATTTTGTTGAACATTAAGCTAGTGTTGGAAACTTTTGAAAGCATTTGTTCATGCTAGCTCATGAAGCATATGTTTGGATGAAGGTAGTGACTTCCTTTAATTCATGTGCATCTGATGCAAGTTGCCGCCGTGGATTCGAGAAAGTCAATGTTGCTTTCTTTGGAATCATTCCAAATCAGTCATGCACACGTGCGAAGAATGCTGTGGTTTGAAGACTTGCAACCTTCAATCTATATGTATCCCTAGCACACCAAGCCACTGATTGATTTGTTCAAGGAGAAGGAGTTCCTCCATAAGAGCTAATCCGGACTTATGAAAGAACTTCGATATCCTCGCTGATGGTTCCCAACCTGAACTCGGTAGTGTTTTATTATAAGACTACTTTGTGGTCATGCTTGTCTTGGACAACGTGTTCACATGTTTGTAGCAGAACCAGCTCATGTTTTGGAGCTTGCTATCGTAGTTCATCTTCCGAGAATCTCGCAACGTCATCTCGTCGATTTGTGTTGCAAACTTTCGTTTTTCTTCCTAGACTCGATGAGTCTGGAATATCCTGACACCAACCAGATCTGAATCTCAGGCAGATATGATGGTTTGGAACATTTCCCAAGAACTATAATATTGGTCTCGCGATAACCGATAAAGTGGATGTCATGGCCAACACACCCAGCCGGAAGACCTGTTATTATAATATCTTGATTGATGAAGTTGGCCACCTTCCCATAAGGACTTCGTAGGATTTACTCTCTAGTTGTGCCTTATGATTTGTTGTGTTCCCGAAGTCCGACCTTTACTTGATGTTCTAGTTATCAAACCGTATCTATGAATGGGATACACTAGCACATCAAGGAGAACATTAGAAGCGGAGTGCTAAATGTCTCTCGGTCGATCATCCAGATTTTGTTCCTTGGCTTCGCTAAGGTGTAATCTGAGAAGGTGTTATCTTCCTTTGCATCTGCATCCTCCATCACCATTCATCATGGTAGTAAGTTGTGTTACCGGACCCTTGACACGGATGTTGGTAAAACCTTGATGAATATGGAAATGCTCAAGTTCTTGAGAGCACGCACAAGCGCTACGTGTTATCATCGGCACTAGCTGGGATTGCCCCAGATTTCCTCGGTTATGCTATAACCACTCCAACAGTGAATTCACTCTCTATTGTTGGGTTCTTCCCCAGTTACCAGAATCGTTCCCAGCATTTGCATTTTGTTCCCAGCTTGCACCACCAATGTCCCTTCCATTTCCGGTGATAAGTAAATTCATCCATTGCGTTGTCTTCAACAAGGTAATCCACATCATCCAAGTCCGAGTATGCCATTCTACTGACCCCCTCCAAACGATCGCTCGAGAATTGCCTTAGGCTGGTTTAAAGAGTTTCAATGATCTTTGAATCAAAAGTAATTCTTTTTGCCACTTAAGGGGATATCTCTACGAGTCACCTTCCCTAAGGTGTATCGTTATGGTATCATGGCAACTCAACTCCTCGCTACGTTGACAATCGTTTACCACCTTCTTAAGCGTGAAATTGTGGTCTACCTAGTGAACCTTTGTCATCTGCTTCACTCCATTCCTATGGATGTGTATCTCGTGTCTCAACTCGAGAGATGGTTCTATGTCTCATTGCGTGAGTTAATCCTGAGTTGTTCGACCTTCGAGAAGATCGACCCTTCTAGAGTCTCCTTCTTCCCTCCATGTCATGTTGACAGGAATTCTCAGAGCAAGACTTCAAGACGATGATGGTAATCGAATCAACGTTCCTATGAAGTGCAACCTGGATCGTGAAGATTATACTAGTTGCGTTTCCCCTTCACCTTACCCTATGCTTGAATCTCGAGACGAGATTCTTGTTTAGTGGGGGTGAGTTGTCACATCCCTAGCTTCTGGCATTGCTCTAGCCTAGCCTCATGTGTGCATCATGTTTAACTTTTGAATGAACTTGAAATGGGGATTGCTCAAACCCTAGAATTAAAGGAATTCACTAGGTTCACCTAAAATACTTTCAAGTAAGTCCAAATGGCTTTCAAAAATGTTCATGATTTTTGACAAAGGTGAAAAACCTCTACCAAAAATGATGCCAATATTTTTGGGCCATTATGGATTTTTGAATAATCCTTATTGTATTTGAATTGGGGCATTTAAATACTATTAACATTTTTTAAATGCTCCAACAATTCTGAAAATAGTTAAGGGCCTCTATAATAATTCATTTAATGGCCACAATTATTTGCAGGATTTATTAAAATGATTTGGGCTATAAACTAAATCAGAAACAAAACTACAGAAATAGAAAAGAGAAACAAAATAGAAAAAAAAAGGGGAGAGAGGCCACCTGGGCCACTTACCTGCTTACCAGAGCCGGCCCAGTTTCCCCAGCCGGCCCAGCCCACCTCCTCCTCCTTTGTCCTCTTCCTCCTCTGCCAGGAGGATGAGCAGAGGCGAGGCGTGGCGCTCGCCGATGCTGCCCCGGCCACCTCCTGCTTCCCCCCCCTAGCCACCTCCTGCTTCCTCCCTGGCCTCCCCAGCGACGCCCCGGACGACGCCACGCACCCCCTGCACCGCTCCCCTCTCCCCGTGCCCCTCTTCCCCCCCTGTTCGCCTCTCCCTCTCGCTCACCGAATGCGCCCGCCGCCACCGACGAGCACCACCGCAGCCACCGTCTCCCCCTCGACCCCTCGCTGTGCTTGCGAGCTCCGCCTCGACCCCCTCCTTCCTCCCCACCGACCCACGGCCCTCCGGAAGCCCCGCAACGCCGCCACCATCGTCGTTCCGTCGCCGGCCACCGAAGCTCGCCGCCGTTCGATTCGCCGCCGACAGGACATCCCCGAGCCCACTGACCAACCCTGCGGAACCGCGGTGAGCTCCTCTGCCGTTCGCCCCTTTTTCCCGTCGCTCCGCACGCTCCCTAGCGCTAGCGCTGCCGTGCCCGAAGCTCGCCGCCGCCGCGCCTCATCGCCGGCGTGGCTAGAGCCACCACAGCTCGAATCCGAGCACACCGCTGTGCTCAGAGAACTCCCAGGAGCCCGTAGCGCCCACCAGCCCCTCCTCCCATGCACCATAGCGCCATCTCCGCTGTTGCCCGAGCTCCGGCCGCCGCCGCGAGCTCGACTCCGGCGAGTACAGCGCACCCCGTCCGCTCCTTCCTGCTCCGTTGGATGCGGAAGAGCACGGGCTACGCCCCGGTGGTCTCCGCGAGTCCAGCCGCCGCCTGTAGCTCAAGTCCGGCGAGCTCCCGCCGCAGTTTTGGTCGTCGCCGGCCGAACTCCGGCGAAGTCGACGTGGCACGCCTAATTAGCACTAATGACGCCCTAAACACCCCCCCACAGCCACTGACAGTGGGCCCCGTAGTGGGTCAAAGCCCGGGTCAACGCGGGATTAGTCCCTGTGTCACTGACGTGTGGACCCCACACGTCAGGTTTGACCCGGGGCAGCCCTGTTGACTTGCTGATGCAAGCATGACGCAGTGCTGATGTCATAACTCATTTTCTGGATTTAACTTAATTCTGAAATTCAGAAAATGCCTAAAAACTTCCAAAATTCATAGAAAATTAACCGTAACTCCAAATTAAATAATTTATATATGAAAAATTATCAGAAAAATTCAAGGAATCCATCTGTACCATTTTCATGCATGTTAGAACAACTTATAGCTGATGTTTAGCACAAATCAAATAAAGGGCATTTAAATAATCACATATGGAGTTTGAATTTGAATCTTGTATTCAAACCAACTTCATTTAATCTGTTGCTAGTTGCATTGGCTCAAAACACATTCATTTTGCCATGTCATGATCATGCATCATATTGTGCATTGCATTGATTGTGTTCCCTTCTGTGTTGCCGGTATTTGTCCCCTCTCGATAGACGTGATACCGATGATGTGATCGTTGACACTGATGAAGACTCAATGTTATCTTCAGAAGTGCCAGGCAAGCAAAACCCCCTTGTCCATTCCGATACAATCCTACTCTCTCGCTCCTGCTCTCTTTTACTGCATTAGGACAACAACGACATATTTGTTACTTGCTGCGGTAGCTGAACCCCTTTATCCTCTGCATGACCTGTCATTCCACAGTAATTAGATGAAACCCACTAGCATGAGTAGGAGTTGTTTGAGCCCTGATGTGCCTACTCATTCATGCTTGTTTGTCATGCCTGCTACTGCTTAGAGTTGAGTCAGGTCTGATTCATCGGGGATGAATCAGAGGTGTGTGAACATGTCCTACTGTGTGTGAGCTAAGTGTGTGAACACGATTTGGTAAAGGTAGCGGTGAGAGGCCATGTAGGAGTACATGGTGGGTTGTCTCATTGCAGCCGTCCTCAGGAACTGAGTTCTGTGTTTGTGATCCATGATTCAGCTACTACCACGCATTGGGCCCGAAACCAATGGACCCTCTCGGCTTCTTGATCACCCTTGTCCTCTGTCCAGGAGTTGCAAGTAGTTTCTGGTGTTTGTAGTATGCTGGAGGCCGTGGGCAGCGCTGACCGTAGGGGTGGGCTGTGATGCGGTAGGCACGTGGCACGGTGTACCGGGCGCCCGTTTGGTGTCTCGGGAACCCTGTTCACATCGTTTGGGGCTGTGAGCGAAACTCCGGCCGGATCTCCTCATGGATGGAACCCGAATAGGCGATAAACCTGGACTAGAGACTTGAGTGTTTAGGTAGGCCGTGGCCGACACCCACGTTGGGCTTCCGCTTGAAGGTTGCCGAGTACATGTCGTGTAAACGGCGGTAAGTGGTGAGAGCGTGTGTGAAGAAGTACACCCCTGCAGGGTTAACCTAATCTATTCGAATAGCCGTGTCCACGGAAAAGGACCTCTGGGTTGCTTATATCAGTTCATAGACAAGTGAAAGTGGATACTCTAAAATACGCAAGATAAGCGTGAGTGCTATGGATGGCGTTCTCGTAGGGAGACGGGAGCGGATCCATAGTGGGGTATTGATATGGTGAATATGTGGACTCGTGTGCGCCACCTCAAAAAGTTACTTGCAGTCGTAGTTCAGGATAGCCACCGAGTCAAAGCTGGCTTGCTGCAGTTAAACCCCACCATCCCTTTGTTGATAATGATGCATATGTAGATAGTTCTGATGTAAGTCTTGCTGGGTACATTTGTACTCACGTTTGCCCATTTTATGTTTTTGCAGAGAGACTTCAGTCTCACTAGTATTTCCGCGTGGTCTTCGACGTTTAGCTTGTTACCTCAGCTACGATCTTGTGCCCTCGGCAGGATCTGATAGATAGTCAGGCTTCTCAGCCTTTTTCATTTATAGTTGTCTGTACTCAGACATGATAGCTTCCGCTTGTGCTTGACTTGTATGCTCTGAGTGTTGGGTCATGAGACCCATGTTTGTAATATCTCGCTCCTCGGAGCCTATTGAATAGATTACTTGAGTCATAGAGTCATGTTGTGATGCCATGTTGTATTTGCACATATCGAGCATATTGTGTGTATGTTATTGAAATGCTTGGTATGTGTGGGATCTGACCATCTAGTTGTTTATCTTTAGTAGCCTCTCTTACGGGGAAATGTCTCCTAGTGTTTCCACCGAGCCATGGTAGCTTGCTACTGCTCCGGAACACTTAGGCTGGCCGGCATGTGTCCTTCTTCGTTCCTGTGTCTGTCCCTTCGGGGAAATGTCACGCGGTGAATACCGGAGTCCTGTTAGCCCGCTACAGCCCGGTTCACCGGAGTCCTGCTAGCCCAGTGCTACAGCCTGGATTCACTCGCTGATGACCGACACGTTCAATGCTGGGTCATGGATGCCTGTCCCTGTAAGTCTGTGCCGCTTTGGGTTTACGACTAGCCATGTCAGCCCGGGCTCCTTATCATATGGATGCTAGCGACACTGTCATATACGTGTGCCAAAAGGCGCAAACGGTCCCGGGCAAAGGTAAGGCGACACCCGTGGGAATACCGTGCGTGAGGCCGCAAAGTGATATGAGGTGTTACATGCTAGATCGATGTGGCATTGAGTCGGGGTCCTGACAGAAAGTCCCATCCGGACATGGGACGATGTCTTTAATCTTGTATCTTCATAGTCGAGGAGTCCGGCTAAAGCTTATAGTCCAGTCATTCGGACACCCCCTAATCCGGGACTCCCTTAGTGCCCTTGAAGGCGGCGACCGAACCTTTACAAACAAGGTTGGGGCAATCTCCACAACTTAATTGGAGGCTCCTAACGACACCACGAAGCTTCACCACAATGGACTATTGCTCCGCGGTGACCTCAACCGTCTAGGGTGCTCAAACACCCAAGAGTAACAAGATCCGCTAGGGGTTAGGGGGGAATCAAATTTCTCTTGGTGGAAGGGTAGATCTGGGCCTTCTCAACCACTCCCGAGCAAATCAACAAGTTTGATTGGCTAGGGAGAGAGATCGGGCGAAAATGGATCTTGGAGCAACAATGGAGCTTTTGGCGGAAGAGGTAGGTCAACTTTGGGGAAGAAGACCCCTTTATATAGTGGGGGAAACAATCCAACCATTACCCCCCAAGCAGCCCCGCAGAGAGCGGTACTACTGCTTGGATGGCGGTACTACCGCCGCGCCAGCGGTACTGCCGCTCACAAGAGGGGAGCAGGGTCCTGGCCCCAGAGCGGTACTACCGCGGAGGTACGGGCGGTACTACCGCTCGGGAGCGGTACTACCGCCACTACTACCACGACAAGTACCGCAGGACCCGACACGAGAAAGCGAGGGCTCGAGTCGAGGTGGTCGTGGCCCGAAGCCTCAGCGGTACTACGGCAGAAACCAGTAAGCGGTACTACCGCTGTGGAGCGGTACTCCCGCTTGCTGTCTTCGGCGGTACTACCGATGTGGCCCGCGGTACTACCGCTAGGGCTAGACAAAGAGAGCAGAGAGAGGAATGGGAACTCCATTGAAGCGGGGAGGAACAGTGGGTGCAATAAGTATGTGTACGTGTTGATTCCACCCAAGCCATACCAAAGCGGATCCCCTCTTGATAGTACGGTGACTCCTACGCAACTAGTCCACCAACAGAGAAACGAAGGAGCTGCACCGTCTTGAATAAAGCACCGAGGGGAGGGAATCGTCTCGTGCCAAAGGATGAATCTCTGAAAATCTCAATGCACACAATTAGTCCGCAAAAGCATTGTCATCAATCACCAAAACACCTTGGGGATATATATGCCCTTACACTTGCACTAGTGAAAGTATGAACATTAGGCCTTGTTTCCTAGCATTGCAATACCATTTACGCTCACTTTTATCGCTTGCTACCTTGCTGTTTTTATAATTTCAGATTACACACACATTTATCTACCATCCATATTGCACTTGTATCACCATCTCTTCGCCGAACTAGTGCACCTATACAATTTACCATTGTATTGGGTGTGTTGGGGACACAAGAGACTCTTTGCTATTTGGTTGCAGGGTTGTTTGAGAGAGACCATCTTCATCCTATGCCTCCCATGGATTGATAAACCTTAGGTCATCCACTTGAGGGAAATTTGCTACTGTCCTACAAACCTCTGCACTTGGAGGCCGAACAACGTCTACAAGAGAAAGGTTGTGTAGTAGACATCAGGCCACCCCTTCCCTTTCCTTCCCCTAGGGTCTGCCAACCATGTAGAGGGGCGCACTAGCCCCCTAGTGGGTTGGTCTATCCCCTCCTCCGGCCCATTAAGCCCATACTCTTACTGGGGTTGTCCGGAACCCCTTCCAGTGACCTGATGATTACCCAGTGCACTCCGAAACTATTCCGGTGTCCGAATACCATCGTCCTATATATCAATATTTACCTCTCGACCATTTCAAGACTCCTCGTCATGTGTGCGATCTCATCCGGGACTCCGAGCAACATTCGTCAGCAAATCACATAACTCATATAATACTATATCGTCATCGAATGTTAAGCGTGCGGACCCTATGGGTTTGAGAACTATGTAGACATGATCGAGACACCTCTCCGGTCAATAACCAATAGCGGAACCTGGATGCCCATATTGGATCCTACATATTCTATGAAGATCTTTATCGGTCGAACCGTTATGACAACATACGCAATTCCCTTTGTCTGTCGGTATGTTACTTGCCCGATATTCGATCATCGATATCTCTATACCTAGTTCAATCTCGTTACTGGCAACTCTCTTTACTCATTCTGTAATACATCATCTTGCAACTAATTCATTAGTCACTTTGCTTGCAAGCTTATGATGTGTATTACCGAGAGGGCCCAGAGATACCTCTCCGATACTCGGAGTGAAAAATTCCAATCTCGATCTATGCCAACCCAACAAACACCTTTAGAGATACATGTAGAGCATTTTGTGATCACCCATTTACGTTGTGATGTTTGATAGCACACAAGGTATTCCTCCGGTATCCAAGAGTTGCATGATCTCATGGTCTAAGGAACATGTATTTGACATGCAAGAAAGCAGTAGCAATAAACTGTACGATCAAATGCTAAGCTAACGGATGGGTCTTGTCCATCACATCATTCTCCTAATGATGTGATCCCATTATCAAATGACAACTCATGTCTATGGTTAGGAAACCTTAACCATGTTTAATTAATGAGCTAGTCTAGTAGAGGCTCACCAGGGACACGGTATTTGTTTATGTGTTCACACATGTATTTAAGTTTCCGTTCAATACAATTATAGCATGAATAATAAACCTTTATCATGATTAAGTAAATATAACAATAAACATTTTATTATTGCCTCTAGGGCATATTCCCATCAGTTTAAACTCCCAGCATCAGTCTGTGATGAGCTAACACATATGATACGTCAGTATTGGTCGGGATTTGAGAATGGGAAGAAGAAAATAGCTTGGATGAGTTGGGACGAGTTGCGCCTTCCTAAATCCATGGGGGCACGGGTTTTAAGGTATATGAGGGCTTTTAACGAGGCCTTGCTAGCCAAACAGGCCTGGAGATTAGTAGACATGCCGGATAGCTTATGTGCACGTTTACTGAAGGCAAAGTATGATCCTGCAGGTCATCTACTTGACACTATCTTCCCTTGCAATGGCTCCACAGTCTGGAAGGGTATTTTGCATGTCCTGGAGCTGTTGAAGAAGGGTATTGTATGGCATGTGGGTAACTGCACATCAATTCATACATGGCGGGACCCTTGGATCCCGCGGCCATATTCCTTCTGACCAATCTCTCCAAAGGGTACTTGTCGCTTTAACCACGTGTCTGACTTCCTGGATGGTAATGGTGCATGGAGAGTTGATCAATTGAGAGGATCTTTTTGGCCAATTGATGTTGATCAAATCCTGAAAACCAGAACATCCTCGACAACGGTGTGATTTTCTATCTTGGTTCCCAGAGAAGTGTGGTACGTTCACAGTGAAAAGCGCATATAAGTTAGCCACATGGGATAATTGTTGGGGAACGTAGTAATTTCAAAAAAAAACTACACACACGCAAGATCATGGTGATGCATAGCAACGAGAGGGGAGAGTGTTGTCCACGTACCCTCGTAGACTGAAAGCAGAAGCATTAGCACAACGCGGTTGATGTAGTTGTACGTCTTCACGATCCGACCGATCCAAGTACCGAACGTACGACACCTCCGAGTATAGCACACGTTCAGCTCGATGACATCCTGCGAACTCCGATCCAGCAAAGCTTCACGGGAGAGTTCCGTTAGCACGACGGTGTGATGACGGTGATGATGTTGCTACCGTCATAGGGCTTCGCCTAAACACCGCTACGATATGACCGAGGTGGAATATGGTGGAGGGGGCACCGCACACAGCTGGGAGAGATCAACAGATCAACTTGTGTGCCCATGGGGTGCCCCCTCCCCCGTATATAAAGGAGTAGAGGAGGGGGAGGGCCCTCAACTATGGCGTGCCCTGGGGAGTCCTACTCCCGCCGGGAGTAGGATTCCCCCCCCCCATTCCATGTAGTAGGAGTAGGAGTCAAGGAAAGGGAAGAGAGAACAGAAGGAAGGAGGGGCGCCGCCCCTCCCCCTAGTCCAATTCGGACTAGGCCTTGGGGGGCGCAGCCTCCCCTCTCTCTTTCCCCTAAAGCCCAATAAGGCCCACATACTCCCCGGCGAATTCGTGTAACTCTCCGGTACTCCGATAAATACCTGAATCACTCGGAACCTTTCCGATGTCCGAATATAGTCGTCCAATATATCGATCTTTACGTCTCAACCATTTCGAGACTCCTCGTCATGTCCCCGATCTCATCCAGGACTCCAAACTACCTTCGGTACATCAAAAACACATAACTCATAATATAAATCGTCACCGAACGTTAAGCGTGCGGACCCTACGGATTCGAGAACTATGTAGACATGACCGAGACACATCTCCGGTCAATAACCAATAGCGGAACCTAGATGCTCATATTGGCTCCCACATATTCTACGAAGATCTTTATTGGTCAAACCGCATAACAACATACGTTATTCCCTTTGTCATCGGTATGTTACTTGCCCGAGATTCGATCATCGGTATCTCAATACCTAGTTCAATGTCGTTACCGGCAAGTCTCTTTACTCGTTATGTAATGAATCATCCCGCAACTAACTCATTAGTTACATTGCTTGCAAGGCTTATAGTGATGTGCATTACCGAGAGGGCCCAGAGATACCTCTCCGACAATCGGAGTGACAAATCCTAATCTCGAAATACGCCAACTCAACAAGTACCTTCGGAGACACCTATAGAGCACCTTTATAATCACCCAGTTACGTTGTGATGTTTGGTAGCACACAAAGTGTTCCTCCGGTAAACGGGAGTTGCATAATCTCATAGTCATAGGAACATGTATAAGTCATGAAGAAAGCAATAGCAACATACTAAATGATCAAGTGCTAAGCTAACGGAATGGGTCAAGTCAATCACATCATTCTCCTAATGATGTGATCCCGTTAATCAAATGACAACTCATGTCTATGGTT
Source organism: Triticum aestivum (assembly GCF_018294505.1). Taxonomy (NCBI): domain Eukaryota; kingdom Viridiplantae; phylum Streptophyta; class Magnoliopsida; order Poales; family Poaceae; genus Triticum; species Triticum aestivum. Next base: position 617,403,249 of record NC_057795.1, read on the forward strand.
AGGAAACTTAACCATCTTTGATTAACGAGCTAGTCAAGTAGAGGCATACTAGTGACACTATGTTTGTCTATGTATTCACACATGTATTATGTTTCTGGTTAATACAATTCTAGCATGAATAATAAACATTTATCATGAAATAAGGAAATAAATAATAACTTTATCATTGCCTCTAGGGCATATTTCCTTCAGTCTCCCACTTGCACTAGAGTCAATAATCTAGTTCACATCATCATGTGATTTAACACCAATATTCACATCTGTATGTGATTAACATCCATAGTTCACATCGTCATGTGACCAACACCCAAAGGGTTTACTGGAGTCAATAATCTAGTTCACATCTCTATGTGATTAACACCCAAAGAGTACTAAGGTATGATCATGCTTTTCTCGTGAGAGAAGTTTAGTCAACGGGTCTGTCACATTCAGAGCCGTATGTATTTTGCAAATATTCTATGTCTACAATGCTCTGCACGGAGCTACTATAGCTAATTGCTCCCACTTTCAATGTGTATCCAGATTGCGACTTAGAGTCATCTGCATCGGTGTAAAAGCTTGCATCGATATAACTCTTTACGACGAACTCTTTTATCACCTCCATAATCGATAAACATCTCCTTAGTCCTCACTAAGGATATTCTTAACCATTGTCCAGTGATCTACTCCTAGATTAAAATTGTATTCCCTTGCCAAACTCAGAGCAAGGTATACAACAGGTCTGGTACACAGGATAGCATACTTTATAGAACCTATGATTGAGGCATAGGGAATGACTTTTCATTCTCTTTCTATTTTCTGCCATGGTCGGGTTTTGAGTCTTACTCAACTTCACACCTTGTAGTACAGACAAGAATTCCTTCTTTGACTGATCCATTTTGAACTCTTTCAAAAACTTGTCAAGGTATTTACTCATTGAAAAATCTTATCAAGCATCTTGATATATCTCCATAGATCTAAATGCTCAATGTGTAAGCAGCTTCACCGAGGTCTTTCTTTGAAAAACTCCTTTCAAATACTCCTTTATGCTTTCGAGAAGATTCTACATTATTTCTGATCAACAATATGTCATTCACATATATTTTATCAGAAATATTGTAGTGCTCCCACTCACTTTCCTATAAATACAGGCTTCACCGCAAGTCTGTATAAAACTATATGCTTTGATCAACTCATCAAAGCGTATATTGCAACTCCGAGATGCTTGCACCAGTCCATAGATGGATCACTGGAGCTTGTACACTTTGTTAGCACCTTTAGGATTGACAAAACCTTCTAGTTGTATCATATACAACTCTTCTTTAATAAATCCATTGAGGAATGTAGTTTTGACATCCATTTGCCAGATTTCATAAAATGTGGCAATTGCTAACATGATTCGGACAGACTTAAGCATCGATACGAGTGATAAAATCTCATCCTATTCAACACCTTGAACTTGTCGAAAAACTTTTTGTGACAAGTCGAGCTTTGTAGATAGTAACACTACTATCAGCGTCTATCTTCCTCTTGAAGATCCATTTATACAATATGGCTTGCCCATCATCGGGCAACTCCACCAAAGTCCACACTTTGTTCTCATACATGGATCCCATCTCAGATTTCATGGCCTCAAGCCATTTCACGGAATCTGGGCTCATCATCGCTTCCTCATAGTTCGTAGGTTCATCATGGTCTAGTAACATGACTTTTAGAACAGGATTACCGTACCACTCTAGTGCGGACTGTACTTTGGAAGGCCTACGAGGTTCTGTAGTAACTTGATCTGAAGTTTCATGATCATCATCATTAGCTTCCTCACTAATTGGTGTAGGAATCATTGGAACTGATTTATGTGATGAACTACTTTCCAATTCGGGAGAAGGTACAAATACCTTATCAAGCTCTACTTTCCTCCCACTCACTTCTTTCGAGAGAAACTCCTTCTCTAGAAAGGATCCATCTTAGCAACGAATATCTTGCCTTCGGATTTGTGATAGAAGGTGTACCCAACAGTTTCCTTTGGGTATTCTATGAAGACGCACTTCTTCGATTTGGGTTCAAGCTTATCAGGTTGAAACTTTTTCACATAAGCATCGCAGCCCCAAAAGAAATGACAACTTTGGTTTCTTGCCAAACCACAGTTCATAAGGCGTCGTCTCAGCGGATTTTAATGGTGCCCTATTTAAAGTGAATGCAACTGTCTCTAATGCATAACCCCAAAATGATAGTGGTAAATCAGTAAGATACATCATAGATCGCACCATATCCAATAAAGTGTGGGTATGACGTTCGGACACACAATTACGCTGTGGTGTTCCATGTGGCGTGAGCTGTGAAACTATTCCACATTGGTTTTAAATGGAGGCCAAACTCGTAACTCAAATATTATCCTCTACGATCAGATTGTAGAAACTTTATTTTCTTGTTACGATGATTCTCTAGTTCACTCTGAAATTCTTTGAACTTTTCAAATGTTTCAGACTTGTGCTTCATTAAGTAGATATACTCATATCTGCTTAAATCATCTGTGAAGGTCAGAAAATAACGATACCCGCCACGAGCATCAACACTCATTGGACCGAATATATCAATATGTATTATTTCCAACAAGTCAGTAGCTCGCTCCATTATTCCGGAGAACGGAGTTTTAGTCATCTTGCCCATAAGGCACGGTTCGCAAGCATCAAATGATTCATAATCAAGTGATTCCAAAAGTCCATCTTTATGGAGTTTCTTCATGCTCTTTACACCGATATGACCCAAATGGCAGTGCCACAAATAAGTTGCACTATCATTATAAACTTTGCATCTTTTGGCATCAATATTATGAATATGTGTATCACTACGATCGAGATCTAACAAACTATTTTTATTGGGTGTATGACCATCGAAGGTTTTATTCATGTAAACAGAACAAGAATTATTCTCTGATTTTAAATGAATAACCGTATTGCAATAAACATGATCAGATCATATTCATGCTCAACGCAAACACCAAATAACATTTATTTAGGTTTAACAATAATCCCGAAAGTATAGGGAGTGTGCGATGATGATCATATCAATCCTGGAACCACTTCCAACACTCATCGTCACTTCACCCTCAACTAGCCTCAGTTTATTATGTAACTCCCGTTTCGAGTTACTAATCTTAGCAACCGAACAAGTATCAAATACCCAGGGGCTACTATAAACACTAGTAAGGTACACATCAATAACCTGTATATCAAATATACCCTTGTTCACTTTGCCATCCTTCTTATCCACCAAAAATTCAGGGCATTTCCGCTTCCAGTGACCATTTCCTTTGTAGTAGAACCACTCAGTTTCAGGCTTTGGTCCAGCTTTGGGCTTCTTCGTGGGAGTGACAACTTGCTTGCCATTCTACATGAAGTTCCCTTTCTTTCCCTTTGCCCTTTTCTTGAAACTAGTGGTCTTGTTAATCATCAACACTTGATGCTCTTTCTTGATTTCTACCTTCATCGATTTCATCATCATGAAAAGCTTGGGAAACGTTTTCGTCATCCCTTGCATACTATAGTTCATCACGAAGTTCCAGTAACTTGGTGATGGTGACTAGAGAACTCTGTCAATCACTATCTTATCTGGAAGATTAACTCCCACTTGATTCAAGTGATTGCAGTACCCAGACAATCTGAGCACATGCTCACTAGTTGAGCAATTCTCCTCCATCTTTTAGCTATAGAACTTGTTGGAGACTTCATATCTCTCAACTCGGGTATTTGCTCTAAATATTAACTTCAACTCCTGGAACATCTCATATGCACTACAAAAAAAACACATCCGTGACATTTTGGGCTGAACAATTTTTTTTTCTGTCATACATATGACACTTCTATGACGATAGTTGTGACAAAACCCGGTATCATCATAGATGTGGTGGGCTCCTACTTCTATGACAAAAAATCATGACAGAAAATGGGCTTTTCGTCCTGGGTGGGCCGGAGACGCAGCTGCATGACATTCTTTGGGCCGTCCATGACGGAAAAAATCGTGGTAGAAGCGAGGGCGAGGAAAATTTCGGGGAGTTCCCGGTTACGGTGGGTGGTCGGTGGCCGAGCGATGCACGTTTCTCTCGTACATGTATGCGCGTGTGTGCGAGGCGTTGGCTCTAACTGAACCCGAGCGAGGCGTTGGGCTCTAACTGAACCCGAGCGATTGCACTGCAGGCTACGCATTACTGAACCCGAGCGATCGATTTCTTCGCTACTGCTGCTAACTGAAGCCGATCCATGCTGCCTCTCTGGATGAACGTGAGCGTTGCAGGGGGGTGGATGAACAGTGAGCCGTGGGAGTGGATGAACAGGACCCGTGGCGTTGCCTCTGGATGAACAGGACCCCGATCGATCGAGCCGATTGGGGCTGGAAGAACAGGACCCCATGGAGGGCTGGATGAACAGGACGACCCCGTGGAGGGCTGGATGAACAGTAGATGGTGGAGGGGTGGATGAACAGTAGCCCGTGGAGGGGTGGTTGAACAGGAGCCCGTGTGGAGGGGTGGTTGAACAGTAGCCGGTGGAGTAGCACGCGGTGGAGGCTGGATGAATAGGAGCCCTTGGATGAACAGTCGCAGGTGGAGGCTCGAGGAGGTCGACGATGGATGAACAGTAGCCCGTGGAGGCTGGAGGAGGTCGATGGTGGAGATGAACAGTATCCCATGGAGTCCCGTTTTGCGGTACGCCACACCCCTCCTGATGAACAGGACCCCTGTCTCGACCGTAGCGCTCCAACACAAGTCCGTTTCGTCCGTTTTGCGGTACGCCACACCCCTCCCAATCAACAGGACCCCTGTTTTGACCGTAGGAGGTCCATTTCGTCCGTTTTGCGGTACGCCACACCCCTCCCGATCAACAGGACCCCCGTTTTGACTGTAGGAGGTCCGTTTCCTCCGTTTTGCGGTACGCCAGACCCCTCCCGATGAACAGGATCCCGTTTCGAACGTGGCCGGTCGAACACAAGGCCATTTCCTCCGTTCTGCGGTACGCTAGACCTCGTTTCCATCGCCTGTTCCATCCAAGCCCTCCCGATGAACACGGACACGCATTCCGTTTCGACCCAGCCGATTGGCTCCCCATGAACACGATGACGACGTTGTTTCTCCATTCCGACCCAGCCATGTACACGAGCCCTGGCCGTACGTATGCGTGAGTAGTCGTTCGAGACCCCGCCCGTATGTACACATACGTGGCCGTATTTTCTTTCTTGCACGCTGGCCGCTGTACGTACGTGTACGTGCTACGTGCGCGCCTCTACTACGACACATACGCGCCTCTACTACAACACGTGCGCGCCTCTACATCCACCAGTATATATGTACGTACACGTTCGCGACCAGAATGACAATGCTACATACGCTTCGACCAGGTGGGTCCCGACTGTCAGGCACTTCCTTGCGTGCGAAGATGTAGCTGGTGGGTCCCAGCTGTCAGGGGGGCGAATCGTTTTTTCGGACGCAATTCCTTGTGTGCGAAGGTGTAGCTGGTGGGTCCTAGCAGTCATGGGGGAAACGTTTGAAATACGGTGGCCCGTCCGGCGGGTCCCCGCTGTCAGGTGGAGGAATAATTATTTTGCGTGTAATAAGGAGGCACTTCCTTGCGGCTGCCGTGGACCCAGTTGTCAGCCTCTCCACGTATAATCCACGTCCGATGGAAGCCGTTCCTTGACCACGTTGACCACGCCACGCCGAGAGCACCAGGGCGGTGGACGATGGCGAGGCCTAGGAAGGGGACGACGTGGAGCCGGTGAAAACGTGGCAGAGGATGCCCACACGTAGAGGAGTACGAGGGTTCACTGGTTTGCTGCGGTGTGAGGCTGCCGTCGCCACAGAATAACAGTTAACAGGGGGTGTGGGTGAGTAGAGGGATGGCCTGGCTAGCGGTGGGAGTAGTAGGGGTCGGTGAGGCCTCCGCTGCATCGCAGCCGGCCACGGGAGGTAGGAGCACGAGGCACGACCGGCGCTGGTTTGGGCGGCTGGAGCAAGAAGACCAGAGGTTGAAGAAGCACTATGGCCGTTGGATGGACATCGTACGGTCACTGGAGCTAGAATCATGCATATTGACTAAGTTGACAAAGTCCTCCGTCCCCGTCAACTTAGTAGGCCCACAAGTCAGCGGCGGTAATGTTTTTTTCACGAAATACAGAGGCCCTTTCGGTGGGTCCCTGATGTCAGGTGGAGGAATAATTATTTTGCGCGTAATAAGGAGGCATTTCCTTGCGTGCGGCCGTGGACCTAGTTGTCGGCCTCTCCACGTATAGTCCACTTCAGATGCATGTCGGTCGTTGACCATGTTGACCAGGCCGTGCCGAGAGCACCAGGGCGGTGGACAACAGCGAGGCCTAGAAAGGGAACAAGACGGATGTAGGGAAGACTCGGCAGTTGTTTCCCATGCGGAGGGGAGTACGACTGTACAAGGGTTTACTGGTTCGTCTGCCGTTGCCAGAGAATAACAGCAGGTGTGGGTGAGTAGAGGGATGGCTAGGCCAGCAATTGGAGTACGGTGGGGCGGTGAGGCCTACACGGTAGCACAGCCGGCCGCGGGTAGGAGGGAGCAGGCAGTCCCGCCAGCGCTTGTTTGAGCGGCTGGAGCAGGAAGAGCAGAGATTGAAGAAGCACGACGGCCGTTGGATGGAAATCCAACAGTCACTGCTTGTGCGTCAACCTTTTTTTAGGAAAGCCTCAAATCTGTGGAAAACAGCATACAACCCATCTGCCATTATTTCTAATAATTTACAGCTCATTTGCTAATTCTTAAGGGGGTTTTGGAGCCCATATTCTTTTTGTTAGCATTACAACCCATATTCTGGCCACGGTTAAAAAATTATATGAAATTTTGCATATTTCGGTGCGGTCTGAACTGTTTTTAATCCCGAAATTTCGAGTCACATTCAAACTGATTTTAAAAATAAATGTATATCAATATAAAGTCCAACAAATTGTCCACGCATAAAAATCAATGCAATTTAAAATCTCGAAATGAAAAAAAGAAATTTGAAACTAATTGCTGGTTTGATGTGTTTTAAAAATGTACAACCCATTTCTCATTACTGATAGGCCATTTTCTCGGCCAGCCGAATGAAGCTCTCCTTGTCTTGAAAGATTTGCAGCCCAACGGGCCTGACAAAGCGACTTACTTGGCAAATCACAAAAAAATGGGTTGTGGCCGTGGACCCAGTTGTCAGCCTCTCCACGTACAGTACTCTTCCGATGGAAGTCGGTCGTTGACCACATTGACCACGCCGCGCCGAGAGCACCATGGCGGTGGACGACGGCGAGGCCTAGGAAGGGGACGACGCGGAGCCGGGAAAGACGCGGTAGTAGATGCCCACGCGTAGAGGAGTATGAGGGTTCACTCGTTCGGCTGCGGTGTGAGGTTGCCGTCGCCGCAGAATAACAGGGGGTGTGGGTGAGTGGAGGGATGGCCTGGCCAGCGGCGGGAGTAGTAGGGGGCGGTGAGGCCTTCGCGGCATCACATCCGGCCACGGGAGGCAGGAGCAGGCGGCATGACCGGCGCTGCTTTGGGTGGCTGGAGCAAGAAGACCAGAGGTTGAAGAAGCACGATGGCCGTTGGATGGACATTGTACGGTCACTGCAGCTAGAATCGTTCATATTTCACTAAGTTGACAAAGCCCTCCGTCCCCGTCAACTTAGTGGGCCCAGCTGTCATCCTCTCCACGTGTAGTATACTTCCGATGGAAGTCGTTCCTTGACCATGTTGACCACGCCGAGTTCCGTTGCATGCATGCGTCCATGGGCGTGGTGCGGTCCCCACTGTCAGCCTCTCACGTACAGTCATCTTCGCAGCGATAGCCTGGCCGCCGGTGGGGTAGCGCTTCATAGCGATGCGTGCTAAGCAGAACCGCTAGCCGCTGGAGGCTGGACCAGGCGGTCCCGGCGACGCTGGAGGAAGATGACGAGAGATTGAAGGTGCATGTCGGCTATTGGATATAAATCCAATGGCTGTAGATGTCACAATCATTTGTTGACCAAGTTGACAACGCCCTGCGTAGGCTTCGACCTATTGGCCCACATGTCAGCATGCAAAAATGTGGCATATATTTAACCCATGTTTTCTAGAATGTACACTCCATTTGCTCGGCTGGGTGAACAAATAATTTTGCGTCAATCAGGCCCATTTATATTTTCTAAGAAATTCCAGCCCATTGGCACTTCCTTGAAATACACGAATTAGCTGGGCTCGTTATATTTTCTAAGAAATCCCAGCCCATTTATACACAAATCCCAGCCCATGTCGAGAAGCACTAGCGTTGAGTGAGGACCTGGACCTGGAAAGAGTACATATTGCTACTAACTGTCTGAGAGTCGTCTGGGAAATCGAAGCACCAAAGAACCTTGGTGGACATTGTATGGTGTTTCATGAGATCAAAGAACGAAGCAATTTATTTAGGGCTTGTCTTTTTAGTCATGAACAACGCGAATGTAATGAGGAGCCTCATAGACTAGCACGTATGGCTATGTCTCTTGATATAGGTAGGCATGTGTGGCTTGATGCACCACCTGCTCATTTATGTATCCATGTAAGCATTGAACTTAGGCAATAAAGTGCGCTGTGATTCTCAAAAAACAAAATGTTGGGCTCGTTATATATATAATGTTATGTTAGAAGGAGCAATTAATATCAAAGAATAAACCGGAGAGGCACATTTTTTATATATAATTAATAAATTAACGAGTTATTGCTCAAAATAAAAATGAGCGCGTTATTATTAAATTGGTTCTTGAAATCTTCGCAAGCTTTTGTACGCAATCACCAGGATTTTCCTTGCTTGTGAGTCAAAAACAACCAGGATTTTCCTTGCCAACTTCCGTTAAACATTTACTTTTATAAGTTAATAACACGTGGGATGTTTTTATAATGTATATAAAAGTCTCTATAAAATATACGATAATAGTAATAATATAAATATATATATAATGTGGTTAGAAGGGAAACATAAATTGGACACAACATTATTATCCTTATATATAGATAAATATAACAGAGACCTGCGTTTTGTTAAAAAATACATTGGGCTGCCGATCTTTAAGAAAAAGCCCATAGGCCGGTATGGACCTCAAAAAATAAGTTGAAACCACTGTCTCCGTATGTCGTGGGCTACGCATGTTAAAATACAAAACCTAGGACTAGCTGATACTTGTTCGCCCTCTGGAAAAAAATGATACCAGATCCCCGAGTGAACTGGATTAAAGAGGGGGCCAGCGGCACGACTGAAGAAGCACATCAGGAGCGATTTTTTTTCTTCAGTAGATGGCTCTCGATAGCGTTTTTTTACTTGCCTCTACACCATACAACTTGTATTTTTAGCCTCCCAATGTGTCGTGGTGGACCAGCAGCCCATTTGCTGGGCGGGCCAACCTACAGAAACCAGCACTCAATTTTTCAAAAAGCCCCAAAAGCAACGCAGTACTATGTTTGTTTTGAGGCCGAAAACATTACAGCAGGGGTTGAGCAGGGGAGAGGGGAAGACAGAGTAATAAAAAGATTAAAAAGAGTTGATGCGCCCTTGCTACCCTAACAAAGCAGGTGCAATTCTTCTCAGGAAGAAGGTGTGCCGTTGACACCCACACGTCACATACCCCACAGTAGGCATACTAACAAGTTCACACACAAATACAATAGAAAGGGTAAACATTCGTATCAAACTCAGGTTCACAGGACACATTCATATTCATAGACAACATTCACTATCAACAACTCAAAAGATTCATATATACACAAGCTCAGCATACCTATGCATCCAAATGATTGATAGATCACACGACAATATTCATGCAGAATTCACAAAAAGATTCAGATATACACATGTTCAGTATGTTTATGCATCCAAATGATTGAGATCACAACCAATATGATCCATGGACGAACTTTAATTACCTAGGGTACAGACTGGTAAATGGTGTTCAGCCGGAGGTACTTCTTGCTAAAATTAGTTCTTGTACGAGTAAACTTTCGAGTACATAAGAGGCAACACAGACAATCTGAACTTTGCTTGTAGGTTTATCCTCAAATAGTGGCCTCGTGCCGAGCGAGGTTTGAGCAACTTGGCCACTACTTTCATCCAACTAGTTTACTAGCTCATCTTGGTCCTGTAGCTCGCCAAAATTCTACATTGCAGATGAGAAAGGAGGCAGTTGAGAAAATGAACCACCCAAATCTTTTGTGCAGTTCAACTGAAATGGAGTATCCCTGGCGTGCAGACTGATTAAGTGCCAGATGAATATACGCGTCAACCAACTTGTCTTGAATCTTTAGACTCCATGCCATACAGTTCGCTACCATATCTGCCGATAACCAAAAGGCACAAGTTGGGACCAAAGACTGGACTATGTTCTTCTGGGCTATGTGCCAAGCAATATTTTTGGCGTTCACTCTCCTAATACTTGGGAGTTTGACAACTGGTTGACACCGGTTGACACTCGAATGAATATAGGCACTTCTTGTCAACATCCATGCTTGTCTGAGTGAACTTTGGAGTACATGGCAGCAACATAAGTATCTGTCCATCTGATCATTTTGTGCAGTTCTACTGAAATCACCCAATGCAATGATTTGCCTGCGAGTTCAGGCTCCAAGTTACTCCTTTATAAAATCGGCAAATAGTAGCACAATACCAAATTACCAATACATGACAAGCACGATAATTAGGATAAAGCCCAGTACCAACATGTGTGAGGTAGCATATCAATTACTATTTCCTTTCACTATAAGTCGAGATAAGCGACTGACAGGAAATGAAGGAAGCAAGCAAGCTGAGACAAAGCGACTGACATGAAGGGAAGGAAGCGGTCAAGGCAATGAAGCACCCAAAGTTTTTGTGCAGTTCCACCAAAATCGAGCATCCCCATTGGAACATATATTGAGAGAGTGAGATTACTGTAATAGTGGGACTAGTTGATGAAACATACACTAACAAACAGAAGCACCCTCATTATCTTAATGGGTAAAGTTATCAACATAGTAGTCTTGCTTAAAGAGAGGTATTAGTTTATTTAATCAGTGCCAATTAGCTCAACACTCAAAACATTGCCATGTATCATAGGTTGCAAAACTTTAACGTGCAAAGATAAAGGAGTTTCTCATGACAGTAGCAACACAATAGCACAATATATATATATAGGTGCAACAAACTAATATGGTTGAAGGCCTTAGGCTGGTACCAACCTGAGCAAAATATGCTTATTCAAGTAATTCCAAAAGAGATGATAAAGCACTCACTAGAATCACTCAATAGTATATATTTTTGTGCACTTCAAATGTATGGTTGAAATAACTCTTATTTACCAGTGGTGAGATTATATCGAAAGATTATCAAGAACTTCTAGCAGAGTTAAAGCACTGGCTGGGATACAGTTCATTGTATTCTCTAGTGCAGTTCCACTAAAATGTACGATTGGCACAACATGATCCCTGTTTGCACAAGTAGGAAAAAGGTGAACTTAAACCTGGGCAAACGTCGGGCCGGGCTTGTAAAAGCCCAACCTTCATTTATCAAGCCCGAGCCCGGCCCGAAGCCCGAAATACTCCCTAAAATCAAGCCCGAGCCCGGCCCGAAATCAAGCCCGAAGCCTGAAAACCCGGCCCGAACAATGTTTTTTAGTACGTGTACGTGCAAGCCCGGCCCGAAGCCCGAAAGCCCGGCCCAAAAAATAGAAAAAGAGAAGCCCGAGCCCGGCCCGAACTACCTTTCGAGCTGCAAAACAAAGCCCGAGCCCGGCCAGAGTGTCAAGCCCGGCCCGGCCCGGCCCGGGTTTTTCGGGCCGGGCTCGGGCCGGGTCGTCGGGCTGGGCTGCCCATGCCCGGGTTTAGTGAAACCTTCATTAGCTTAGTGAGAAAGGATAGAAAGACAATAGCATTATTATGTCATGACACTATCAAGATTCCCTCCCTGCTCCACCACATGATTCACCTCCAGATACATATATACACATACATGATTCAGCATAGGGTGCTACTAAAGATTTGTTTAACTCTGGCGGGAAAATTAGGCAGCAATAAATTAGTGCTACTTAAGTACTCCTGATTAATTAAGTGACCTTGCACAAGAGACAACAGAAGTGGAAGGGCTCCCTGGAGGATTGTCTCACATGTAAGGGAGACATTGCCGGAGCCCTTGAATGGCCTCGACTGAGGCCTAGGCTTCAGCAAGATCAACTTGGCACTGTTGATCGTGTAGAGCTGGGTCACACATGCATCGAGAATCCAGTTAATTAGTATGATGTGTCGTTAAGCCAAGTACTACTATGCTGCATTTCTCTATCTATCTCTACTCTATTATCTATTACTCTTATACTCTTACAAAAAACAGATTTGGTGATCTTGTTGTTAAGTGCATCTCGATGTTACGTGCAACGAACGAGCATCTTGCTAGTCTTCCAAGTAAATTAAGACTAGTAGCAACACAGCAATACAACACCACTAGCAGGATGTCAGGATAACATAGGACGGTACCATCGTGTGATCTTCTTCATTTCCTCCTCCTCCTCCTTCTTCTTCTTCCTCTTCATGCTTTGTTTCTCTTTCTCCTCACTAGTTGGTGAAACCAAGTACATGATTGGCCTTCTAGTTCAGAATTGGTTTTGTCGGTGAGGGAGTACAAGTGTACTAGCATTATTTTCTCATGGCAGTCGGAAAATAGAGATGAACACATGCATTAAATATCATTCTTACCTAAAGGAAGGTTATGGCGCCAATATGGATGATGAGGATTGGAACACAGATCTCCCTTTGTGCAGTTCCACTGAAATGAACCAACTGTTCCATTCTGACATTCCAGTTAAACAGCACAAAAGTCACTTCTTTTAAGAAGAGTTTTGTGCAGTGCACCAAAAGGTCACAACAGCAACCAGGTGAATTGGATATCCCTGTTTGCACAAAAAGGTACATAGGAAACAGTCAGAGTCTCAAATAATTACAAGCAAAAACATTTGGCTAAACTTGTCGTGGCTTATAACAGTGGCATGGCTTCATTTTTACCAGGGACATTAGATTAAGAACAGCTAAATATTTGGTATAAGGGCATGGGACAGTGGATGTACCAGCAGTCCAGCACCATGTACGTAAACAGGGGCATAAAGTGGTGATTCATAGTTTGTTCCCCCGAGAAACAAACATCCAAGAAACATATTTGGGTTGGTCCCATTTTTGTTCACTCTAGCCACCTACTCCTATGTGTGGATAGCAAATCTAGTCCTGGTCATACCACTGTGTACAGCGCCTATATTTCCCTTTTTGACCAAGATACTGGTTGGATGACCAGTCTGTACTACTTTCACCCCCTTTCCTTCCTGTTTGTACCAAGTCCGATGTACATACTAAATTCCCTCACCCCCACTTTATTTCTTGTTTGAACCAAGTACTCCCTCCATCCGGAATTACTTGTCATCAAAATGGATGTGTCTAGAACTAAAATACATCTAGATACATCCATTTCAATGACAAGTATTTTCGGACGGAGGGAGTACAAGATTCGACTCCATGAAGTAGCTTTACCTCTAACAATAGAAGAAAAAAAATACTAGGAGACGTTGGACCATCCGATCGAGAGGGGCTGAGAGGTAGAAAATGATGCACCTGTAGTGACGTAGCGAGCTGGGGAGGTAGAGCTAAGGCGGTTTCGAACGAAGATATACCTGAAGGTCGTCGGGATGTGGATAGGTGGGCGGTGGGAGGACGGATCCACCCACAGGCAACGACGAAGGGATCGGAGGACCTCTCGCATCGGCGCTCGGCCAGAGATAACGGTGCGGCCGATAGTGGGTCTCCTCCCTCGCTGTCGACGACGGCCTAAATGCTGCCCCTCCTCCCGTTCACCGGCGGAGGGGGATACGTCCGGATCTGTAACCAGCGGTGAGGATAGAAAGCCAATGTTTTTTGAAGGGAGAAAGACAGTGTTACTACCACTATCTTGTTTATATCTAGAGAGGATGAGAGTGTGTGAATAGAGCAACCCTAGCAAGCAAACGCGGAGGCTTCGGCCTATATATACGTAGTGGGGTAGTTTTCCTTTTTCACTCCATCAAAACAATCGTTTAAAATTGTGTACTACTACATGCCAGGTCGCGGGTCTTTTTTAGTTCTTGATTGTTTTTTGAGATAGCTACCCGCTTGTTCCAAGTGGTGTTACGGTGTGCCAGGTCGCACTTTGTATCGTTCAAGTCTGGTACTACAAGTCCCTCCATTAAATGAACAACCACCCCCTCGTAAAAATTGTGAACAAGCCCACGGCTAAATTAGCGGAAACGTGGGTTGCCCCAACATGCATTATTATTTATATTTTCTACTCCACATGTCATAGACACAAAAATAATGTGTCATAGACACAAAAATTGTGGCAAGATTCCCTTAGGCAAGCCAAAGTGTGTCTAACAATTTGAGCAACTCAGGTTAGGCAAGTGTGGCAAGTGTGGGAAAAATAATGTGGCAACATAAGACAAACATAGTCACAATCCAAACAGTCCCGTAATTTTTTGTGACATGCATGAAAATTTGGTTAGTTAAATTTATAGTCAAAATTTGGCAAGGTGCATCAAATCAACACATGCAAGTATCAAAAGGAAAGTCACGGCATGCATGCATGCGTTGTACTCCCTCCGTTTCCAAATATAAGTCTTTTTAGAGATTGCAACAAGTGACTACATACGAAGCAGAATATGTCTACATACGAAGTAGTCCATTTGAAATGTGTAAAAAGACTTAGGCTGGCCATAGTGGGGGTAACATAAGTAGTATCATGCACTTGGGACTCACAAACATGCTTGTGTGGCAGGCAATTAAAGAAGAGAGAGATGGTTATAGTAACATAGGTAGATACCGTAACAAAATAAATGTGATGCTACTATGTGTCATGCATGTCAATAAATGAGACCACCTATGATACTAATCTATGATACTATGCACTATAGAGATAAGTACTCCCTCCGTTTCAGTTTACAAGTCCTGCGTGTATACCTAGGTTGTCAATTTTATCATCCTAATATAAACTATATAACACAAAAATTATACCTTTTGAAAATAGAACATCTGAAGCTTATATTGGTATATTTTTTGTAATATATGACTTACGTTACATTGGTCAAATTGATGACCTAGGGGTACGTGCATGCTTTATAAACTGAGAGAGAGGGAGTAACATAGACTGGTAACATATTGGTATTTTTTTGTAATATATGACTTACGTTACGTTGGTCAAATTGATGACCTAGGGGTACGTGCACGCTTTATAAACTGAGAGAGAGGGAGTAACATAGACTAGTAATATTACTAGTCTATGTTTACTAGTCTATGTTACTCCACACTATGACCAGCCTTATATCGAGTGCAGTGCTTTGATGTGTCGCGTCAACTCATACAAGACCGAGAAATTTGATTACTACAATGCCCTTTCCCTCGCGGATTGAGCTCTGGTGCCTTAACTGCACCTGCCTTTGGCTGCATGACAGGAGGGCCAACCACCTGTTGGGCACACAAGTCATAGACGCAAAGGAAGGAGCAGTAAGTAGAAGCTTTTGCTACACACTATCCCTCCTGCACGAGGTGGACGGACATGCAGCAGTGGATTCGATACTATAGAAGTAGGAGTTACATCATTGTTTGTCTTCTCGAAGAGGCGAAGAGCCAAGCGCAACCCGAACGTGGCAGTTGCGAACGCTCGCGTGGTGCGGTGCCTTGGAGCACGCATATAGTAGCCAGGCTCTTGCATGAGACAAAATTGCTATTGTTTAACAATTAAAATCCATCATCCATTGGTTGATACTCATTCTGCATAGGTCCACGCACTTAGCACGTTTCCTCCTGGGGTCACCAATGTTTATTTGCTAATTAATAGCATTGCTTGCAATGAACTAGCCATTGCAAGTCATTAAAAGCATGCACACCTCTCATCTGTTATCGGTTGATATGTCAAGAAACAAGAAACAAGGTAGAAGTTAATTCACCGCGCCTAAGTGTTTTGGGACTATTTGGTTTTCGTAAGATGACTTGCACACCTAAACAGAGGGAGTAGTATAGTCCTGTAAACCAGAAAGAAGTATTTGCCTTCCTAGGGATTTCAACAAGTGACTAGACTACACTGCATGCAGCCGTGCGGTACTCCCTCCCTTCCAGTTTATAGGGCTCAAATCTCAAATCTCATGAACCAAGGCATTTTGCGATTGGAGGAATGTATCTCGTACTAATTTACAAAACTACCCTAATTAAACTCATGCATTAATTACGTAGTTCTCTCGTTTTCCTCTCCTCCTTGGTCGCGTTGCACAATATTGAGCACTCCTATATGACTAGCCGCTCTATCTACATGCGGGACATTTCAAAGCATCTGGGCCCGTGTGCCATCCACCAAATCACAGCGAGGTGCTACAATCGAGACTTACCTGTCACCCCGGTGTGGCCGTCATGACCCGTCATATCACAAAACCCACACCTTTACCAGCAGTGGTAAGGTGGCCTCCAAGTTGGACTGGACGAAGCAACCATCATTTCATTGGAACGCTTGTTCAAGCCCTGTCTTCCCTTTCTTGAAGAAAACCTCACTCCAGGCTACTCACTTCTGCCATTTTTCTTCTGTACCGATGAAGGAAAGGTGGGCGAATCAGTTATGCTGCTATATTTTCATTCCAAGAATCTTCTTTTTGTGAAGCACCGACCGATTCTCACATCCTATTCTTTTCCCGTTTTCATTGCGATTGTGGTTTCCTTTCGATTGCTTTTTGTTTGTCAGTTCTTTGATGGATCCTGGAGCACTAGGCAAAGAATTGCCGGCGGATAACCCACTGGAGACAGCGATCTCCAGGAAGCGAGCACCGACCGACGAGTTGACCATGTTGGCGGGCCAACCCATGGAGATGAAGAATTCCAAGAAACAAGCACTGGCCAAAGAGTTGAGGACGTTGGCGGACGAACTCCTCAAAGAAAGTTGGAAGAACAGCAAGGGCCCCACCGTGCCTACCCCAGGAACTCTGATTGCCACCTATGTGAGGCTCAAGACCGAGTTTGAGGAGATAGTCGCCGTTGAGAAGCAGTATTCCCCTGGCAAGGTGATGGCCCCCATCGAGGATGAGGAGATGCCCCCCGGAGGGATGAGATCCCTCGGTGAGCTGCACAAGGTAAAAAATAATGGCTTATTACCATAGTTGTGGTTTTTGATTATTTGCAATGTGCTTGCTAATATGTTAGGGTTGTGCAGGTGCCGGTGGACGTCCTTGATGATTCCGATGTCGTGGCCTGTCCTGTTGGCATCGCCCCGGAGATCGATTCCGATGCCGCTGTCCATCCTGTGGACATCGCCCTAGAGATTGATTCCGATGTCGCAGTCAGTCCTGTGGACATTGCCCCAGAAATCGATTCCCATGTCGCTGTTCGTGCTGTGGTCATTGCCCGAGAGATTGATGACAAGAAATAGTTGGTCGCGCTAATCCTTCAGGGTAGTTTGCATTGCCCTGTGTTTAGTTACCAGAACGACGCGTGTTATCAAACCATCTTAGGGCTAGTGCACTATCTTGTGTGGGAGGATCTTGCTACTTTTGTTTGATAGTGAATCATGCGATGAATCATGCGAACCCTCTCTGAGTTATGGAAACAGATGTATCCTCACCAGCTTTTGATGTAATATATGGCATGCTTAGATGTAAGTTTAAACTGTTTATCATATCAGCAGGGCTTGTTTGATGATTCTTGGTGTTATTAGGCTAGCTACTGTGCGAGCTATAGTACTTGCAAAACACTCACCGAAGAGAAACATTGGGGCTGATGAGCTCGTGGTACACTTATACTTATCCCTCGTCGATCGACCAATAGCCCTAGCTCCTAAAATTGTAGGCTTACCGATCGATTAGACAATAGTCGACACGGATACATTCAGGCCTCATGTGGTTCATAGGGTAGGAAAATCATAGCAAAAGTACAGAGAACGTGCAACACAAAATCATAGTAGTGCAGAGACGTACTCCGTCCGTTACAAAATAGATGACCTAGGCGGGATAGTTTGGCCTAGTGGGTTTCAGTGATATGACGTGGTACAGTGCCGTCCAGTCTTCGCGTGTGGTAGCAGTATTGCGGGTACAGTAAGTTTTCTTGAAGAAGCGGAATTCAACGAAGTCATGATGGTTCCTTCGTCCGAACAACTTACAGTGGGAAAGGTTGGGCCTGCGATACGACCGGGGTAGACCAGGATAATTTTGTGCATGGCAGGTGGACCAGGATGGTCGACGTCCCACATGTCGGTGAATGAAAGTATTCTTTCCTTTATAGAGGACGAGCAACGAGTATTCATTGTTTATTTTTTATGAAAGCTATTGTCTCCACTGTTACTCCTCGACTTTGTCAATGCCTCTCTCTCCTCCACATAAGCGGGGACTACTTGCTATGCATGCGACGGGCAACTAGCGTCTTGAGGGGCCAGGGCGATCAGAGCGGGCTCCGAAAGCGGTCCGGACTCCAGCATGGCCTACCTCACATTATCACCATATATTTCTTGGAGTCCTTGCGCGGCGGGCGGGCGATCTCTTCTCCCTCCCCCGTTTCTCCCTTCTCAGCCGACACCCGCCGAGCGATTAGATTTTGGCTATCGCCAGTTTATTCAATTACAGTCCCACATGTCAGTGAAATTGCAAGACAACGTGTGTCCCCTGTGGTGAGCGGCGTGCAAGGCGAACTGTCGGGGGTGCGACGCGTACGAGTCGTAAGTGTGCCGCCTTTTCCTTTAGAACTTGCGAAGCGTAACATTTTCGCGCGATCGATCGATAAAATGACGAGGGCGGTGCTTTCCCGCTCGTTAGGTGGGCTAGTTCGAGTGATATGACGTGCTACAGTGCCGTCCACTTGCTCCATTTTTATGTAAGCAAGATAAAAATGGAGGACTGTTAGCTATTATAGCATGATAGCTAGGGCATCTCCAGCGCTGGCCCACAAATTTACACCGGCATCTATATGAACTAACCGGACGAAATTCATGCAAAAAAAGCAAACTTCAAATTAACCGGATGAAATTCATTACATTTCGAAAACTTTTCCTACAAACTGGACGAAATTCATTACATATTTTGCACACACTATACTAAAACCTACTATAAACCTAATCTAAACGATCGTCGGCGCCCGACCACCATGTCCGGCCATGAACCCGAGAAAGCTGGCCACTACCTTTGCCTCCTCCTCATCTGCCTCGATAACCTCCTCCTCCGGAGCACAAGGTTCTGAAGATTTCCGCCTCCACGTCGCCGTCAAGCGGCTAATCAGCCGCCGATGTTTACCCCACCAAGCTTGGCGCGACTGAGTGGAGTAGTTGTGGCCTTCCTGGGACCAGAGCGGCGGCGACCTACCGTGTACTACTCTTCCTCGCTGCCGGCTGCGCCCGCGCACGCGTGCCGGCTTCGTGGTCGTGGCGGCGGAGGGAGGCCGGGGGGTGCCGGCGATCTTCTTCGTTTGCTCCTGCGACAGTACGTCGAAGAGAGATTTGGAGCGCGCCCGGAGTGGAGCCGCCGATGTCCCTCGTATGCTCCTACGACAGTACGTCCAAGAGAGCTTCAGGGCGCCAGGAGGCCATGGTTGGAGTGGTGCCGACAAAAGGAAGGGACCGGAGGAGAATAAGTGTGGGTCTTTGGCTATGGCTGGGAGTTGGGGCTCAAGTTAATATAGTGGGCGAATGGCAATGAGTCGCGGCAGACGGATGGACAACTGGCGTCGGAGTAGGTTCGTCAAGCGTGAATGCGGACGCTGCTTCAGTGACTTAACTGCAGATGCATTGGGTTACTAACATGTGGGCCCAACGGGCATCTGGCCCGCATGTCAGTGACACACCAATTGCACCTGCAGTTAAGTCTGGTGAATGCGGCATTGACATTCTGGAGAGACGGTGACCGTTTCAGGCGGGAAGTGCGCGCTATCGATGAAAGGGGTTTCGGTGTGCAGTGGCACTAAGATCGGTCGCTCACGATAGTACATACTCCGTACCATACTACCATAGTACCCTCTCTAGCTAGGTTGTTTTATAGATTGTCGTTGTGATGGACGATATACATGAGCAAGGCGGTCCGAGTATGACCGTTGGTGTTGAGCCAGGTGAATACATGCTCGGCGTTCACGTAGCCTACATCAAACGTCTAAATAGTAATGCCAGGCACCGCCGGGGCGCGCAGGTGATGGGCTCGCCATTTGCGTTGCGCCATGAGCAGGACTTTGATTTAGAGGGCGATGTGCATGCATTAGTATGCTTTGACAGCGTGAGCGTGAGTGTCTGACGCGAAGTATTTCATTTTCATTTGGTTGACCAGGGTGCGTTGCAGCGATGAGTCCGTGGTTTGATTCCCCACATACGCATAATTTTGGTTTTTACAGTATTTCTTTCTCCATTGACAGGTAGGCCCACGTAGATAGATAAAGAACAAGAGCTCATGAGGCGCATGTGGACGTTTGACTGGTCAACCAGACAAATACGGAGCTATACGCTGAGCCAGTGACCGTATAATTACCATATCTCGTATACAATGATCAAAGTGAGCTATAAGACAAGTTCAATGACCGCCAATGCATTTTACTCGGTAATAAATGACCAGGATTGAAGGGGAATCCAAATTTGCTTCGTCTTCTGACCTTGAGCTCTTGACAAACCAATGCACTATACGGTTGTCCGGCCACTCCACCCCAGAGCTCTCACCAAGCGTCGTTCATGCCACTGCACCGCACACTAACCGGTAAGCCAGGGATGGCATCCCGCCGCGCCGAGTTCCTCGCCGCCCATGACCGCACACAAAATGGTAAAGCGATGGCATCCCGCCGTGCCGAGTTCATCGTCGCTCGCGACCTCACAACTATGTGGGAGGAATTTGAAGATGCCAAGGCCAAATGGGCGGTAGAGCAAGAGGCGGCCAAAGCCACACAAAGGGAGCAGAAAAGTCAGAAAACACTCAAGAAAAGAGAGGCCCGCCACCACAAGAAAGGAAAGGATGCACGCGCTGCTGCGGAGAGGTCGGCAGAGATCCAAGCACGGTGGGGTGTCGCTGACAAAGCCGGGAAGGAGAACGATGGCGTCTGGCCAGCATGTGAGAAGTAGTAGTACTAGTAGTTAGTGTGTGTGTCTGTGTCTGAGTACGAGCATGTACCAGTACTACTAGTTACTACTATAGTTTTTAGAGCAAATTACCAGTACATTAGCCTAGACTAAATGGAAAAATTCCTATCCTATGCATCAAATGGCATCTCTTTCTCTATAGGAATTGAGATGCATGTCATCTCACTTCCTATGATGTTCATATTCCTATAAAATTCCTAAGGAGGCCTCTGTTGGAGTAACTACTGTAGCTAGCAGTACTGCTGGTACAGTAGTTTTCTTCAAGAAGCGGAATTCAACAAAGTCATGATGGTTCCTTCGTCTGAGCAACTTCAAAGTGGGAAGTGGGCCTGTGATTTGACGGCTCATTAGTCATTGTTAGTGCGGCGCGATGACCTGGGTAACTCTCCCTTGGAGTTCTGCGTGCATGGCAAGTGGACCAGGATGGTCGACGTCCCACATGTTGGTGAATGGAAGTATTCTTTCCGATATCGAGGAGCAATGAAACCGCGTGGTATAGTATCACTGCTGATTGGTTCGCAAAAAAATAGTATCTGCTGATTTATAATTATTTTTTATTTCTGATGAATGCTAGCGTTTCAACTCTTACGACGAAGGGTGCCAAACACGGCACGTGCTGGATGTCCCACACGTCAGCGAAAGGAGTGGGACATGAACAGCGTGGTAGAGCCCAGTGTAAAAAAACAGCATGGTAGAGCGTCTCCACTTCTTCCACTTCTGCGTCGGAGACCACACGTAGTAGTACTTAGTGGTATGAACGATACAAAGTGCAACCTGGAGAGAAAGACACGTCTAGTTGTGCCTTTCTATACGGAGCATGCATGAAGAGGGAACAAGTATGCTGAGACGAGAACACAACGAAACACACCCTATATGACACGCATGTTCATACCACTACTTCACTTACTGCGCTACATTACTCAGGTCCGTACGTCCACTCCTGGGTACATGTCCGTATCATAGTTCCAGTCCCACGTGTTCTTCATATAGATGGAATGATCCTTGCATAACACGTGCACCTTGATGCTAGATGTCTCGCGTGTTGGCAAAAGGATGAACAAAGCTCACATAAAAAAATAGAGTGGAAGAACATAGATTCCGGATAACTGAGAAGGAGCAAGGAACCTCGTGGTGGAGCGTCTGCACTCATAATATTTAATATTATTCAGCGATATAAAATTAACCAATCATCTCCACAATGGACTGGAAGAGTATGAAACATGGCAGCCCAGTGTAGTTACATCATACTAGTACATGGCTAACCCACGCTATCACCATATTTCTTGGCTTCCGTGCGACACCTATCTCTAGTAATGCAGCAGCCTGTATCGCTTCTCCCTCCTCGTCTCTATCAAAGTGCGGCGGGCTGGCGTTTTTGCTGTCTATTGAGGTCGGTTAACTCATCACATGTTAGCGACATGCCAAGAGCATTCTAAAAAAATTCCTTTGATGTTCCGTTTTCAAAAAGAAAAAATCATTTCACGTATGAATTTGCATGTATGCTTTGAGCAACTTGCATGTCCTATACTGCTCTTGTTTGATACTCTAACTTAGCTAGAGGTTAGACTAACTCATGACTAAGCCTGAACTAACTATAGCCAAACAGGTGTTTGGGTGACAGGGTTAGATTGACAATAAATGCACTTGATGGAGGGAGAAAAGTGATTTTTCAGTGGTCCCAATGAGAATATCTCCAGTTAGCACCTCTTGGGTGGGATAGTTTTTTTTGGTGGGTTCGGTGCAACTTGCTCCAATTTAAACCCTTATGCTTGGATACTTTAGGGCTATTTGAGCCCCAACTAGCTCAAACTAACTCTAACCCAGTGGCGAAGCCAGGAGTTCAAAGTTGTGATGTCAATTCAAAATTGTTATGTCAAGTAGTTGTATTTAGATTAGTTCTATATTATTTTTTGGATGTTTTCTACTTATTTGGCCTTAATCCTGTGTAGTCAATTGACTACACAGAACACCCCTGGCACCGCCACTGCCCATGGATCCAAACAAGGCCTATGGTCAGTCTCGACGCGGAGCAGTCGCATGTACCGGGAAGCAGCGCTCTCTCGGCCGTCACGCCACTTCAAAGCCGGCGCCAGTGAGAGGTCGCCTCCGCTTTGGCCGGGCATTAATGCGGCACTGACGCTCCAGGGCGACGCTGACTGTTTCACACGGGAAGCGCGCGCTGGCAAGGGAGTATAGGTTTTGAACCGTTTCAGGTGTAGTACTGGTAGTTTGCAAAACTACTCAATTATTGCACTCAGTTTCCTAAGAAATTGTGGTAAAAAAAGTTACTCCACAGCCCGCTTCCCTTCTCCTTCCTCTTCCACCGCCTGTGCACCTCCGCGGGAAGCGACCAGTCAACCCTTATATAGGAGTGCTAGCACAAAAAGATGCATGCATGACCACTAAAATTTCCATATTAAAGCGTCGCTCCAGCGGGAGTATGGCGTATGTTGTTACCTTCGGCCGGGCCATGGCTACCGGGCGACGGCGACCAGAGAAGAGGCGGCGGGAGGGGAATGAATGCAGCTACTGTTTGGGTTCACCTTCCGGCTTAAATAAATGTGCAGCATCACGTGTACCCGCGGGTGCACAAATTGTAACATACGTGTCTGCTTAAGTGGGCGTCACGTAACCGGTGTGTGTGAGAGAGAGATTCTGAGAGACAGAGTGCGTGTGTGCGACTCTACTCTTCGAACATGTACTCAACCTTTTGCATCGGGGTATAATTATAATGGTATTTACTTTAGCTAGTGATTTACGTGGCCATGTTAACATGGTTGTGTCAAAAAAATGCATTGCACGGAACATCAATGTGCATTTTTTTACAAAACACCTGTTGTGATTGACCCATGCAGGAGTAATCCCATGTGTAAAAACTAATGATATCTCGAGAATTTTATCGGAAAACTGGTATCTCAAGAATGTCATCGAAAAAAGAAAGATGAGAGATAAGGCGAGGAGGAGTGGAGCGTGGTGGTGACTGGTGGTCGGAATGGGCGGAGGCATGGGGATGGACGGTGCCGGCAGGCGGCAGCGGCCACCATGCATGCTAGATTGTTCTAGAGACTTATTCCTTTTTTAGTTGCTGAGCAATGAGGTTGTGGGAGATAATGATGTGGAGAGAGGTGCGGGTATCTTTGGTAAAATTATCATAGTTTGCTTTCTATCTGTCAGATATAGATCATATGGTGCGTATTACAAGATGGCAGGCACACCATCATCGCCAACTCATTTTTTTATAAGGGTACAGATGATAAGTTTGCTGACTACATAAGTAAAGTGGAATTTGTCCATGTTATGCAAGTAAATAAAGGTGATTGTTTATCATACGGGTAAGGTTGGATGAAGGGTGGTAGGAACAAATGCTCCGCCTAGAGCATGTGTGTGTGTGTGAGATGGAGTCTTAGTGTGTGTGTGGGGTGTGGGTGTGTGTGTGTGAGAGAGAGAGAGAGAGATGGAGTCTTAGTGTGTGGGGGGGTGCGTGCATGCGTGTGTGTAAGTGTGCATGGCTTCATCATAGAGAGGTGATGTGTATGGTAGAGGCCACCAACGATGGGGTGCGAGAGAGAAAATGCCCGTAGAGAGGGAAGAGAAGGTGTGTGCGCATGAGAGGAGTCGATATCTAGAGAACGTGTTTGTTCGAGAGAAAATGCCCAAATGTGACGTAACCGCCTCTCACCCGGATTCATACACGGTGGGCGCCAAAACACAGTGTGTCCTCGGCCGAAATCGACTCCCTCCCCGATTCATATTCATATACACGGTGGGCGCCAAAAACAATCTCTCGTCGGCAAATATTTGGTGTATGCGAGATTACCGTCCTATCCCAACCGACTAATGTTGCTGTGATGTAGTAGAAATTTGAAATGGGGGCTAAGTTTGTAAATTTCCTCGCATTTGAGACAAGCGCGCCCTGAATACATGTTTCCCCCCTTCCTCTCTACCTCCCTTTTCCCCATTCGTACTCCGTGGGCGCCAAAACACCCTCTTCACCCCACCCTCCTCTGTCCGCCGCCGCCCGCCACCCCATCCACTACCGTCCTCCTCCACCATGCCGGAGCTGATACACCGACGCCGTCGTCCATTACAAGAGATCGACCTCGCTCATCCACGGCTTCGAACCGGGATCCTTGCATCCCGTCCTCTCGCTTCATCCCCGTCGTCGTCCACCTTGCCGGCGCCGCTCCTACGACCGTCTCATCCACCGCTCCCCGTCGCCACCGTCTACCCTCCTAGATCTGGTTCCACACCGCCGACAGCCAACGCTACCGCAACACCGTCAAATTCTCAGCAGATGCGTACACGGTGCCGCACCAAAGGCGGTACTCTTTCGTATCTGCTCAACTTATTTATCGCATCAAGAAAATAGATCGCCACTGCTTTACTCTGATTTCTTGTCTTGGTTGCGAAGTTGCCTTTGTCCGGTTTGCACCTTCAGATCCGCCATGGCACGCTCAACACTATACTCCCAATGCTTATGGGTTTCCCCTTTTATATTCCACACTAGTTAAATCACAGTAGACTAAATTTTTCAGAGCTTGCCGGAGTTCACCGATGCGAATGAAGGGGCTCGGGTGGTTGTGGGGCCTCGCCGAATGAAGAAAACTCGACGCGGGTGGGGGTGGGGGCGGGGGTGGGGGTGGGGGTGGCGGAGGAACACGGGCGGTGGGTGCCGGTGGTCCGGCCGGCGGCCCGTGCGATGTTCTGTATGGGAAGAATCAGAGATGAGGAAGAAGATGGGTTAGGAGACGTAGGATCTTCATCCAACCGCCTGAAATGGTCGAGAGACATCTGGGAGTTGCATTCTTAATGCACTCTGGTTCATCATGTGTGGTCACTGCGCAACCAACATTTTATTATCCAAAATCTGTTTGCTCTTCTTTACCATGTTCCTCTTCCGTTCTTCTTTAATATGTACTCTCTCCGTTCCTAAATACAAGTCTTTGTATAGATTCCACCATGGACTACATATGGAGCAAAATGAGTGAATCTACACTCTAAAATGTATCTGGATACATCTGTATGTGATCCATAGTGGAAATCTCTACCAAGACATATTTTGGAACGGAGGGAGTTTGATAGTAGTATAGTATGTTCCTTGTACTGAAGATGAGCAGGGACATTTGCAGTGTAGAGGTCTATACGGTCGGTTGTGATGGACACTTTGAGCCTCTTTGATTCGTAGGATCTTGTAAACATAAGAATAGGATTTCTAGTGGCCTGCCCACTTGAATCCTATAAGAACAGCAAGGAAATGTGGGGAGTTATGTCGCCTTTGAGAGTTACACTGATATTAACAGTACCGCACCTTCACTTGAAGAGAGCTGGTATCCGAAGCCTTTCTAGCCGTACCGGCAATCTAGCACATATATTCCAGCAAGTTCCACTTTGCTGATTTTACTCTGATGCTTAAGGTTTTCCCGTTATATCTACACTATGATCTGTGTAGCTGCTTTGTGTCGCACTAGCAGCAGTCCACTCTTGAAGCTAAACACTGCAATGACTCACAAAATTGGCACCAAGGCATTGGGTGCCATTCTGGATGCAATTAAACTCATACGCTCCCCACCTGTTGACTCTTGTTCAGAATATGATCCTAATGACTCTTTTTCAAAATTGCCACATATAGAGAGACAACATGGAATTGCATTTCTTTGGGCGTTGTGATTCATCATGAGTGGGCAACCAACATTGTATGCAATGAAGCGGAACCTCAAGAATATGCTTCCTCTTCTGTTCTTTAACATGTTCCTCTTTGTTTATTCTGTATTTAGTACGTACAGTATGTTCCTTGTCAGGAAGGGGTGTATGGACATCTGCAGTCAACAGCTGATAGAGTTGGCATGTACGTGATCGATAGGCTTTCAATTACTAGCGGCAATACAATACCATATTTTCAAGCCAGTTCCACTTTCCCGATTTATATATCGTGGTTATGGTGTACCCCTGTTATGTAAACTATGATCTGCCTAGTTGCTGTGTGCTCTTGTTATCATGGTTTGGCAATAAACTCTCTATACAGTATATTATGAACCTGTCATCTGCCAGCTATCCTTACTTCTGGAGCCTATTTTTGTGTGTACTTGTGCCAGATTATATAAATGCACGCACCATATTACAGCACACATGAGCTCTCTCATCAGAATCCAGTGATAGCACACAAGTGTTTACAGGGGCGCCCCTATATTAGAATATCATCTGCATTATAAATATAATCTCACAAATATTTATGTTTTCATGGTTCTCAGATATTATACGCAATTACAGTGAATATCAGAATCCGCACATCAGAAGAATATTGTGGAACACTGCAATGACTTACAAAATTGGCACCAAGGCATTGAGTGCCATTCTGGAAGCAATGAAACTCATACGCTTCCCACCTGTTGATTCTTGTTCAGAATATCATCCTAATGACCATTCTAACCTTGAGGAGTCAAAGGCAGATGGCCTGTCCTATTCACCCATCAAGGTTCCTGTTCTAATTTGGCAAGGTTTTATTGATTGCGCGTATCTTGCATATGTTGTCTTGCATTTCTTCTACTTTGTTGCACCGCCATCTGCTTAGTTTACTCATCATATAACTCAAGATGCCATGCCCATCCATTATCAATACATATTCCATCTGTCATCATACCATTTTCCACTCAAATGTTGTTCTTGTGCATCAGACATCAAAAAGGAAGAGGGTGATTGCTGAACCCAAAGGAGCACTAGCAAAGTCCTTGGAAAACATGGTGGTGCTGGAGAAATTAGACAGCGCCCCACTTATATTGGTTGTACAACCAGTGACACAAAACGTAGGACCGACTCCAACAGACTGTACCCATACTTCACTGGCCACACCACTAGCCCCACCACACAGGACCTGCATTCCAGCAAAAGTTATACCAATTTCATTTGCCATAGCACCAGCAGTACCACAGAAAAATCCCACTCCAGCAAAAAGTACAGCAAGTCCACCGGACGAAGACCTATCCCAACTGCAGAGACGGCCAATTCCTGCAGATTGGAACCCCATTCCATTTATTCCCAGTTTAAAAGACAATGCTTTCAATGTTGTTAGGGACTACGTGCATATATTCCCATCATGGGAAGATTATAGTGAAGACAAACACCATTTTCACATCTTCCTGTCCAACTTACGTGTAAGTGCTATTATTCATGGTTATTATTTTCCTGTTTTTTGCTGATCAAACACATCAGTGATTTACATTACATTGTTGTAACTAGGCAAGGGTCAATCTGGATAGTCATGACGAGCAAAGCTTGCTTGTGCTTTTCAAGGAAGCATTGCAGCAGTATCGGTGTTACCTGAGGAAATCACACTTTGATGGCAAGTCTATAAACGAATTTCTGGTGAAGTCTCCTGTGCTAAATTCAGAAGACATTGAATGGAAAAACCTTGTTTTGCACTGGTCTCGTTCCCAGGATGAGGTACTGTCTATGAAATCACATGACAATTTGAACTTCTACTTTTCCGCATGTGCTTTACGGATCTTTTTTGCAGGAAATCTTCTCGAATAAGAATTCCGGTTTGAAAAGAATGACAGGATATCGCAAATATGCTGCCCGCTACTTTGCTCTTGTTAGTACCTGTTGTCCTGTATCACTGTACTTGCATACATACCTGGTTCATTATGTGACAGCAGTATGCATGATAGCTTGCTTATCAATTGTTTGCTCCAAATTATCTGATCTGTATGAATGGTTACATTAGTGTAGAATATATCCAATGCCAATGAATTTTTTTAGCTCTGCATTGTTCTTGTAAGTACATGCTGTCCTTTATCAGTGTACTTATATTGACATGTAGTTGTTCATGTACCATCACTCTGCAGCTTATTTTTCTTTGCCCTCCATTTTCTACACATCAGATCTATATTTACTCTTACCATAAGGTTGGTACTGAAGAAGTTTAGCTGTGCATTGCTCTTGGCTTGTGCCTTTTGCCTGTATCGCTGCACATACATTTATAGCTACTTGGTTATGTAGCATCACTCTTCATCTTATCTTAAATATTCTCCATTTTTTCGTATATTATCACATCTATATATACTCTTAACAAAATGTAGAATAAAGGCAATGCTTATGAAGAAGATTATGTGGTAACTTCTTGAATTACCCCCCCCCCCATCAGCATGGACAAGGGCTTTATAGAGCCTGTCTTCACTAGTAATGTAAGTTTATCCTTCTTAAGCCTTCAAACTTTGTTGTGTATATTTGGTTAGGCATGAATGCAACAGCTGTTTATTTTTGGTGTTTGCATCAAATTGCATGTTTAAAGTTTATTATGTACTCCCTCCGTTCCTAAATATAAGTCTTTCTAGAGATTTCAATATGCACTACATACAGAACAAAACGAGTGAATCTACACTCTAAACTATGTCTATATACATCTGTATGTAGTTCATATTGAAATCTCTAAAAGACATATATTTAGGAACGGAGGGAGTAGTTCATAAACAAAAGTTTGTCCTTCTCAATTTAAGTTTTCAGTTGTACAACCAAGTTCCTAGTTCATACCATGTAAATTAAACTATACAGAGCAACTGATCTTCTTTTGCACTGCATGTATGCTTCTGTTCTTCATCCGTAATCCAGTGGTGTGGTGAACCTACCCACTACAGCATAATGTCATGTTCTGCAATGTCTTAACTATGAACAATGTCATATCATTCTACTATTATTTAAATCGTCTCTTTATTTGACAATCTGAAATGGGATAAATTGACAGCACACTAACCATTGATACTTATGAGTTCTTGATCTGTAATCCAGTGGTGTCGTGAAGCTGCCAACTCCTTCACAATGTCATTTCCTGCCATGTCTTGACCTGAACAATACCATATTGTGTTAATGCATTTTTAAACTGTGTCACTTTATTCATCAGTAAGAAATGTGATGAATTGTCAGCACTGATACTTTTATGTGCAAAACCTGTCATCTGTCTGCTTGTTTATCTTTCAGAGTGAGGAAGATATAAATGTTGAACAAGCGCAGTCTCATCATCTTGCTCAGGTACTTGCGCTGCAGCTCGCCAGCAGGGCTAACCTTTCTTGAACTCTATTGAAGTGTTGTCGGTTTTGTATATTATTTTGTCGGCGTGTTTATTAGCACTGGTGGCGATCTTTGATGCCCAGTGTATGTAATCTGCTGTCTGCTTGTACTTTATTATCATAGTGGCGAACTTTGATGCCCAGTGGATGTAATATGTCATAATTTCTTTATTGTATAGTCTAGGTTTTTTCTTATTCACGATGATGCTGTTATTTTACTGTATATATATATATATCATGTCTTCGCAGTAAAGCGACCAAACCGTCAAATTACGGTACATAATCGGGCCGTCATGCAATCACGATGTATGATCCGCATCATGGGCCCCGTCAAACTGGCCCACTAGTAGATTCAGGCCTTTAATAGGCCAAGTAACCCCCGACCCTCTTTTCTCAAGAAAACTCGATGGGCTTTTAGGAGGCTGAGAAGTAGGTTGGGCCTGAAACATGTGATACGTCTCCAACGTATCTATAATTTATGAAGCATTCATGCTATTTTATTATCTGTTTTGAATGATTATGGGCTTTATTATACACTTTTATATTACTTTTGGGACTAACCTATTAACCGGAGGTCCAGCCCATATTGCTGTTTTATTGCCTGTTTCAGTATTTCTAAGAAAAGGAATATCAAACGGAGTCAAAAGGGAACGAAATCAACTGGAGAAGTTATTTTTGGAAAGAAAGCCACCGGATAGACTTGGACTCTACGTCAGAAGATACGGGAGTTGTCCGTGAGGGTGGGGGGCACGCCCACCCCCCTAGGGCGCGCCCCCCTGCCTCGTGGGGCCCCCGAAGCTCCACCGACGTACCCCTTGCACCCATATATACCTACGTACCCTAAAACTTCCAAAACAGAAGATAGATCGGGAGTTCCGCCACCGCAAGCCTCTATAGCCACCAAAAACCTCTCGGGAGCCCATTCCGGCACCCTGCTGGAGGGGGAACCCATCACCGGTGGCCATCTTCATCATCCCGGCGCTATCCATGACGAGGAGGGAGTAGTTCACCCTCGGGGCTAAGGGTATGTACCAGTAGCTATGTGTTTGATCTCTCTCTCTCGTGTTCTCTCTCGTGTTCCCTCTATGGCACGATCTTGATGTATCCCGAGCTTTGCTATTGTAGTTGGATCTTATGATGTTTCTCCCCCTCTACTCTCTTGTGATGAATTGAGTTTCCCCTTTGAAGTTATCTTATCGGATTGAGTCTTTTATGAGAACACTTGATGTATGTCTTGCGTGGGATAACAGTGGTGACAATGGGTTATTCTATTGATCCACTTGATGTATGTTTTGGTGATCAACTTGCGGGTTTCGTGACATTGGGAACCTATGCATAGGGGTTGGCACACGTTCTTGACTCTCCGGTAGTAGCTTTGGGCACTCTTTGAAGTACTTTGTGTTGGTTGAATACATGAATCTGAGATTGTGTGATGCATATCGTATAATCATGCCCACGGATACTTGAGGTGACAATGGAGTATCTAGGTGACATTAGGGTTTTGGTTGATTTGTGTCTTAAGGTGTTATTCTAGTACGAACTCTTTAATAGATCGATCCGAAAAAATAACTTTGAGGTGGTTTCGTACCCTACCATAATCTCTACGTTTGTTCTCCGCTATTAGTGGCTTTGGAGTGACTCTTTGTTTCATGTTGAGGGCTTGTTATATGATCTATCTATGTTATTATTGTTGAGAGAACTTGCACTAGTGAAAGTATGAACCCTAGGCCTTGTTTCCTATCATTGCAATACCGTTTACGCTCGCTTTTATCGCTCGCTACCTTGCTGTTTTTATAATTTCAGATTACAAATACCTTTATCTACCATCCATATTGCACTTGTATCACCATCTCTTCGCCGAACTAGTGCACCTATACAATTTACCATTGTATTGGGTGTGTTGGGGACACAAGAGACTCTTTGTTATTTGGTTGCAGGGTTGCTTGACAGAGACCATCTTCATCCTACGCCTCCTACGGATTGATAAACCTTAGGTCATCCACTTGAGGGAAATTTGCTACTGTCCTACAAACATGTGCACTTGCAGGCCCAACAACGTCTACAAGAAGAAGGTTGTGTAGTAGACATCAAGCTCTTTTATGGCGCCGTTGCCGGGGAGGTTAGCGCTTGAAGGTATATCTTTAGATCTTGCAATCGAATCTTTTTGTTTCTTGTTTTATCACTAGTTTAGTCTATAAAAGAAAACTACCAAAAAATGGAGTTAAGTTTATCTCATACGCTTCGTCTTTTTAATATCTTTCGTGAGTATGATGGGAAGGAAAATTGTGCTCAAGTGCTAGAATAAGAATTACATAGAATGTTTGGCATGAAATATGTGAATGATGAGCATGATTGCAATGTTGTTAGTATGAATTCCTTTAATATCCATGATGCTAATGATATGCAAAGCCACAAGCTTGGGGAAGCTATGTTTGATGATTATGATATTTTTTGTCCCCCAAGTTTTGATGAGAATATTTATTATGATGAAAGCATGCCTCCTATTTATGATGATTATATTGATGAAAGTGGGTTTGGAAGAGTGTCAACTTTAGGAAGTAGTGATCCCACTATTTTGGAGGATGTTGAATCTTATTGTGATGAAACTTATGCTATAAAAAGTAGTGATGATTATATTTAAAAATCTTGTCATTATTATGATTACCCTTTTTCTGAACATTACTCTTTTAATGTGGAAACAATTTTTAGTGTTCAAGTCTCTTATGATACTCCCACTTTTCCGTATGAGAAGAATTTTGCTTATGTGGAGAGTAGTAAATTTTCTATGCTTGTAGATCATGAAAAGAATGCTTTAGGTGCTGGTTATATTTTTGAATTCATTCATTATGCTACTGAAAATTATTATGATGGAGGAACTTACGCTTGTAGGAATTACAATAATATCAAGTTTCCTCTCTATGTGCTTAAAGTTTTGAAGCTATGCTTGTTTTACCTTCCTTTGCTAGTTGATTATTGTTCCCATAAGTTGTTTGCTCACAAAATCCCTATGCATAGGAAGTGGGTTAGACTTAAATGTGCTAGTCATATGCTTCATGATGCTCTCGTTATGTTTCAATTCTTATCTTTTATGTGAGCATCATTGCCATCATCATGCCTAGCTAAAAAGGCATTAAAGAAAAGCGCTTGTTGGGAGACAACCCAATATTTACCCTTACTGTTTTTGTGTTTCCACATGATTATGATACTGTAGTAATCATGTTTTATAGCTTTTGTTTCAATAAAGTGCCAAGTAGAACCTTTGGGAAGACTTGGGTGAAGTTTATATGATCTTGCTGTGAAAAACAGAAACTTTTGCGCTCACGAGAATAGCTGCCAGTTTTTACTGGAGAGTGAGTTTAGGTTGATTCTTTTTGCAGATGATTAATAGACAAATTACTCAGGTCCAGAAATTTATTTCATAATTTTTGGGTTTCCAGAAGTATACGTTTGATACAGATTACTACAGACTGTTCTGTTTTTGACAGATTCTGTTTTCATTGTGTTGTTTGCTTATTTTGATGCATCTATGAGTAGTATCGGAGGGTATGAACCATAGAGAAGTTAGAATACAGTAGGTTTTACACCGATATGAATTTATAATGAGTTCATTACAGTACCTAAGTGGTGATTTATTTTCTTATACTAACGGAGCTTACGAGTTTTGTTTTGAGTTTTGTGTGGTTAAAGTTTTCAAGTTTTGGGTAAAGATTCGATGGACTATGGAATAAGGAGTGGCAAGAGCCTAAGATTGGGGATGCCCAAGGCACCCCAAGGTAATATTCAAGGACAACCAAGAGCCTAAGCTTGGGGATGCCCCGGAAGGCATCCCCTCTTTCGTCTTCGTTCATCGGTAACTTTACTTGGAGCTATATTTTTATTCACCACATGATATGTGTTTTGCTTGGAGCATCATTTTATTTTGCTAGTGTTTTCTTGCTTTTAGTTATAATAATGTTTTGCATCTTTAGTTTCAATAAAAAAGTCAAGGATAGCCTTTGCCATGCTTATTTTGCTAGTATACATGTTGCTGTTTGAAAACAGAAAGTTTACCGCTGTTGCAAAAATTCCCTAGAAAAGTCAGAGAATGGTATAACGTTGAATCTTTTTGCATATTAAGATATGATAAATTTATTACAGTGGGAATTTTAGTTCATGATTTTTGGAGTTAGGGAAGTATGATGAATCTTGCATTCTTTACAGACTATACTGTTTTGCCAGATTGCTGTTATGGTTGCATTGTTTGCATATGTTTGCTTGTTTAATGATTCTATTTGAGGATAGGAGTATTAATTATGCAGAGGTATTTAGTATGCAATGTTGAATAATAATTTTGGTGATTTGTTACAGTATAAAATGATAAGGTTTTGTATTGGTTTATACTAACCTATCTCACGAGTTCTTGTTGAGTTTGTTGTGAATGAAGCTTTTGATAAAAAGAGAAACCATGATATGAGAGGAATTAAGGAGACACAAAATTTCAAGCTTGGGGATGCCCAAGGCACCCCAAGATAATATTTCAAGAAGTCTCCAGCATCTAAGTTTGGGTATGCTCCGGTAGGCATCCCACCTTTCTTCTTCAACAACTATCGGTTAGTATCGGTTGAGCCTAAGTTTTTGCTTCTTCACATGAGTTGTGCTATCCTTGCAATGTCATTTTGTTTTCTTTTGCTTGCTGTTTGAATAAGATACCAAGATCTGAATTCTTAAATGAGATAGAGTCTTCACATAGTTGCATAATTATTTAGCTACTCATTGATCTTCACTTATATCTTTTTGGAGTAGCTTTTCATTTACTCGTGTGCTTCACTTATATCCTATGAGTAAATTGTTGAATGAGTTGAATGTCATAAATCTGAAATTATATATGCCTCATTTGCTTATCCCATGGGGAGTAATGACTTCACATCTAAGAAGTAGAGGTTGTAAATTTATTGACGGTTAGCAGGCATTGTATTGGTCATTTGGACAATTCATGAAAGAATATTGAAGGAAGGGAGGTTTCACATATAAATATATTATCATAGACATCTTTTATAATTGTGAGCACTCATTATGTATTACATGCTAAAGAGTTGATGTTGGACAAGGAAGACAACATAATGGGTTATGTTTTCTCGCATCTCAGTTAAAGTATATTGTCATGGATCATTCAAACATGTTGAGCTTGCCTTTCCCCCTCATGCTAGCCAAAAATTCCTAGCACCAAGTAGAGATACTACTTGTGCTTCCAAATATCCTTAAACCCAGTTTTTGCCATGAGAGTCCACCATGCCTACCTATGGATTGAGTAAGATCCTTCAAGTAAGTTGTCATTGGTGCAAGCAATAAAAATTGCTCTCTAAATATGCATGACTTATTAGTGTGGAGAAAATAAGCTTTGTACAAACTTGTTATGGAAGCAATAAAAGCGACAGACTGCATAATAAAGGTCCATATACAAGGGGCAATATAAAGTGACGTTCTTTCGCATTAAGATTTTGTGTATCCAACCCTAAAAGCGCATGACAACCTCTGCTTCCCTCTGCGAAGGGCCCATCTTTTACTTCATGTCTTTTACTTTTTGCAAGAGTCAAGGTGATCTTCACCTTTCCCTTTTTCATTTTATCCTTTGGCAAGCACTTTGTGGTGGGGTGATCCTGATATATATATCCAATTG
This sequence comes from Triticum aestivum, assembly GCF_018294505.1. Classification (NCBI taxonomy): domain Eukaryota; kingdom Viridiplantae; phylum Streptophyta; class Magnoliopsida; order Poales; family Poaceae; genus Triticum; species Triticum aestivum. The sequence goes on from NC_057795.1 coordinate 617,439,048, forward strand.
GATGTACGTTAGCATGAACTATTATTGTTGACATCACCCAAAGGTGAATACGTTTGGAGGCAACATTATAAGCCCCAATCTTTCTCTGTGTCTGATTAAAACTTCATAACCACAAGTATTGTGTGAGTGTTAGCAATTGTAGAAGACTATATGATAGTTGAGTATGTGAAGTTTGCTAAATCAAAGCTCTGACATAGACTCTTCCTGAAAGTAAGATGAATTGCAATTGTTTGATGACTAATAATGAAGTTTGCTAGTTTTCAAGAAAGTTTATGGTCTATGCTTTAACATGTGAATTGCTTGTTACTAGTTCGTGAGAAGTTTTATGAGTTGAACTAATGTTATGACATATAATAATGCTAGTAAAGGTGATTGAAATTATTTCGATCAAACTTGTGCACCTCTAGCATTCACACTTCATAAATTCTTTCTTTATCATTTACCTACTCGAGGACGAGTAGGAATTAAGCTTGGGGATGTTGATACGTCTCCAACGTATCTATAATTTATGAAGCATTCATGCTATTTTATTATCTGTTTTGAATGATTATGGGCTTTATTATACACTTTTATATTACTTTTGGGACTAACCTATTAACCGAAGGCCCAGCCCATATTGTTGTTTTATTGCCTGTTTCAGTATTTCGAAGAAAAGGAATATCAAACGGAGTCAAAAGGGAACGAAATCAACTGGAGAAGTTATTTTTGGAAGGAAAGCCACCGGATAGACTTGGACTCTACGTCAGAAGATACGGGAGCTAGCCACGAGGGTGGGGCGCACGCCCACCCCCCTAGGGCGCGCCCCCTGCCTCGTGGGGCCCCCGAAGCTCCACCGACGTACGCCTTGCACCCATATATACCTACGTACCCTAAAACTTCCAAAACAGAAGATAGATCGGGAGTTCCGCTGCCGCAAGCCTCTGTAGCCACCAAAAACCTCTCAGGAGCCTGTTCTGGCACCCTGCCGGAGGGGGAACCCATCACCGGTGGCCATCTTCATCATCCCGGTGCTATCCATGATGAGGAGGGAGTAGTTCACCCTCGGGGTTGAGGGTATGTACCAGTAGCTATGTGTTTGATCTCTCTCTCTCGTGTTCTCTCTCGTGTTCCCTCTATGGCACGATCTTGATGTATCCCGAGCTTTGCTATTGTAGTTGGATCTTATGATGTTTCTCCCCCTCTACTCTCTTGTGATGAATTGAGTTTCCCCTTTGAAGTTATCTTATCGGATTGAGTCTTTTATGAGAACACTTGATGTATGTCTTGCGTGGGATAACCGTGGTGACAACAGGTTATTCTATTGATCCACTTGATGTATGTTTTGGTGATCAACTTGCGGGTTTCGTGACATTGGGAACCTATGCATAGGGGTTGGCACACGTTCTTGACTCTCCGGTAGTAGCTTTGGGGCACTCTTTGAAGTACTTTGTGTTGGTTGAATAGATGAATCTGAGATTGTGTGATGCATATCGTATAATCATGCCCACGGATACTTGAGGTGACAATGGAGTATCTAGGTGACATTAGGGTTTTGGTTGATTTGTGTCTTAAGGTGTTATTCTAGTATGAACTCTTTAATAGATCGATCCGAAAAAATAACTTTGAGGTGGTTTCGTACCCTACCATAATCTCTATGTTTGTTCTCCGGTATTAGTGGCTTTGGAGTGACTCTTTGTTGCATGTTGAGGGCTTGTTATATGATCTATCTATGTTGTTATTGTTGAGAGAACTTGCACTAGTGAAAGTATGAACCCTAGGCCTTGTTTCCTATCATTGCAATACCGTTTGCGCTCGCTTTTATCACTTGCTACCTTGCTGTTTTTATAATTTGAGATTACAAATACCTTTATCTACCATCCATATTGCACTTGTATCACCATCTTTTCGCCGAACTAGTGCACCTATACAATTTACCATTGTATTGGGTGTGTTGGGGACACAAGAGACTCTTTGTTATTTGGTTGCAGGGTTGCTTGAGAGAGACCATCTTCATCCTACGCCTCCTACGGATTGATAAACCTTAGGTCATCCACTTGAGGGAAATTTGCTACTGTCCTACAAACCTGTGCACTTGCAGGCCCAACAACGTCTACAAGAAGAAGGTTGTGTAGTAGACATCAACGTGCCGAACAGCTCACGGGCCGGCAGCAGCCCGAATTGGACCCCGGCCCATGATTGTGCGAATCAAATCACGGGCTTTTAACAGGCCAAAATTGGCTCGGTCCTTGTTTGGCCCAATCAGATATCGGCTGCGAGCAGGCTGGATGCAAACCGAGTCGTAGTTAGGCCCAACTATATGACGGGCTTTTAACAGGCCGAAATTAATATAGGGTCGAAATGTTAAATGGGCCCTTAATAGGCCGAAACTAATATCAGGCCGATTTACTAAATGGGCCTTTAGCAAGTGGGCCCAAAAGCACAGCGTCCAGTTAACGGGCCGAACTGATATGGGCCATAATTGAGGCCGAAGCCTCTTAAAGGGTCGGACTGTTGGGGAACGTTGCAGAAAATTAAAAAATTTCCTACGGTTTCACCAAAATCCATCTATGAGTTCATCTAAGCAACGAGTCATGGGAGATGCATCTACATACCACTTTGTAGATCGCGAGCGGAAGCGTTCAAAAGAACGGGGTTGAAGTAGTCATTCTCGTCGTGATCCTATCACCGCAGATCCTAGCGCCGAACTGACGGCACCTCCGCGTTCAACACACGTACGGAGCGGATGATGTCTCCTCCTTCTTGATCCAGCAAGGGGGAAGGAGAGGCTGATGATGATGGCTCCAGCAGCAGCACAACGGCGTGGTGGTGGTGGAGCAGCAGCACTCCGGCAGGGCTTCGCCAAGCGCGTGACGGAGGAGGAAGAGGTGTAGCAGGGGGAGGGGGCGCCAGGACTTCAGGGTGCCGCTGCCCCCTCCCCCCTCCCTTTATATAGGCCCCCAGGGGGGGCGCCGGCCCTGGGAGATCCAATCTCCCAAGGGGGCGGCGGCCAAGGGGGGTGGAGTGCCCCCCAAGGCAAGTGGGGCGCCCCCCCCCCACCCTAGGGTTCCAACCCTAGGCGCAGGGGGTGGGCCAAGGGGGGCGCACCAGCCCACTATGGGCTGGTTCCCCTCCCTACTTCGGCCCTTGGGGCCCTCCGGGATGTGTGGCCCCACCCGGTGGACCCCCGGGACCCTTTCGGTGGTCCCGGTACAATACCGGGTGTCCCCGAAACTTTCCCGATGGCCGAAATACCACTTCCTATATGTAATTCTTTACCTCCGGACCATTCCGGAACTCCTCGTGACATCCGGGATCTCATCCGGGACTCCGAACAACATTCGGTATGCTGCATACTCATATTCATACAACCCTAGCGTCACCGAACCTTAAGTGTGTAGACCCTACGGGTTCGGGAGTCACGTAGACATGACCGAGACGGCTCTCGGGCAATAACCAATAGCGGGATCTAGATACCCATGTTGGCTACCACATGCTCCTCGATGATCTCATCGGATGAACCACGATGTCGAGGATTCGAACAACCCCGTATACAATTCCCTTTGTCATTCGGTATGTTACAAGCCCGGGACTCGATCGTCGGTATCCCAATACCTCGTTCAGTCTCGTTACCGGCAAGTCACTTTACTCGTATCGTAATGCATGATCCCGTGACCAAACACTTGGTCACTTTGAGCTCATTATGATGATGCATTACCGAGTGGGCCCAGAGATACCTCTCCGTCATACGGAGTGACAAATCCCAGTCTCGATCCGTGTCAACCCAACAGACACTTTCGGAGATACCTGTAGTGCACCTTTATAGTCACCCAGTTACGTTGTGACGTTTGGTACACCCAAAGCACTCCTACGGTATCCGGGAGTTACACGATCTCATGGTCTAAGGAAGAGATACTTGACATTGAAAAAGCTCTAGCAAAACGAACTATACGATCTTGTGCTATGCTTAGGATTGGGTCTTGTCCATCACATCATTCTCCTAATGATGTGATCCCGTTGTCAATGACATCTAATGTCCATAGTCAGGAAACCATGACTATCTGTTGACCAACGAGCTAGTCAACTAGAGGCTCACTAGGGACATGTTATGGTCTATGTATTCACACGTGTATTACGATTTCCGGATAATACAATTATAGCATGAATAAAAGACAATTATCATGAACAAGGAAATATAATAATAATGCTTTTATTATTGCCTCTAGGGCATATTTCCAACAGTCTCCCACTTGCACTAGAGTCAATAATCTAGTTACATTGTGATGAATCGAACACCCATAGAGTTCTGGTGTTGATCATGTTTTGCTCGCGAGAGAGGTTTAGTCAATGGATCTGCGACATTCAGATCCGTATGTACTTTGCAAATATCTATGTCTCCATCTTGAACATTTTCACGGATGGAGTTGAAACGACGCTTGATGTGCTTGGTCTTCTTGTGAAACCTGGGCTCCTTGGCAAGGGCAATAGCTCCAGTGTTGTCACAGAAGAGTTTGATCGACCCCGACGCATTGGGTATGACTCCTAGGTCGGTGATGAACTCCTTCACCCAAATTGCTTCATGCGCTGCCTCCGAGGCTGCCATGTACTCCGCTTCACATGTAGATCCCGCCACGACGCTCTGCTTGCAGCTGCACCAGCTTACTGCTCCACCATTCAACATATACACGTATCCGGTTTGTGACTTAGAGTCATCCAGATCTGTGTCAAAACTAGCGTCGACGTAACCCTTTACGATGAGCTCTTCGTCACCTCCATAAACGAGAAACATGTCCTTCGTCCTTTTCAGGTACTTTAGGATATTCTTGACCGTTGTCTAGTGTTCCTTGCCGGGATTACTTTGGTACCTTCCTACCAAACTTACGGCAAGGTTTACATCAGGTCTGGTACACAGCATGGCATACATAATAGATCATATGGCTGAGGCATAGGGGATGACACTCATCTCTTCTTTATCTTTTGTCGTGGTCGGGCATCGAGCCGAGCTCAATCTCACACCTTGCAATACAGGCAAGAACCCCTTCTTGGACTGATCCATTTTGAACTTCTTCAAAATCTTATCAAGGTATGTGCTTTGTGAAAGACCTATGAGGCGTCTCGATCTATCTCTATAGATCTTGATGCCTAATATATAAGCAGCTTCTCCAAGGTCCTTCATTGAAAAACACTTATTCAAGTAGGCCTTAATGCTGTCCAAGAGTTCTATATCATTTCCCATCAAAAGTATGTCATCTACATATAATATGAGAAATGCTATAGAGCTCCCACTCACTTTCTTGTAAACGCAGGCTTCTCCATAAGTCTGCATAAACCCAAACGCTTTGATCATCTCATCTAAGCGAATGTTCCAACTCCGAGATGCTTGCACCAGCCCATAAATGGATCACTGGAGCTTGCATACTTTGTTAGCATTCTTAGGATCGACAAAACCCTCCGGCTGTATCATATACAGTTCTTCCTTAAGATGCCCGTTAAGGAATGCCGTTTTGACGTCCATCTGCCATATCTCATAATCATAGTATGCGGCAATTGCTAACATGATTCGGACGGACTTAAGCTTCGCTACAGGAGAGAAAGTCTCATCGTAGTCAATCCCTTGAACTTGCCGATAACCCTTAGCGACAAGTCGAGCTTTATAGATGGTGACATTACCATCCGCGTCCGTCTTCTTCTTAAAGATCCATTTGTTTTCTATCGCTCGCCAATCATCGGGCAAGTTAGTCAAAGTCCATACTTTGTTTTCATACATGGATTCTATCTCGGATTTCATGGCTTCTAGCCATTTGTTGGAATCTGGGCCCGCCATCGCTTCTTCATAGTTCGAAGGTTCACCGTTGTCTAACAACATGATTTCCAGGACAGGGTTGCCGTACCACTCTGGTGCGGAACGTGTCCTTGTGGACCTACGAAGTTCAGTAGCAACTTGATCCGAAGTACCTTGATCATTATCATTATTTTCCTCTTTAGTTGGTGTAGGCATCACATGAACATTTTCCTGAGCTGCACTACTATCCTGTTCAAGAGGTAGTACTTCATCGAGTTCTACTTTCCTCCCACTTACTTCTTTCAAGAGAAACTCTTTTTCCAGAAAGGATCCGTTCTTGGCAATAAAGATCTTTCCCTCGGATCTTAAGTAGAAGGTATACCCAATGGTTTCTTTAGGGTATCCTATGAAGACGCATTTTTCCGACTTGGGTTCGAGCTTTTCAGGTTGAAGTTTCTTGACATAAGCATCGCATCCCCAAACTTTTAGAAACGACAGCTTAGGTTTCTTCCCAAACCATAATTCATACGGTGTCGTCTCAACGGATTTAGACGGTGCCCTATTTAAAGTGAATGTAGCTGTCTCTAGAGCGTATCCCCAAAATGATAGCGGTAAATCGGTAAGAGACATCATAGATCGCACCATATCTAATAGAGTGCGATTACGACGTTCGGACACACCGTTTCGCTGAGGTGTTCCAGGCGGCGTGAGTTGTGAAATGATTCCACATTTTCTTAAGTGTGTACCAAATTCGTGACTTAAATATTCTCCTCCATGATCCGATCGTAAGAATTTTATCTTTCGGTCATGTTGATTCTCTACTTCATTCTGAAATTCCTTGAACTTTTCAAAGGTCTCAGACTTGTGTTTCATCAAGTAGACATACCCATATCTACTCAAGTCATCTATGAGAGTGAGAACATAACGATATCCTCCGCGAGCCTCAACACTCATTGGACCGCACACATCGGTATGTATGATTTCCAACAAGTTGGTTGCTCGCTCCATTGTTCCGGAGAACGGAGTCTTGGTCATTTTGCCCATGAGGCATGGTTCGCATGGGTCAAATGATTCATAATTGAGAGACTCTAAAAGTCCATCAGCATGGAGCTTCTTCATGCGCTTGACACCAATGTGACCAAGGCGGCAATGCCACAAGTATGTGGGACTATCGTTATCAACTTTACATCTTTTGGTATTCACGCTATGAATATGTGTAACATTACGTTCGAGATTCATTAAGAATAAACCATTGACCATCGGGGCATGACCATAAAACATATCTCTCATATAAATAGAACAACCATTATTCTCGGATTTAAATGAGTAGCCATCTCGTATCAAACGAGATCCAGATACAATGTTCATGCTCAAACTTGGCACCAAATAACAATTATTAAGGTTCAAAACTAACCCCGTAGGTAAATGTAGAGGTAGCGTGCCGACGGCGATCACATCGACTCTGGAACCATTCCCGACGCGCATCGTCACCTCGTCCTTCGCCAGTCTTCGCTTATTCCGCAGCTCCTGCTGTGAGTTACAAATATGAGCAACGGCACCGGTATCAAATACCCAGGAGTTACTACGAGTACTGGTAAGGTACACATCAATTACATGTATATCAAATATACCTTTGGTGTTGCCGGCCTTCTTATCCGCTAAGTATTTGGGGCAGTTCCGCTTCCAGTGACCCTTCCCCTTGCAATAAAAGCACTCAGTCTCAGGCTTGGGTCCATTCTTTGACTTCTTCCCGGCAACTGGCTTACCAGGTGCGGCAACATCTTTGCCGTCCTTCTTGAAGTTCTTCTTACCCTTGCCCTTCTTGAACTTAGTGGTCTTATTGACCATCAACACCTGATGTTCTTTCTTGATTTCAACCTCTGCCGACTTCAGCATTGAAAATACTTCAGGAATGGTCTTCACCATCCCCTGCATATTGTAGTTCAGCACAAAGCTCTTGTAGCTTGGTGGGAGCGACTGAAGGATTCTGTCAATGACCGCCTCATCCGGGAGGTTAATGTCCAGCTGGGACAGGCGGTTGTGCAACCCAGACATTTTGAGTATGTGCTCACTGACAGAACTATTTTCCTCCATCTTACAACTATAGAACTTGTCGGAGACTTCATATATCTCGACCCGGGCATGAGCTTGGAAAACTAGTTTCAGCTCCTCGAACATCTCATATGCTCCGTGTTGCTCAAAACGCTTTTGGAGCCCCGGTTCTAAGCTGAAAGCATGCCGCACTGAACGAGGGAGTAATCATCAGCACGAGACTGCCAAGCATTCATAATGTCTTGGTTCTCTGGGACAGGAGCGTCACCTAGCGGTCCTTCTAGGACATATTGTTTCCTGGCAGCTATGAGGATGATCCTCAGGTTCCGGACCCAGTCCGTATAGTTGCTGCCATCATCTTTCAGCTTGGTTTTCTCTAGGAACGCGTTGAAGTTCATGTTGACATGAGCGTTGGCCATTTGATCTACAAGACATATTTTGCAAAGGTTTTAGACTAAGTTCATGATAATTAAGTTCATCTAATCAAATCAATATAATGAACTCCCACTCAGATTAGACATCCCTCTAGTCATCTAAGTGTTACACGATCCGAGTCGACTAGGCCGTGTCCGATCATCACGTGAGACGGACTAGTCATCGTCGATGAACATTCTCATGTTGATCGTATCTTCCATACGACTCGTGTTCGACCTTTCGGTCTCCGTGTTCCGAGGCCATGTCTGTACATGCTAGGCTCGTCAAGTTAACCCTAAGTGTTTTGCATGTGTAAAACTGTCTTACACCCGTTGTATGTGAACGTAAGGATCTATCACACCCGATCATCACGTGGTGCTTCGAAACGACGAACTTTAGCAACGGTGCATAGTTAGGGGAGAACACTTCTTGAAATTTTTGTAAGGGATCATCTTATTTACTACCGTCGTTCTAAGTAAACAAGATGCATAAACATAATAAACACCACATGCAATTATATAGTAGTGACATGATATGGCCAATATCATATAGCTCCTTCGATCTCCATCTTCGGGGCTCCATGATCATCTTCGTCACCGGCATGACACCATGATCTCCATCATCGTGTCTTCATGAAGTTGTCACGCCAACGACTACTTCTACTTCTATGGCTAACGCGTTTAGCAATAAAGTAAAGTAATTTACATGGCGTTCTTCAATGACACGCAGGTCATACAAAAAATAAAGACAACTCCTATGGCTCCTGCCGGTTGTCATACTCATCGACATGCAAGTCATGATTCCTATTACAAGAACATGATCTCATACATCACAATATATCATTCATCATTCATCACAACTTCTGGCCATATCACATCACATGACAATTGTTGCAAAAACAAGTTAGACGTCCTCTAATTGTTGTTGCATCTTTTACGTGGTTGCAATTGGGTTCTAGCAAGAACGTTTTCTTACCTACGAATAACCACAGCGTGATGTTGTCAAATTCTATTTACCCTTCATAAGGACCCTTTTCATCGAATCCGCTCCAACTAAAGTGGGAGAGACAAACACCCGCCAGCCACCTTATGCAACTAGTGCATGTTAGTCGGTGGAACAGGTCTCACGTAAGCGTACGTGTAAGGTTGGTCCGGGCCGCTTCATCCCACAATACCGCTGAAGCAAGATAAGACTAGTAGCGGCAAGCAAGTTGACAAAATCTACGCCCACAATAAAATTGTGTTCTACTCGTGCAATAGAGAACTACGCATAAACCTGGCTCTGATACCACTATTGGGGAATATTGCAGAAAATTAAAAATTTTCCTACGGTTTCACCAAGATCCATCTATAAGTTCATCTAAGCAACGAGTCATGGGAGATGCATCTACATACCACTTTGTAGATCGCGAGCGGAAGCGTTCAAAAGAACGGGGTTGAAGTAGTCGTTCTCGTCGTGATCCTATCACCGGAGATCCTAGCGCCGAACGGACGGCACCTCCGCGTTCAACACACGTACGGAGCGGATGACGTCTCCTCCTTCTTGATCCATCAAGGGGGAAGGAGAGGCTGATGATGATGTCTCCAGCAGCAGCACAACGGCGTGGTGGTGGTGGAGCAGCAGCACTCCGGCAGGGCTTCGTCAAGCGCGTGACGGAGGAGGAAGAGGTGTAGCAGGGGGAGGGGGCGCCAGGACTTCAGGGTGCCGCTGCCCCCCTCCCCCCTCCCTTTATATAGGCCCCCAGGGGGGGCGCCGGCCCTGGGAGATCCAATCTCCCAAGGGGGCGGCGGCCAAGGGGGGTGGAGTGCCCCCCAAGGCAAGTGGGGCGCCCCCCCCCCCCCGCCCTAGGGTTCCAACCCTAGGCGCAGGGGGTGGGCCAAGGGGGGCGCACCAGCCCACTATGGGCTGGTTCCCCTCCCTACTTCGGCCCTTGGGGCCCTCCGGGATGGGTGGCCCCACCCGGTGGACCCCCGGGACCCTTTCGGTGGTCCTGGTACAATACCGGGTGTCCCCGAAACTTTCCTGATGGCCGAAATACCACTTCCTATATATAATTCTTTACCTCCGGACCATTCTGGAACTCCTCGTGACGTCCGGGATCTCATCCGGGACTCCGAACAACATTCGGTATGCTGCATACTCATATTCATACAACCCTAGCGTCACCGAACCTTAAGTGTGTAGACCCTACGGGTTCGGGAGTCACGTAGACATGACCGAGACGGCTCTCGGGCAATAACCAACAGCGGGATCTGGATACCCATGTTGGCTCCCACATGCTCCTCGATGATCTCATCAGATGAACCACAATGTCGAGGATTCGAACAACCCCATATACAATTCCCTTTGTCATTCGGTATGTTACAAGCCCGAGACTTGATCGTCGGTATCCCAATACCTCGTTCAGTCTCGTTACCGGCAAGTCACTTTACACGTACCGTAATGCATGATCCCGTGACCAAACACTTGGTCACTTTAAGCTCATTATGATGATGCATTACCGAGTGGGCCCAGAGATACCTCTCCGTCATACGGAGTGACAAATCCCAGTCTCGATCCGTGTCAACCCAACAGACACTTTCGGAGATACCTGTAGTGCACCTTTATAGTCACCCAGTTACGTTGTGACGTTTGGTACACCCAAAGCACTCCTACGGTATCCAGGAGTTACACGATCTCATGGTCTAAGGAAGAGATACTTGACATTGAAAAAGCTCTAGCAAAACGAACTATACGATCTTGTGCTATGCTTAGGATTGGGTCTTGTCCATCACATCATTCTCCTAATGATGTGATCCCGTTGTCAATGACATCTAATGTCCATAGTCAGGAAACCATGACTATCTGTTGACCAACGAGCTAGTCAACTAGAGGCTCACTAGGGACATGTTATGGTCTATGTATTCACACGTGTATTACGATTTCTGGATAATACAATTATAGCATGAATAAAAGACAATTATCATGAACAAGGAAATATAATAATAATGCTTTTATTATTGCCTCTAGGGCATATTTCCAACACGGACCTGATATGGGTCGTGATTTGGCCCAGAACGTGGAAGGCTTTTAATGGGCCGGATCTCATATGGGCCATTATTAGGCCCGGAACATGGCAGACCATTAATGGACCGGATCAAATATGGGCCGGCATTTGGCCCATAACATGGCAGCCAGTTAATGGGTCGGTGTCGGTGTCAAAACCGGCGGATCTCGGGTAGGGGGTCCCGAACTGTGCGTCTAGGCGGATGGTAACAGGAGACAAGGGACACGATGTTTTACCCAGGTTCGGGCCCTCTTGATGGAGGTAAAACCCTACGTCATGCTTGATTAATATTGACGATGTGTGTTACAAGAGTGGATCTACCACGAGATCAAGGAGGCTAAACCCTAGAAGCTAGCCTATGGTATGATTGTTTTTCGTCCTATGGACTAAAGCCATCCGGTTTATATAGACACCGAAGAGGGCTAGGGTTACACAGAGTCGGTTACAATGGTAGGAAATCTACATATTCGTATCGCCAAGCTTGCCTTCCACGCCAAGGAAAGTCCCATCCGGACACGGTACGGAGTCTTCAATCTTGTATCTTCATAGTCTTGGAGTCCGGCCAATGATGATAGTTCGGCTATCCGGACACGCCCTAGTCCGGAACTCCCTTAGTAGCCCCTGAACCAGGCTTCAATGACGACGAGTCCAGCGCGCATGTTGTCTTCGGCATTGCAAGGCGGGTTCTTCCTCCGAATAATTTATAGAAGATTGTGAACACCAGGATAGTGTCCGGCTCTGCAAAATAAATTCCACATACCACCGTAGAGAGAATAATATTACACAAGTTCAATCTGCTGACGCATTTTGTGGCGTGACGTCACACCATTACCAAGCCTTTACTCGAATTGTTTTTATTGTTCCACCTCCGCGCGTTTATCGAGGCGGTTTCCTTGGCATGTCTTGTCGAAGCAGAGATCGTGTTCCCTTTATTTCGGGATTCTCATCAATACGGACGTGGGTAACCCAACTGCGCCATTGATTGTGACGCTTGGGAGATAAGCGAGTTTTACCAGGCCGGTGGGGACACATGTTTTTGTCCGCCCATATAAGGGGATAAAGATCCAACCCTTTTACCTGCGCCTTCTTCCTCCTTGGCTTATCCATCTCTACGAACTCGAGCTCCAGCGCCCAAGTCCACACTTCTCACCTCAACCTTCTCCAACTATGTCCGGAGCGGGAGGCAAGTGGATGGCCTCCTCCATCACGGAGGGGCAGATCCAGAAGCTGCGCGACGCCGGATATTTGTCCAGCGACATCGCGCACCGGCTCCCCAATGAGGGAGAGCTCATCCCCACCCCCAGGCCCCATGAGAGGGTAGTATTCCTTCCCCATTTCCTCCACGGACTGGGCTTCCCACTTCATCCCTTTGTCCGAGGGCTCATGTTCTACTACGGCCTAGATTTCCATGATCTGGCCCCGAATTTCATCCTCAACATCTCGGCGTTTATCATCGTGTGCGAGGCCTTCCTCTGCATCCAGCCCCACTTCGGCTTGTGGCTCAAGACCTTCAGTGTCAAGCCGAAGGTTGTGAAGGGCAGCCAAGCGGAGTGCGGAGGCGCCATGGTGGGCAGGATGTCCCACGTTACGTGGCTGGAGGGCACCTTCGTGGAAACCATCAAGGGGTGGCAATCGGGGTGGTTCTACATCACCGAGCCCTGATTGGGCAGCGGCCCCCAAATTCAGATCCGGCATCCCCACACGGCTCACCTCCTGGAAAGAGAGCGGCCGGATCTGGGGGGATTCGGAGGAGCTGACCGGACTCCAAACCCGTATCCAGAAGCTGGTGGACAAGAAGCTCAAGCTTGTCAACGTAGTCCAGGTCATGCTCATCCGCCGGATTCTCCCGTGCCAACGACGGGGCTTCAATATGTGGGAGTTTGATCCGGCGCAGCACCAGACCCTGAGCGGGCTCTTCGACACTACATACGAAGATGTCTAGAAGGTGTTGTTCAAGGGCGTCGAAGCTCCCGCATCCGCTACCGAAGATCGCGGATTCCGCTCGTAGCGTCCAGCTGACGAGGTGAGTGATTTCACCACTTGTTTTCCATAGTTTGACTCTATGCGGGATCTAAACTCCCTTTACCTTTGACAGGAATGGCTGGCGAAGGCCGAACGGACTATCTGTCCGGCCCCATTGCCAGAGGACCCAGCGGACGCCTGCCTAATGGGGCTGCTAGCTCCGGCACCCCACGTGGTGCCGGAGAAGAAGGCCAAGAAGAAGGCCACGGGGACTCGAAAGAGTTCCCGTTTTCAGGTGCTATCGGATGATGAATCCGAGGCCGACTCCTCCCACCAAGGCGAGGAGGAGAAGAAGAAAGCCTCTCCCCCAGCGGGGGGGAGGGAAGAAAAGGAAGGCCTCCCCAACAAGGGAGGCCGAGGGGTCCAAGAAGGGAAAAACTATTCCCCTGGACTGCTCTGCCAATGCCAGTGACGACGACGAGGACTGGCCTCCAAGGGCCAAGCCCCTGGCGAGATCGTAAGTATCCGGACTCTCGAATAACTTCAAGGTTTTTTTCTTTTCGCCACATAATGTATTTTTAATGCCACATACAACCCTGTAGTCCGCCCAAGGATGATCTTCCCGCTTCGTCGAGCGGGTCCTTAGGTGCATTGGATATGGATTCCCTTCCGACTGCCTCCACCCCCCGCGCTGCGGACGATGCCGAGGTGGGATCCCAGGAAGGGACCCACCAGGAGGCGGAGGCCCCGGAGGTGTCACAGGACAACCTCCCGGACTTTGCACCGGACTCAGCCCAGGAGCCCATAGTGGCTCCGGAGTCCGGCGGGCGACCCCTTTGCAAGAAGGGCAAGACCGTGACGCCGGCTGCCTCCGTCCAACCGGAGGTGCCGGATAATTTGCTGGAGGCGCTGCAACAGCGCCTTCATCGAAGAGGAACACCGCACTGTTATGAGTGCGGTGATTCAGAAGGTGCAGCTCGCCAAGAGCGGGCTGACCGAAGCCTACAGGAGCCTTCTAACAGGCTTTGAGGTAAGAATTTCAATATGTATAATATGGTACCGCATAGACAGTAGCCCTTGATGCTCGGTTCGGTGTTCGGGAAGAAAAGCCGGACTGAGGATCTAAAAAAGATATACGCAGGAGTCATAAAAAATGTGTCAATATGGGCTTGCAGGCTGCGCTGCTGACCTCTGCCGCACTGACTACGGAGGTCAATACTTTAGAGGAAAACCTCGAGCGGTCCGAGAACGAGCTCGGCCGTGCCAAGAACCAGCTCGAGGATAAGGAAGGTGAGTAACCCCTTATTAAAATTGTACCTTACAAAAAAGGATTTTGGTTGCAGAAAGAATGACAAGGATAACGTGGGTATTACAGGGGCCACTAACGAGGTGGCGACCCTGAAAGAGGCGGTGGCCGCGGCCGAACGCAATGCGGCCGTAGAGCGAAGCGAGCGAGAAAAGCAGGAGGCGCGGGTGGCGGAGGTACAGCAAGAGCTCCAGGATCTCATGAAAAAACATGAGAGCCTGGAGCGCGACTCGAAGACTCGAGAGTCTGAGCTTGCAAAGGCTCTTGAGAATGCTAAAGCCGCTAAGGCCGAAGCCTACAAGGCCCTCCAGGAGATTGAGGCGGTGAAGAAAATAGCAGCGGGTAAGGCATTTTTCATGCAAAGTAAGCATGTGAGTGTTAATTACCTGTTGCTTACCCGAATTCGAAGCTCTCCAGGAGCGTTCGCAGTTCTTCCTCGCAGCGTGTCTGATGCTGCCGCATTCTACCGGGCCGAGGAGGGGAGCTCGACGGAGAAGGTCTTCTGGTCTCAGTATGCCGAGGCCGGACATCCGGTGCCCCTTAGCGACCAGCTGAAGCAGCTGGTCGAGCTCCACAAGGCGGCCGAACAGGCCATGAAGGGCCTCATAGTTCGGCCGTGGCCTAAGGAGGCCATGCCTGGGAGCTACTTTGGCCTGGTGCGGCGGCTGGTGGACGCGTGTCCATGGGTTGAAGTCATCAAGCACTCCGCCTGTATTGAGGGTGCCCGTCGGGCTCTTGCCCGCGCAAAGGTGCACTGGGGCAAGATGGATGCCCAGAAGCTTGTAACGGACCCACCACCAAAGGGCAAGGAGCATCGCACGCCCGAGATGTATTATAAGAGTGTGCTGAAGAGCGCCCGCACTATTGCGGGTGAGTGCTCCAAAGATGTAATATTTGAGTAGACTCACATTTTGTTATCCTATGCGCTGAAACTTAGTTCATTTGTGCTAAGCAACGCTTTTTAATTTAAAATATTACCTTCTGTGCGGCTGTTTATCAAATCTGAGAGATGGCAAGTCATCGGCTTCAGCCCCCATGCCACGAGTGCTGGGGTGTTCGGGATAAATTTGAGCGCTCTTGTTCCCATATTTGGGTCCGTCTAGGGAGGTGTTCAACACAACAAACAAGGCAACCAGACTTATAATGCTTGAACACTCTCACTTAGCCATAGAATTCTATAATTTTAAATTTCGGCGAAGCCCCTAGTCTTCGAAAGGCCGAATTTGGGGCGCTATCCACGCCTGGGCCGGACAAGATCCGGCTCCTCGCTCTAAGCGGCATAAGTCTTTAAGGACTCGCAAAAACCTCTCGAACAGTGACCAGCTCTCACCTCATCATGACGGTCAGTTTTAGCTTTCTCCACTGAGGCGTTAACCCAGCTCAACTGGGGTGCAATCGCAGTGGTTCTCCCAGTGCTACCTTACCCGATATAACGGAACGTAAGGTACCAAAATATGGGAGTCGGGCAAACCCAACTATTGACCCAAGACATGATTCGGAGCCGATGCATATAATGCTATAAGTTTGGGGTGCCGCACTTGTGAAAGTGTTCGGACTTATCACACCATGATGCGGGAAACATAAGCCCCTGGTGTGTGTTAACCGTACCAAAGTGTACGGATGCAACATGTCGTAAATGAACATATGTATGAAAAAAATGCAATTATAAGCAAAAAGGTGATGCATTGTTTTATTCAATAAGTGCTACTATGAATGCAGAACGATACAAATAGTGCGATAAGCAAGGGATGGGACTGTTAAAACATGTCCCCCTCCAGGGGTAGGCTGCGGACTGGTGTATAAAAATGCTCGTAATGGAGACCACCTGTATATTCGTTGTAGCCTTCATCCTTCCCTGGCTGTTGCATCATGAGTTCGGCAGATCTGCTGCCGGACAAGGCCTCTGACGAACGGAGTCCTGTGGGTAAAAAATAAAAGGTAAAAAAAAAGAACGACACACTTGAGAGCCACTGGTGTGGTTGAGCTGCAGTCTGGGCTTATTGTGGTCGTGCCCCTCTCCCCATGCCCATGGTACCTTCGGAGCGTAATGGTGTACGCGAAGGACCTGTTTGGATGTTTTGCAGGGGCTGGGGTTGGGGCCGCACTGCTACGCGTGCTCAGAACGTGCCAGCTGGTCTTGTTGTAGGTTACTCCGGGCACGCTTAGCTTTGTCCGACCGCTTAACGGCCGGACTCGAGAATTGCCTTAAGAGGCTGCATTGTACTTCTGCCGCGAGAGCCGCTGTATGTTCCTCCGTTCGGAGAGAATGTTCAGTGTTTTCGTTGACCGTGATGACTCCTCTAGGGCCTGGCATCTTGAGCTTGAGGTATGCGTAGTGCGGCACCGCGTTGAACTTTGCAAACGCGGTACGTCCGAGCAAGGCATGATAGCCGCTGCGGAACGGGACTATGTCGAAGATTAACTCCTCACTTCGGAAGTTATCCGGGGATCCGAAGACCACTTCCAGTGTGACTGAGCCTGTACAATTGGCTTCTACACCTGGTATGACGCCTTTAAAGGTCGTCTTGGTAGGTTTAATCCTTGAGGGGTCTATGCCCATTTTGCGCACTGTATCCTGATAAAGCAGGTTCAGGCTGCTGCCGCCGTCCATCAGGACTCTGGTGAGGTGAAATCCATCGATGATTGGGTCTAAGACCAATGCGGCGAATCCGCCGTGGCAGATGCTGGTGGGGTGGTCCCTTCGGTCAAAAGTGATCGGGCAGGAGGACCATGGATTGAACTTCGGGGCGACTGGCTCCATCGCGTATACATCCCTGAGTGCACGCTTCCGCTCCCTTTTGGGTATGTGCGTTGCGTATATCATGTTCACCGTCCGCACCTGTGGGGGGAAACCCTTCTGTCCTCTATTGTTTGGCGGTTGGGTCTCCTCCTCGTCATCGCTATGCAGCCCCTTGTCATTGTTTTCGGCAATTAACTTGCCTGCCTGCTTGAATACCCAACAGTCCCTATTGGTGTGGTTAGCTGGCTTTTCGGGGGTGTCGTGTATCTGGCATAAGCGGTCGAGTATTCGGTCCAAATTGGACGGGCCCGGAGCAGTTCTTTTGAATGGATTTTTCCGCTGACCAGGTTTAGAGCCTCTAAATCTGGCATTGACTGTCGTATCCT
Organism: Triticum aestivum; assembly: GCF_018294505.1. NCBI lineage: Eukaryota > Viridiplantae > Streptophyta > Magnoliopsida > Poales > Poaceae > Triticum > Triticum aestivum. The sequence goes on from NC_057795.1 coordinate 617,456,712, forward strand.
CACTATTGTCGCCGTTGATGCGGCGCTTGTTTTTGTTACGATGTGACCTGCCATTTCGGTCCTTGAAATCCGGACTGCCAGATTGTTTGCTGAGGTTGTTGCTACGTGCTAGCCAGCTATCCTCACCCACGCAGAAGCGGGTCATGAGTGATGGGAGGGCTGCCATGGATTTCGGCTTTTCCTGTCCCAGGTGCCGGGCAAGCCACTCGTCGCGGATGTTATGCTTGAAGGCCGGAGGGCCTCCGCATCCGGATAGTCGACGATTTGGTTTTTCTTGGTTAAGAACCGTGTCCAGAATTGTCTGGCCGATTCGTCTGGCTGCTGAATTATGTGGCTTAGGTCATCAGCGTCTGGTGGTCGCACATACGTGCCTTGGAAGTTATCGAGGAATGCGGCTTCCAGGTCTTCCCAACTCCCAATTGACTCTGCTGGCAAGCTGTTAAGCCAATGTCGGGCTGGTCCTTTAAGCTTGAGAGGGAGATATTTGATGGCGTGAAGATCGTCACCGCGGGCCATGTGGATGTGAAGAAGATAGTCTTCGATCCAAACCGCGGGGTCTGTTGTGCCATCGTAAGATTCGATATTCACGGGTTTAAACCCTTCGGGGATTTGATGATCCATTACTTCATCTGTGAAGCATAGTGGGTGTGCGGTGCCTCTGTACTGGGCGATATCGCGACGGAGCTCAAAAGAGCTTTGTCTGTTTTGTTCGGCTCGGCCGGACTTACTGTGTCCAGCACGACGGTTGTCGTCACGTAACATGGGGCGCCCACGTGATCCATAGATCGATCTTGATTGTCTTGCCTTATCCTCCAATATATCTCGCAAGTCTGGAGCGTTCCCCTGCGGCCTTGTGCTTTTCGAGCGATGCCGGGGTACGGGTCTATTGAAGGGCCTAGAGGCCTCTCTGTCGCGACCACGGGATGGTCGGTCAGCCGTATTGTCTCCTGGTGATGCGGGTTCATACGCTTCCTCCTCTAAGCGGGGGAGCAGCTTGCATTTAGGGTAGCTTTTGGAGGGGCGTTCGAGCTCATGCTCTTCGGCCGCGAGGACTTCAGTCCATCTGTCGGCTAGCAGATCTTGATCAGCTCTAAGTTGTTGCTGCTTTTTCTTGAGGCTGTTTGCCGTGGCCATAAGCCTGCGTTTAAAACGCTCTTGTGCGACGGGATCCTCAGGCACGACGAGTTCATCGTCGTTGAGGCTTGCCTCGTCTCCGGAGGGAGGCATATAATCCTCTACCTCTTCTTCTGCCGCTCTCTCATGAGGGCTGGCGTCTCCGTCCTCCTGCGCTGCATCTTGCTGGAGTGGGTTATCTTCGGCACTGTCCGGTGTATTATTATCTCCGGTGCCGGAATCTTCATTCTTGCTGTGGCGGGATTTAGAGCGGCGCCGCTGACGCTGACGCTTGGGCTGTTTCTTGGAGGGGTCATCCTCCTCTGTTCCTTCTCCATTCCCATCCTTTGGGATATCCACCATGTATATGTCATATGAGGAGGTGGTTTTCCAGTGCCCGGTTGGCGCTGGTTCTTGGTCGTCTCCGGCATCATCGTCCATACCGTCGATGTCCTCGGAGTCGTAGTCTAGCATGTCGGTTAGATCGTCGACAGTGGCTACCAAGTGGGTGGTGGGTGGGCTTTGAATTTCTTCATCGTCCGCATCCCAACCGTCCTGACCGCAGTCCGGCCAAGGCTCTCCTGATAACAAGAGACACTTTAGCGAACTCAAGATGTCGCCGAAAGGTGAGTGTTGAAAGATGTCCGCTGCTGTGAACTCCATGATCGGCGCCCAATCAGATTCGATCAGAGGGGGCACGGGAGGTTCGGAGTCCGGCGAGGAGTCCGGCGCCTCGGAGTCACGAGCCTTATGAGGGACAATGTCAGTGTTCGGCTCTATCGCCGTAGAGGTTGCAGCTCCCAAGGCGGTGTCTAGCCATCCGTCCTCGATCTGCGCAGCAGGCTCCGATTTAAAGATCAGAGCGGGTTCGGGTGCGGCCTCCAGGGTACTGTCCGGCTGCAGAGCTAAATCATGCCCGTCGTGACAGTGCAGCACGCTCGGCTGTGGCTCGAATCCATCGAGGATCAAGTCCCCGCGGATGTCAGCCGTGAAGTTCAAACTTCCAAATCTGACCTGACGGCCAGGGGCGTAGCTTTCGATCTGCTCCAGATGGCCAAGCGAATTGGCCCGCAATGCAAAGCCGCCGAATATGAAGATCTGTCCGGGGAGAAAGGTCTCATCCTGGACTGCGTCATTGATGATGATCGAAGAAGCCATCGAGCCTATCAGTGACGACACAGAGGAACTCTCAATGAAAGCACCAATATCGGTGTCAAAACCGGCGGATCTCGGGTAGGGGGTCTCGAACTGTGCGTCTAGGCGGATGGTAACAGGAGACAAGGGACACGATGTTTTACCCAGGTTCGGGCCCTCTTGATGGAGGTAAAACCCTACGTCCTACTTGATTAATATTGACGATGTGTGTTACAAGAGTGGATCTACCACGAGATCAAGGAGGCTAAACCCTAGAAGCTAGCCTATGGTATGATTGTTTTTCGTCCTATGGACTAAAGCCATCCGGTTTATATAGACACCGGAGAGGGCTAGGGTTACACAGAGTCGGTTACAATGGTAGGAAATCTACATATCCGTATCGCCAAGCTTGCCTTCCACGCCAAGGAAAGTCCCATACGGACACGGGACGAAGTCTTCAATCTTGTATCTTCATAGTCTTGGAGTCCGGCCGATGATGATAGTTCGGCTATCCGGACACCCCCTAGTCCGGAACTCCCTCACTCGGCCTACTAGGGTCCTCAAAATCTTGTGGGCCTACAGCTGGGCCGGCCCATTAGTGTCGGCGAAATCTCGTGGGCCTTTAGCTGGGCCGGCCCATTATGATCCGCAAGAATTTTGTGGGCCTTTACCTGGGCCGGCCCATTATGGCACACAAAAATCTTGTGGGCCTTTACCTGGGCCGGCCCATTATGGGCCGCGAAATCTTGTGGGCCTTTAGCTGGGCCAGCCCATTATGGTCCGCAAAACCTCGTGGGCGTTTAGCTGGGTCGGCCCATTATGGTCCGCAAAATCTTGTGGGCCCTTAGTTGGGCCGGCCCATTTAAACTCGATGGGTCGTGCCACGTGTCGACGTATCATAGGCGCTTTCTGTCCAATGAGTGGATGACATCTGTCCCAACGATGAGCTGACACGTGTTTCCTCCAGCCAATGATGATTTTACACGTGGAAAATCCCCATTGGTCGGGGCTGTTAACGGGTTATCGGATCCAAAACCCAACCCGATAGCTTAACGGCGTTCCGTTATGGTGGATGCCACGTGTCGGTCACCCTTGACGAAAGCACTTCTGTGACACGTGATTTATCGTCATGGAAGTGGACACTTCCGTGATGATAATTTTGGTAATGTCATGGAACACTTCTACGATAGCACAGGTATGACTATCTTGATTCTGTCATAAATTTGTCATGGATGTACATGCATGACAGAAAACGCGACCTACTGTGACAAACACATATCATCACGGAAGTGTATTTTTTTGTAGTGATGGTCCATGATGTTCAAAACGTCTTTGAAGTCCCGATTCTAAGCCATTAAGCATGGTGCACTAAACTATCAAGTAGTCATCATATTGAGCTAGTCAAACATTCATAACATCTGCATCTGCTCTTGCAATAGGTCTGTCACCTAGCGATGCATCAAGGACATAATTCTTGTGTGCAACAATGAGGATAAACCTCAGATCACGGACCCAGTCCGCATCATTGCTACTATCATCTTTCAACTTAGTTTTCTCTAGGAACACATATAAAACATAGGGAAGCAACAACACGACCTATTGATCTACAACATTATTTGCAAAATACTATCAGGACTAAGTTCATGATAAATTAAAGTTCAATTAATCATATTACTTAAGAACTCCCACTTAGATAGACATCCCTCTAATCATCTAAGTGATCACGTGATCCAAATCAACTAAACCATGTCCGATCATCACGTGAGATGGAGTAGTTTTCAATGGTAAACATCACTATGTTGATCATATCTACTATATGATTCACGCTCGACCTTACGATCTCAGTGTTCCAAGGCCATATCTGCATATGCTAGGCTCGTCAAGTTTAACCTGAGTATTTAGCATGTGCAAAACTGTCTTACACCCGTTGTATTTGAACGTAGAGCTTATCACACCCGATCATCATGTGGTGTCTCGGCACGAAGAACTTTCGCAACGGTGCATACTCAAGGAGAACACTTATACCTTGAAATTTAGTGAGAGATCATCTTATAATGCTACCATCAATCAAAGCAGAATAAGATGCAATCAATATAAGTGATATGATATGGCCATCATCATCTTGTGCCTTTGATCTCCATCTTCAAAGCATCGTCCTGATCTCCATCGTCACCGGCATGACACCATGATCTTCATCATCTTGATCTATATCAATGTGTCGTCACATGGTCGTCTCACCAACTATTGCTCTTGCAACTATTGCTATCGCATAGCAATAAAGTAAAGCAATTATTTGGCGCTTGCATCTTATGCAATAAAGAGACAACCCTGAGGCTTTTGACAGTTGCCGATAACTTCAACAAAACATGATCATCTTATACAACAACTTATATCTCATCATGTCTTGACCATATCACATCACAACATGCGCTGCAAAAACAAGTTAGACGTCCTCTACTTTGTTGTTGCAAGTTTTACGTGGCTGCTACGGGCTGAGCAAGAACCATTCTTACCTACGCATCAAAACCAGAACGATATTTCGTCAAGTTAGTGTTGTTTTAACCTTCGCAAGGACCGGGCGTAGCCACACTCGGTTCAACTAAAGTTGGAGAAACTGACACCCGCCAGCCACCTGTGTGCAAAGCACGTCGGTAGAACTAGTCTTGCGTAAGCGTACACATAATTTCGGTCCAGGCCACTTCATCCAACAATACCGCTGAACCAAAGTATGACATGTTGGTAAGCAGTATGACTTGTATCACCCACAACTCACTTGTGTTCTACTCATGCATATAACATCTACGCATAAACCTGGCTCGGATGCCACTGTTGGGGAACGTAGTAATTTTTTTAAAAAAATCCTACACACACGCAAGATCATGGTGATGCATAGCAATGAGAGAGGAGAGTGTCATCCACGTACCCTCATAGATCGAAAGCGGAAGCGTTAGCACAATGCGGTTGATGTAGTCGTACGTCTTCACAATCCGACCGATCCAAGTACCGAACGTACGGCACCTCCAAGTTCAGCGCACGTTCAGCTCGATGACGTCCCACGAACTCCGATCCAGCAGAGCTTCACGAGAAAGTTCCGTCAGCACGACGGCGTGATGACGGTGATGATGTTGCTACCGTCGCAGGGCTTCGCCTAAGCACCGCTACGATATGAACAAGGTGGAATATGGTGGAGGGGGCATCGCACACTGCTGGGAGAGAACAATAGATCAACTTGTGTGTCCATGGGGTGTCCCCCTCCCCCGTATATAAAGGAGTAGAGGAGGGGGAGGGCTGGCCCTCAACTATGGTGCGCCCTGGGAGTCCTACTCCCACCGGGAGTAGGATTCCCCCCTTCCATGTACTAGGAGTAGGAGTCAAGGAAAGGGAAGAGAGAAGAGAAGGAAGGAGGGGGCGCCGCCCCTCCCCTAGTCCAATTCGGACTAGGCCTTGGGGGGGCGCGCGGCCTCCCCTCTCTCTTTCCCCTAAAGCCCAATAAGGCCCATATACTCCCCGGCGAATTACCGTAACTCTCCGGTACTCCGATAAATACCTGAATCACTCGGAACCTTTCCGATGTCCGAATATAGTCGTCCAATATATCGATCTTTACGTCTCGACCATTTCGAGACTCCTCTTCATGTCCCCAATCTCATCCGGGACTCCGAACTACCTTCGGTACATCAAAAACACATAACTCATAATATAAATCCTCACTGAACGTTAAGCGTGCGGACCCTACGAGTTCGAGAACTATGTAGACATGACCGAGACACATCTCCGGTCAATAACCAATAGCGGAACCTAGATGCTCACATTGGCTCCCACATACTCTACGAAGATATTTATCGGTCAAACCGCATAACAACATACATTGTTCCCTTTGTCATCGGTATGTTACTTGCCCGAGATTCGATCGTCGGTATCTCAATACCTAGATCAATCCGTTAGCGACAAGTCTCTTTACTCATTATGTAATGCATCATCCCGCAACTAACTCATTAGTTACATTGCTTGCAAGGCTTATAGTGATGTGCATTACCGAGAGGGCCCAGAGATACCTCTCCGACAATCGGAGTGACAAATCCTAATCTGGAAATACGCCAACTCAACAAGTACCTTCGGAGACACCTGTAGAGCACCTTTATAATCACCCAGTTACGTTGTGACGTTTGGTAGCACAAAAAGTGTTCCTCCGGTAAACGGGAGTTGCATAATCTCATAGTCATAGGAACATGTATAAGTCATGAAGAAAGCAATAACAACATACTAAACGATCAAGTGCTAAGCTAACAGAATGGGTCAAGTCAATCACATCATTCTCCTAATGATGTGATCCCGTTAATCAAATGACAACTCATGTCTATGGTTAGGAAACTTAACCACCTTTGATTAACGAGCTAGTCAAGTAGAGGCATACTAGTGACATTATGTTTGTCTATGTATTCACACATGTATTATGTTTCCGGTTAATATAATTCTAGCATGAATAATAAACATTTATCATGAAATAAGAAAATAAATAATAACTTTATCATTGCCTCTAGGCATATTTCCTTCAATAATAATATGACCTACAACGCTGGTGCCTCAAGCACTAATCCGGATGATAATCATACACTATGGAACCGTGTCTGGAAGTCGGTTGTTCCTCAGAAAATGAAGACCACCGCTTGGAAGGTGATGACCAGGACGCTAGCAACACCACAATGCAAGAGGTACACGCACCTTTCTACCAAAAAAGTCTTTCGCCCCGCTTTATAAATAAAGCACTAATCAACAAGCATCCAGTACAAACACACGCCACGCCACCGCAACACACGCACACACCCAGGGCAGGATCCAAAGGTGCTGAGCGCAGCAACACCACCCCTAGCACTACCACACAGAGATGAAGCTACATATGACGAACCATGCACTTCAAGGCGGCGCCTTCAAGAAGGGCACGACACCGGCGCGCCGCTACCGCCCGATCCAAGGATCAGAGTTTCCCCCGGAGCCACATGACGGGCAATGATAATCGCGACGACGCCTTCAAGAAGGGAACGATCTTCACCGCCGCCGGTCCATCCGAAGATAGAACATATTTTCACCTCGGCCAACACTCACTGCCACCGAACGCCACACCCCGGCAACCACGCCGCCTACACGACCATGGAGACCGGGCAGCACCAAGGCACGGGCTCTGCCCACGAGCACCGCGCTACCACCACCAGGGCCGCCGTCCCAGCATCCAAGACCTCGACACCACCTCACCCGAGACCCATCGCACCCCAACGAAAGATACGAGCGGAAAGGTCACCACCTTTCGCCCTCCTGGACGCCCCCCAGCGTCGAGACCCAATAGGTCGGCCAAAACTGGCATCCACCGACCCGTCCTGCAGCCCCGAGCGCGAGACGAGCTCGGTCCTGCTGCATCGAGAGGGGGACGAGGTCAGTCCTGCTGCACCGTGCACGAGACGAGCTTGATCCTGCTGCATTGGGCGCGGGACGAGCTCAGTCATGCAGCACCGGGGCGCGAGACAAGCGGCAGACCGCAGCTAGGAGAGGACCAACCCATTGATGGGAGAAACGCCCAGGCGACGAGGAGATGGGGTGAAGGTTGAAACGGCCCGACTGCAGACGAGCCGATGCCGGAGAAGCCGGCCGCTGCCGCGAACAGATCCGTCGAGCTACCGTGGAGCCGCCCCAACACCGGGAGGCCATCACCGAGACCGTCCCATGCCGCCGCCCACGGCCGGAGCAGCGGCCACGCCCGGCCGCTGCCCAACCCGCTCCGCCTGCCGGAAAATTCGCATCAGATCCGGCCGGCACGCCCCCACCTCCACCAGCACCAGCCCGCCTCTGACCCCGACCGAGAGGAGAAGGAGGTCGAGCCATGGCCCGAAGAGAAGGGGTCCACCGGGCCCCGCCCGCTGCAGCCCGTGGTCGGAGTTGTACCACCGCCGCCACCAGGCGAGTCGCCCCCGGAGCCCCGCCCGCCGCCAGGCAACAACAACAGGCGGCTCCTCAGCCTCACCGGAGTAGCAGTCCGCCAAGGCAGTGCGCCCTCCGGCCCATGCTGCCGCAGCCCGAGCCGACCGACAAGGGGATCTGGACCGAAACGCCCGCAGCAGGAGCCGACCCCCGCCATCTCCGCCTCGCCAGCCGCCCATCCATCCGCGCCGCCGCCGCCGCTCCACCGGCAGGCCGCGCCACCAGCACGGCCGCCCGGGTCGCCGCCGCGCCGCCCCGCGCGAGGGATGCGCCCCTGCCAAGCTATGGCGTCCGCGCCGCGAGCAACAGGGGAGGAGGGCCAAAAGACCCCCCCCCCCCCGCCGCCGACGCCGACCGGGCTTCGCCCGGCAGCGGCGAGGAGGAGAGGAGGTGGGAAAGAGGGATGGTGCCGCGGCGGCTAGGGTTCGCCCTGTCGCCCGCCACATGCACCTTTCTACACCGTCAACATGCCCGTTGTGCGGAGTGGAAGAGGAAAGCACATCACATGTGTTGATTTCATGCATGCATGCACGAGTTCTCATGCAAGACATGGCGTTGTCGATTCAACACTCTAATCTTCCAGTGGTATTGCTGTCGAATTCTTCAGAAGTTCTGTCAAATCTGTCAAATGATGCTTTGGTTCGTTCGGCGCATAGCCAGTTAGTTATAGAGATTAAGGATCTTGCTGGTAATAGGGAGTTTTATCCTCAGAAAACTAGTCGTACTCAAAATAGAGTTGCCGATCGGTTGGCTAATTATAGCCGATCTGAGTGAGCTACCACCGTGTGGTTGAGCTTGGTTTCACCATGTATTGAGCACTTGTAGCCTCTGGACTGTAACTCTATGAACATGCAATAAAAACTCCATTTACCCTGGAAAAAAAAGGCAAACTCAAAAAATAATACTCCCTCCGTTCACTTTTGTAAGACGTTTTAGACATTTAAGACAACACCTAAAACAGTTCAATTTTAGCTGTCTTAGACGACTTACAAAAGTGAACAGAGGGAGTAATTTCCAACGATCAATCAATTTTCCGACAAGCAAAGGGTCGGGAAGTGATCTCCTGGGCCAGATCCGGACAGCTCCGCCTACCGGGTCTGGATCGAGTTTTTTCCGGCCCGCTAACCACTGTCTTCCCCAACCCGGCATCCGTTTCCCCTCGCGAGAGCTCGAGACACCCCCCATGTCGCGGTAGGAAGACCGTCCGAACCCTAACCCTAGCTCCATCCACCGGCGTCCCCGTCCTCCTCCGGCCATCCTCCATGGACGCGAAGGACATCCTCGGGCTCCAGAAGACCTCCTTCCCGTCCGCCCAGGAGAAGAAGTCGCGGCCGCCCAAGGAGCCGCAGCGCAAGCCCGATGGCGTCTCGCGCGAGGTACCGCCCTTCGTCTCCCTCCCCGCTCTCCGCCGCGCGTTTGGTTGTTCTTCCGATGCTAATGCCTGTTGCGCGGATCTAGGTGTACGCGCTCACCGGAGGGGTCGGAATGGCGCCGCTCATGCCGACCATCGAGGCCTCGCACCTGAAGCGCCGGCCTGCTGTCGAGAAGGAGAAGGTGGGCGAGCAACTCTTCGGGCTTCAGCTACCTGTTGAAATTTCTGGTTACTGCTGTAGCATTTGAACTCAGATTTCCATACATTACTATTTGTGCATTTGAGAAACTTGGCATCCAGAGTGTGTCATTACCTGCGGAGTTGAACTAGGAGTACATGCGAAATGTTAACTGATTCAATGTACAATTAATTGCTGTTTTGAGTTGGCGGTCAAACCAGCACTTTGCTATCGGACTATATTGCATCGGGTGCATTGTATTTGTATCATCTGGATGGTCGCCAGCAAAGGCTTTTCGTGCCACCCAATCGTAGAAATATAATGCATATGACATGCACCACCACTTGATGAAGCATTTTGATCTCAAACTGGGTATTTCTTGTGTAATTACTCTATGAACCACAGCCTGACTTCTGTTTTTGTAGAACTGCCGACCTTCTGTGTTGCTTTCATCTATGCTAGTGATCTAAATTTGTGCAGTTAGTGTTATTAAATAGTTGTGTAAGGGTAAGTCTAGTATCATGTAGCAGGATAATTCAACTTGTTTTGAACTTCAGAATGCACAACATGACTAGTCTTATATGCTGTCCTTTCTTATTTTAGCTTAGAATTTGTTTCCTGTTGATTGTTCCTTTAATTCAGATCATTAAAATGTTATGTGCTCTGGTCAGCAACTTTATATCGTTATCACTGCATGGGACACCGTAATAGTTTCTGCAAACCTAGTTCTAATGATACTATTGGCTTTATGCATAACATGAATTCCAAGCATGAAGTGTCCAGTTCGTCACTTGTATCTGTAGAATGCTGTTGGGACCAATGGACTGCTGTATGTGGTTTAACTTGAGAATATCAATTACTTGCGCAGGTAGCATGGCAGTGGCTACCTTTCACGTCATCTGCACGAACTGACAATCTGCAACTTTACCACTGGGTCTGTCTTGGACGCTTCACTAATGTTGTGTACATCTTAAAACATTTAGTATGACCAACTTGCTGACTCACAGTATTTCTGACCCTTTTGTTTCAGGTTAGAGTTGTAAATAATGTTCCACCAACTGGTGATTATGACTTTGCAAAATATAACACGGTGAGTATATTGTGTTAGTTACATCATCAAGCAAGAAATGTTCTCTTACAATATTGTGGGCTTACTTTTTTGTTTGTCGCTTTCTTTTGCAGAAGGTGGATGTTCTTAAATACACCGATGAGGAGTACGAGAAATATTTAACTGAACCTGTAGGTACTGTTTACTGTAAAATTATGTAAGCTCGGTTGTTAATTCTCACTTTTATTTTTACAATCGGAACATTGTGCTGATTTGCGCCGAGCTTTTAGTGTCACTTAATGCTTATAAACAATTATTGCCAGTACGAGATGTAATTCTGTTTAGTTCAAAGATTTGAAACAACTTGAAACTTTTCTATTTGCCGTTGAAACTTTTGTGGTCAGCTATTTGAAGGTGCCAGTAAACAAGTCTTAATTAGTGGGGCATGGCCTCTTGGTGCTTATCAGTTCTAACTTATAATATCTTTTGAGCTCTTGGATGGAATAATCAGAGTGTTGGGCAGCTTTAAAATTGCTCAATTATGTTTTGCCCTGACCTGTGTATGTTATCGAGTTATCAGTCTGCCTTAACATAACAATTTCAGGAGCATGTGTTACTGTTTGTCCATTTGCAGTCATTTCTGGCATAGACAAACCTTTTGATCATTTAGGGTGTTGCATTCAGTTTCCATAGTACGTTTTTGTTCATAATTTGTTGTTTTTAAGTAGAACGTTTGATGTGCTTGTTTCAGACATGGAGCAGAGAAGAAACAGACCAGCTATTTGAATTATGTCAGCGCTTTGACCTTCGTTTCATAGTAATAGCAGATAGGTTTCCAACTGCTCGCAGCGTGGAAGATCTAAAGAGCCGTTATTATTCAGGTACTTCTAAATTTGTACATCTTTATGTTCAGATAAAACACACCTGGCAAAGGTCTCCGATTCCTACTTTAATGTTTATACATGCATATTACATGCTCAAAAGCAAACAACACTGAGTTACTTAGGATTGTTCAATCTGTTTTGCCATTCAATATATGGAACAATCGAATAACTAGTTGTCTAGTTTATATAATAGATCCTTTAAACAATATGCTCTTGTAACTTCTGACCTTTTTCCGCTAAATTAGTGTATAAAGGTTGTTAATCATTCGCTGGCATTTGGCCTGTTATGCATCCACACTCCTATGTGTGCATGTCTTTCTTTCTATGTCCCTCCATCCCAAAAAAAAGTGTCGCTGATTTAGTACAACTTTGTACTAAATTTGTACCTAAACCAGCGACACTTATTTTGGGACGGAGGGAGTATGTATAACATTATTATGAGAGGTCAAGTGCTGTCATGACTTTTTATTTAGCATATATAACTAAAAAGGGCAGCCCGGTGCATGTAGCTCCCGCTTGCGCAGGGTCGGGAAAGGGTCCTACATGTAATTATTAATTAGTAAAGCTAGCATGTATGATCAGTCTAATTGTATCTCCAGCAATTCAATCTATGTATTGTTGTGAGTTTACTGTGATGTAGCTATTGTGTCTTCTTGATCACAGTTACTAGGGCCCTTCTAATTGCAAGAGCTCGATCATTCGATGAAGTTGCTGGAAACCCTCTTGTGAAGGTATAAGTTGATTCTCTTCCCTACCTAAAAGTAATTACATCAATGTTATTGTATAGATTTTGCTGTACCCACATATGTTCAATTGTGTTTCTTAGGAAACCTTCAATGCTGCTCATGAGACCGAGAGAAAACGTGCATTGTCTGCACTCTTCTCCCAAACAAAACAGCAAGAACGAAAGGATGCCGAGGTTAGAAATCTCCTGCAATGATATTGTGATTATTTGATTTATGATGTCTGCCATCCTCAAGATTCCAAGTCACGTATGTGATACCCAACTGTTCCCTTTTCAGGTTTTAGCAGAAGCAAAACGCATTATGGAATCTCGTGCTGCTAATAAAGTGAGTAAATCAGTACATTGGATTCCATATTTCTTATCATTAAAGTAATCTTCTTAACTCTTGAGCAAGAACATTTGAATGGTAACTTGTAGGATATTTTCAGTGTATAAAATCACTAATGGCAAATCTTTCAGATATTCATAATTTCGTCAAGCAGGTGGCATTTTAACCTTTTGATGTTCCAGGTCGTGTGGAAGTGTGGACGTGATATCATTGCTTACTGACTAACCTCGATATTTTGTGATAGTTAATTCTTAAGAGATTAGGTTGTTTGCTCTGTCTGGTTAATGGTTCAAGATTTGTATGCAGAATGTGGAAGAAGCCGGAGCACCGACGAGCATCCCTAATGCTGCGGTTCCTGCTGACGGTGTATCTCCCTTGAGCAACAATCTTCCATCTTCAGCTGCTACACATCCAGCTGCAGCAGCGAATACCTCCATACCTGATACACTGCGGATGGTAACTCTGAAACTTTTGGTTGCTTAAGCAGTTTCTTTTGATTTGTATATTTAGCTGTTGCGCTGACATTTGTAGTTGCAGTTGGTTTGCAGTTGGTATCTTCTTTAATTTCAAATTATGTTTTCTTATGTCTTGCTTATATCATGCTGGATTTGTGGGATCTAAGTGATCTCTAATTGTGTTTTCTGGTCATTACATTAAAAAATGTATGCCCGCTTTCATAGTTGAGCTTTGTTTGTTGCAAGGGAAAGTGTTGTTCTTTCACTGTGTAAACACATCACAAGTACAACCTCCGTCCGGAATTAACTGTCGCTGAAATGAGTGTATCTAGACATGTTTTAGTGTGTAGATACACTCATTTCAGTGACAGTTAATTCCGGACGGAGGGAGTAGTCTAGGTTAATTATGCCATGTTGTCTTGCTATCTTGTTGAATGAAAGTGTCTATTGACCAAATGAAGAATGATATCTATCTGCATACTTTTCTTTTTAGATGAATTTGACTAACTTTACCTACTCTTTCAGCTTAAAGTGTATTTGAGAACCCATGCACTTGATCAAATGGTTCAAGCAGTAACTGCTTCAGCTGGCATTAGAATGATTAAAAGGGTGGATCAAACTCTACAAGATCTTGGGGTTTGTTTTCTTGACACCAGCCTGCCCTTGACATGCACCAACACATTAGGCTTCAATTGTGTTTTAGGTCTAATTACCAAGTTTTGCAATGAACTTATGCTGCGACTGTAACCTTTTTGTAGGTAAATTTGAAGCCTAAGGTCCCAACAAAAGCAGTTTGTGCCGAACATCTTGAGTTACGGAATGAGATACTCACACTGCTTAACATACAGAAGCAGGTAAGCTCCCAGATGCTTTAGACATTTTACGTCGAAAAATATCTATCCTTCATCTATGAACTGATTTTTTGGAAGTGCCTGTTTAAAACACTATTAAAAGAAAGGAGAAAAGAGGCAACATCTGGCAGCGTATTTATGTGGTTAAGTACCCTCCTTTCAACTAACAATTTGTTTTCTTCCTCATCTTCTGTAGCTACAAAATAAAGAGGCTGAAGTTTTAGCAAACAGAGAAAGTTCATTCACAGAGGCACCGACCACACCTAAGGTACATGCAGAATGGATAACTACCCTTTTTTCTCTCTGTTCTGTGTGGAAGACATCTGATGTGATAAATCATCTGTACTAAATTCCACAAAAGAAGTACCATGACAAGCTTTTTATAAATGCAAAAGGCAACTCGTGAATAGAAGTACTTATATTATAGGGCTTGCTGAAGTCTTAACAAAGCGGTGCAAAGCGATACTAACAGAAGTTTAATTGTACAATATCCAAAGACTAAGATGTGTGTGATAATCCATCATATATATTAACTACTCCCTCCGTCCCGAAAAACACGTCGCAGGCATAGATCATTGCCAATTTTATAAAAAAGCCCTCGTAGTTTCAAAACAATCACAAACAAGTCCCTCCACCCCCGTCGTCTTCCTCCGCCGTCGCCCGTGCGTCTCCAGGGGCCGGCGCCGCCAAGCTGCGTGATTGCCGCCCACCAGGAAGTGTTCCGCCTCCGTCACCACGTACCTTCAACGCTGCCGCCGTCGCCAAGTACTTGCTCCGCCGCCGCCGCCCAGACCTGCGCCGCCGCGATCCCCTCCCGCGGCGATTACCTGCGGGTGTCGCTGGAATTTGCCACCACGATCTGGTGGAGCAGGAGCTCCCTCTCATCGTACTCGAGCTCCCGCGAGTCCTCCTCGTGCTCCCGCGAGTCCAGAGCCGGCCTCCACGATCCGTCGTGGACAGCAGCTCGCACGCGTCCTCCGTGGTCTCCCGTGAGTCCCCGTCGAGCTCCCACGCGCCGCCGTGGTGCTCCTTCTCTGCCTGCGTGCCCGCCTGTGGTGCTAGCCCGTGCTGCTGCATCTTGTTTCTCCTCTGTTTCTCCCCTGCCGCCGGTGGAGCTCCCGTGCTGCTCCTGCTCCTCTTCCCGTGTTGATGCTACTGCTCCTCTGCCTGTGCTGCTGTTGCTGATTCGTGTTGATGCTACTGCTCCTCTGTTGTTGCTGTTGACTGCCGCCGTGACTGCTGCTGCTGGTGCTATTTGCCCTCTGAAGAAGGTACTCCATCAGAGTACTGCTAGCTTAAGAAGGTACACCATCAGATGAAGTGTTTGTTTCCTTTGTGCATGGTTCTTTCCAAAATGTGGGAAAAACTAACTGAAAAAAGCACGCATGAGCAAAAATATGAGAGCACATACAGAAAAATTGCACATTTCCATGTCTTACAGATACCGCCATTGGAGCTGAATTAATCGAACTGAGCAAGTTTCCTGTATGAGCAAAAATACTAAGCATTCCACCTTACGGCTCACAGCCAATTTGATAATGCATGCGTGGAAATAAACACTTCTGACAGATTACTTAAACACACAACAGCGTCTGAATTAGGATGCATGACTAAACATCTCACCAGGTAAATGTTCAGTAGCTAAATGTGTTGTAGTTTTGGAGATGGCTGTACTTTTAATGAGGTAAAATGTTCCTATTTAGACAATAATAACACTACAAAGTAGCTAGATGATCTCGCCTACTGGTAAATGCATGCTTATATTTTTCTTAAATAGAAAAGAACAGATTAGATAGAACAAATAGAGCAGTTGTTATCATACCATCTCTTCAGTTCTTTACTGCAGCCAATTGATTGGAATGTGCTGTAGTTTCAGTTAACTGACAACAACAATTCTGCAAAAAAAAAAAAGTATCCTTTTCTCTCTGATTTCATTGTAAGTTTGGACCGCTAGTTTTTGTTTCTGCAACCCTTACGGCCGGGGGGCCTAAAACCCATTGTAACACACTTGTAACTGTTATGTTGTGAGTAATACAAAGTCAGTGGGAGCCTCTCCCACTGTCACTAATTCCTAAAAAAAACAATTCTGCAAAAATAGTGTTTACTGAATTCTTTGTGTTGCCGCCAGAGCTCATGTTCCTAAGGAAGGAAGAAGGTAAAATTCAGTTAAAATGTCAGGTTTCAGTTAATCTATACTCCAAACTGTTAACCAAAAAGAGACCCTTGTATGGAGTTAACTGAACCAAATTTCAAGCTGAGACTAGTTCACTGAAACCTGGGCACACCATTTAAAATGATTTGTCAATTAAACAACTTTTAAAGAAAAGTTACAGTAGACCAGGACTCAAGTTGAGACTAGTTCACTGAAAAGAAAGGAAAATGCACAAGATCAATACTCAAGCTGAGACTAGTTTCTGATTTACTCATGATTGAAAATGTCTAAGTGCTTTGGTTTACAACTAATTAGGAGGCCCACACTACTATCCTGGAAGATGTAGCTATTACTCATTTCACAGTAGGTTGACAATATGCAAATGATTTCCTAGGAGTTTCAGACCTGCTATGTGTGTCTGAATACATGTGTGTCTGAATCATGTGTCCAAGTCAGTCACAAGCACAAGCAGGTCATGTGTATTAAGTGTGCACTGAATCATGTGTTTACTGAATTTTAAACTTGCTAGCAATAAGCTTGCATTACACTTTATAGTCAGATCAGGAGCCAAGCTCTAAAACTGGACTTTTAACTGAATTTTAAACTGAGTTTTTACTCCAAAATAAGAGTACCATGCCTGCTTAACTGAATTTTTAACATAATCTCTAAGTGTAGGAGTACTGAATTTTTACAGTAGATTTACACTGATTTTCCAACTCAAGCAGTATCCATTCACTTATTTTGATTTTCCAACTCAATTTTACCATGCCTGCTTAACTGAATTTTTAACATAATCTCTCTCTTGGCCTAGGAGTACTGAATTTTTGAATCAATTTCTACACAACAATACTGAATTGAGGAAAAGAATGAGAGGAGCCCAACATTTTTACTCACATTGTGGAGTAACTTTCACTCACATTCACTAAAATTCACAAGTTGACAACACACTTTACAAAAGCACATCTCAGTTTACAGGAGTACATCTCACATTCACTAAAATTCAGTAGA
This sequence comes from Triticum aestivum, assembly GCF_018294505.1. NCBI lineage: Eukaryota > Viridiplantae > Streptophyta > Magnoliopsida > Poales > Poaceae > Triticum > Triticum aestivum. The sequence goes on from NC_057795.1 coordinate 617,473,950, forward strand.
CAAAGAATAAGTGGTTCAGAGAATACGCACATTCAGTAAAGATGAAGTAGAGAAGAGAGGTTCATACCCAGGTTGTAGGCGTTGGTGACAGAGATGGCCCAGGCTGAAGATTAAGTAAACAAGATTGCATGGAGAAGACGCACAAATCTGCGCTGCGTGTGCGTTGCTGCTCTCCTGACCTGCACAAATTGGGAACAACACCATCTTGAGCTTCTAGGAAGCGACAATTTGGAGGATTCTGCGTGCTCCTGCTCCTGCACGAACTGAACCCAACCGAACCTGGAAGGACGAGAGCAGAGGAGGTGGCGGTGCGGTGGATGAGGAACTTGCTCTCCTCGACGATTTGGTCGGCGATTTGGTGAGGAAGATCTCGTCGTCGCTGAACCACGCCGTCCCCCGAGCAGAAGCTCGCGCCGTCGAGGTTGACATCGCCGTTGGGAGCCAGCAGGGCATCTCATCGTCCGCCGCGGTGGCGTTGGCGGAGCAGGAGGCAGCTGCGGCGAGGGAGCGGGGGAGCAGGGGATTTCCCCCCTGCCGCGGTGTCGTAGGCGTGGGTCTTCCACCACAGAAACAACAAAGAAGCCACCGCCGTTGTATTCCTAGTGGAGCTGTCTCGTCGCCGCCGCCGTCGTCTTCCACGCTCGCAAATCCTACGCCTCCAGGCCTCATCGACCTTTAGATTGTTGGTGGTGGTCAGGATCCAGCGCCTGCGGGCTCATTGACGCCGGTTCCTACGCAGCCGGAGCAGAGCGTGGCAGTAGCTGGGAAAATCGAAGATTTTTATGAGGAAAGGGGGGAGCTTGGGGAGGCAGGTGAGCGGCAGCTGCGGCGGCAGAGCAGGAGGAAGCTGCGGTGAGGGAGCGGGGGAGCAGGGGAGCCGCGACGGTGGGGAGCAGGGCAGCTCCGGTGGGGGAGCGGGGAACCGACGGCGGCCGGGAGCAGCTCAGCTGGGGATTCTGTCGGAGGAGGACGACGAGGAGTGCGGGTTTGGTCGGGAGAAACTGGAGGTTTTTTTTGAAAAATTGCCCTCGCGACATGTTTTTCGGGACGGAGGGAGTACTATGTAGGTACCATGTAGCTAGTGGAAAGTTCTGGCAGAGATAGAAGGGGAATTCTTATCATTTCTTTAATAATTTTGCTGCCGGTGCCAAATGCCAATGCCCTGCCAAACATTAATTGCTTTTAGCTAATAATAACATTTCGGTGTTTATTTTTGCAGCGTTCTAATAGAGATATTGATCGACCCTTTGTCCCTGATATGGCTGGGTTTGGAGGTAATTTAAGGCAGACCATTTCATCTTACACTCTTCTGTTCTCTTGGAACTGATGACGGGTTATATGTCTGTAAATATTTTGCATGTTACTTCAGGTGAGAGAGCAGTCAAACGGGACCACAAGAGGAAGGTTTGTTTTTTCTTTCATTTTCTCCTTGATGTTTATACTTTGTTTTATTTTTTCTTTGGTATGTGGTATATGTCGTCTTTGATGCAGCATGTATCTTTAGCGTCTCGACTTTGTACGCACGTGGGCAAGATCTAGTCTGAGCGTATACAGTAACTTTAATGATCTACTGATGCCGTAGTTTTGTTTTACTATAGTTACGTGCAAGGCTTGGTAGGACGCATAGGCAGGTAGTAATATCTTGAATTGGCTTTATCAGAACCTGCTGGTACACAAAATGAAGTGAATAAGTATGTTAGGTCTTCCATTATTAAGGTGGAGGCCATAACTTAGTTTTGATCATCATTTTGTTTGCAATCAATGCAATCAATAATTAGTGTTGAATTTTTACAATGTTGCATCCCTGGTGCACTGCGGGTTCCTTTGATTATCTACATTTTGATCAGTCCAGATTTCAGTAGGAAACGAGGGACCTCATCTTTTTTTACGTGTATAAAGATCTACTCCCTCCGTCCCATAATGGAAGACGTTTTTTAACACTACACTAGTATCAACAAACATCTTACATTATGGGACGGAGGGAGTATATGTTATAGGTGGCTTCAGTTTGCCCCTTACATCTTACATTTGTCATCTGTGACTGATAAAAATCGTCCATTCGTTCTTGCTAGGCCACTGGAAGATTTGATGCACCCCCCTCACCAACCCAGGGCAAGAGGCCTCGGAAGATGAAGGCGTCTGATTGATAGTCGGACACAACATATAACATCGGGATGTAGCCAAATAACCAGAGCCGGCCCTGGGCCAGGGCAAGAAGGACGTGGCCAAGGAAAATAGGACTAGTCTTCTGTACACTAGGTTAGCCGTTCGCCACCTGTTTTGTAAAATGGAATTAATGGTGGTTTTAACCTTGTTGTTGATTGTGGAAATGAACTCTGTTTTGTGCAAAGCAATGCGCACGACGATTCAGAGCAGATCAAGAGTTGGAACTGGATTCCAGAAATGCTTTGGGCACCCATATTATCGAATTCATTAAGTTCAAAGTTGCTCCTCGCCGTGGGGATGATCCCCGTGCGAAGATAAGCTTTTGAACTTCTTTAAATAACAAAGTTCTACGGACATACTAGCATTGAGATCCACCCAACAGGCTCAAAGTTACTCAGGTGGACAATGCCCATAATTTTTTTGTGGAAGTTTATAGTCTGAACATGGGGTTGAGCATCTAAATACTGAAATTTCACCAAATCCTACATGGGACGTACTCGTACAGTTCAGGCTGCCGATCAGCTCAAAGTTGCTTCTTGACATATTCAAATTCTAAACAGAGAAATTCTTATAATGTATACCTTACATTTCCATGACACGCAAACACAAACATTGGAATTATAGTCTTTTAGAAACTAACTCAAATCTTAGACAGACGTGGTGCGAACGGACTTTTTCTTTCGCTTATAATGGAAAAATTGTCGTGGTTAGCCAAATCTTAGATTTGGTGCGATCAGAGTATAGATGTACAAAAAAGACATTGCAAAAAAAAAAAAAACACTAAACTGCTGCCAGAACATTGTACCCAATAACACTGTCCTATATTGATCTCCATTATATGCATATGAAACGCCCGGCAGCCCAGCAGAACTTTGACAATGGTTACACCAACTGTTATGCAAGAACTTTTAATATTGGTTAATAATGAATAGAAGTTGGGACTTGCTCAATTGGAATGTGAGAGGTATTAATTCTCAGGAAAGATTGGATGACTTGAGAGAGAAAAATGAGGAGAGTAACCATAAAAGTATATGCATTCAAGAAACCAAACGGGAACTGTTTGACATCTCATATCTAAGAAAATTCTCTCCAAGAAGGTTCAACCAGTTTGCTTATGCTCCATCCATTGGCAGCTCTAGGGTATTATCACTATATGGAATGACAATCCATTTAATAGCATTATCATCAGGTAGAACTACTATCAACTTACAGTCAATCTGGTATGTACCTTATCTGGTAAAATTTTCTACATCACTAATGTATATGGACCTTGCCAGAATGATGACAGAGCATGTTTTATTAACTGGTTGAATAATGTGGACGCTACAACCAACCTAATTAGAAGCCCCGCTGACAGGAGCAGGCCTGGTGGTGATGCAAACAACATGTTACTTCTCAATAGTGCCATTCAAGCACTTGATCTTGTGGAAATCCCACTAAAAAGCATAAGTTACACATGGAGCAATATGCAAGACAATTCATTGTTGGAAAAACTTGACTGGATATTTACTTCTGCAAATTGGACTATTTCGCTCCCAAATACTATTGCTCTCTCAATGGCTAGAATTACATCAGGCCACAACCCTATGCATTGATCCTTTAGTGATCCAGAAATGAAGAATAAAGGATTCTCGCCTTTTTTCCCGAGAGGCGACCCTATGTTATTGAACCCATGAGAGGACGGTGCCCTAAGCTAAGGTCTCAGCAAGCTTTTGCTAGAGAATTAAATTCCAGCTTTTGACCGGATCATAAATCAACCCGACGCTAAAAACACTTATAATGAAAATAGTCATGTGTATGAGAACTTATGCTTACAACCATATCTTTGTGTCAGGGTCATCCTGATCTTAATTGTGCTCTTAAGGTCATCAATCTGTTGGGAAACGTTGCATGAAAAAACAAAAAAAAAATCTACGCACACGCAATGATCTATCTATGGAGATGCATAGCAACGAGGGGGAGAGTGTGTCTACGTACCCTCGTAGACCGTAAGCGGAAGCGTTTCACAACGCGATTGATATAGTCGAACTTTCTTCGTGATCAACCGTTCGAGTACCGAACGTACGACACCTCCGAGTTCTGCACACGTTCAGCTCGGTGACTTCCCTCGCCTTCTTGATAAAGCAAGACGTCGAGGTAGTAGACGAGTTTCGTCAGCACAATAGCGTGGTGACAGTGATGGTGAAGTGATCTCCGTAGGGCTTCACCTAAGCACTACAAAAATATGACCGGGGAAGTAAACGGTGGAGGGGTCGCCGCACACAGCTAGACAATTGTCTCGTGTGTGCTAGCCCCCCCCACATATATAGGTGGGAGAGGGAGGGAAGAGGCCAGGAGGCGCCCTAGGTAGGACCGAATCCTACTTGGGCTCCTCCCAAGCCGCCCCCCCGCCATATATATCGGAGGGGGAAGGAAAGAGGGAGGAGGAGGAAGGAAGGGGGAATCCTATTCCCTTTCTTTCCTTTCCTCCATCCCCTTTCCTTCCCCACCTTGGCCGGCCCATATGGGGGGCGCACCAGCCCCTTGTGGCTGGTGTGTTTCCCCTCTTGGCCCATAAGGCCCATATCTTTTGCCGGGGGTACCCGGAACCCCTTCCAGTGACCCGATATGTACATGGTACCCTCCGGAACACTTCTAGTGTCCGAATACCATCGTCCTATATATCAATCTTTACCTCTCGACCATTTTGAGACTCCTCGTCATGCCCGTGATGTCAAATGGGACTCCGAACCAAATCACATAACTCATATAATACTATATCGCCATCGAACGTTAAGCGTGCAGACCCTACGGGCTCGAGAACTATGTAGACATGACCGAGACACCTCTCCGGTCAAACCAATAGCGGAACCTGGATGCTCGTATTGGCTCCTACATATTCTACGAAGATCTTTATCGGTCGAACCGTTATGACAACATACGTAATTCCCCTTGTCCATCGGTATGTTACTTGCCCGAGATTCGATCGTCGGTATCTTCATACCTAATTCAATCTCGTTACCGGCAAGTCTCTTTACTCATTCCATAATACATCACCTCGTGACTAACTCCTTAGTCGTTTGCTTGCAAGCTTATGATGTGTATTACTGAGAGGGCCTAGAGATACCTCTCCAATACTCGGAGTGACAAATCCTAATCTCGATCTATGCCAACTCAACAAAACACCTTCGGAGATACATATAGAGCATCTTTATAATCACCCAGTTATGTTGTGACGTTTGATAGCACATAAGGCATTCCTCTGGTATCCGGGAGTTGCATAATCTCATAGTCGAAGGAATATGTATTTGACATGAAGAAAGCAATAGCAATGAAACTGAACAATCATTATGCTAAGCTAGCGGATGGGTCTTGTCCATCACATCATTCTCCTAATGATGTGATCCCGTTATCAAATGACAACTCATGTCCATGGCTAGGAAACCTTAACCATCTTTGATCAACGAGCTAGTCTAATAGAGGCTCACTAGGGACACATTGTTTGTTTATGTATTCACACATGTATTAAGGTTTCTCATCAATACAATTCTAGCATGAATAATAAATCTTTATCATGAATAAGGAAATATAAAATAACAACTTTATTATTGCCTCCAGGGCATAGTAGCTTCAGTCTCCCACTTGCACTAGAGTCAATAATCTAGTTCACATCGTCATGTGATTAACATCCATAGTTCACATCACCATCTGACCAATACCCAAAGAGTTTACTAGAGTCAATAATCTAGTTCACATCGCTATGTGATTAACACCCAAAGAGTACTAAGGTGTGATCATGTTTTGCTTGTGAGAGAGGTTTAGTCAACGGGTCTGCCACATTCAGATCCGTATGTATTTCGCAAATTTCTATGTCTATAATGCTCTACATGGAGCTACTCTAGCTAATTGCTCCCACTTTAAATATGTATCCAGATTGAGACTCAGAGTCATCTGGATCGGTATAAAAGGTTGCATCGACGTAACTCTTTACGACGAACTCTTTATCACCTCCATAACCGAGAAATATTTCCTTAGTCCTCTAAGGATAATTTGGATCACTGTCTAGTGATCTACTCCTGGATCACTATTGTACCCCCTTGCCAAACTCATCGGCAAGGCACACAACATGTCTGGTACACAACATGGCATACTTTATAGAATCTATGGCTGAGGGCCTGAGGCATAGGGGATGACTTTCATTCTCTCTATATATTCTGTCGTGGTCGGGCTTTGAGTCTTACTCAACTTCACACCTTGCAACACAGACAAGAACCCTTTCTTTGACTGACCCATTTTGAACCTTTTCAAAACTTTGTCAAGGTATGTGCTTTATGAAAGTCCTATTAAGCGTTTTGATTTATCCTTGATGCTCAATATATAAGTAGCTTCACCGAGGTCTTTCATTGAAAAACCCCTTTACAAGTATCCTTTTATGCTATCCAGAAATTCTATATCATTTCCAATCAACAATATGTCATCCACATATAACATCAAAAATGCTACAGAGCTCCCACTCACTTTCTTGTAAATGCAGGCTTCACCGTAAGTCTGTATAAACCATATGCTTTGATCACCTTATCAAAGCGTATATTCCAACTTTGAGAAGCTTGCACCAATCCATAGATCGATTGATGGAGCTTGCACACTCTGTCAGCACTTTTAGGATCGACAAAACCTTCTGGTTGCATCATATACAACTCTTCTTTAAGAAATCCATTAAGGAATGCAGTTTTGACGTCCATTTGCCAGATTTCATAATCATAAAATGTGGCAATTGCTAACATGATTCAGATAGACTCAAGCATCGCTATGGGTGAGAAAGTCTCATCATAGTCAACCCCTTGAACTTGTCGAAGACCTTTTGCGACAAGTTGAGCTTTATAGACAGTAACATTACCATCAGAGTCAGTCTTCTTCTGGAAGATCCATTATTCTCTATGGCTTGCCGATCATCGGGCAAATCCACCAAACTCCATACTTTGTTCTCATACATGGATCCTATCTCAGATTTCATGGCCTCAAGCCATCTGTCAGAATCTAGGCTCATCATAGCTTCTTCATAGTTCGTAGGTTTGCCTTGTTCTAATAACATGACTTCCAGGACAGGATTACCGTCCCACTCTGGTGCGGATCGTGTTCTGGTTGACCTACGAGGTTCTATAGTAAATTGATTTGAAGTTTCATGATCATCATCATTAGCTTCCTCTCTAGTTGGTGTAGGCATCACATGAACAGTTTTCTCTGATGTGCTACCTTCCAATTCGAGAGAAGGTACAATTACCTCATTAAGTTATACTTTCCTCCCACTCACTTCTTTCGAGAGAAATCCCTTCTCTAGAAAGGACCCATTTTTAGCAATAAAGATCTTGCCTTCGGATCTGTGGTAGAAGGTGTACCCAATAGTTTCTTTAGGGTATCCTATGAAGACGCACTTCTCCGATTTGGGTTCGAGCTTATCTGGCTGAAGCCTTTTGACATAAGCATCGCATCCCCAAACTTTAAGAAACGAAAACTTAGGTTTCTTGCCAAACCATAGTTCATACGGTGTCATCTCAATGGATTTAGACGGTGCCCTATTTAATGTGAATGCAGCTGTCTCTAATGCATAACCCCAAAATGATAGTGGTAAATCGGTAAGAGACATCATAGATCGCACCATATCTAATAAAGTACGGTTATGATGTTCGGACACACCATTACGCTGTGGTTTTCCAGGTGGCGTGAGTTGTGAAACTATTCCACATTGTTTAAATGAAGGCCAAACTCGTAACTCAAATATTCGCCTCCATGATCAGATCATAGAAACTTTATTTTCTTATTATGATGATTCTCCACTTCACTCTGAAATTCTTTGAACTTCTCAAATGTTTCATACTTTTGTGTTTCATCAAATAGATATACCCATACCTACTCAAATCATCTGTGAAGGTCAGAAAATAACGATACCCGCCGCGTGCTTCAACACTCATCGGACCGCATACATTGATATGTATTATATCCAATAAGTCATTAGCTCGTTGTATTGTTCCGGAGAATGGAGTTTTAGTCATCTTGCCCATGAGGCATGGTTCACAAGTATCAAATGATTCACAATCAAGTGATTCCAAAAGTCCATCTGCATGAAGTTTCTTCATGCGCTTTACACCAATATGACCAAAACGACAGTGCCACAAGTATGTTGCACCATCATTATAAACTTTGCATCTTTTGGCATGAATGTGTGTAATACTACGATCGAGATTCAATAAACCCTTTATATTGGGTGTATGACCATAGAAGGTTTTATTCATGTAAACAGAACAACAATTATTCTCTGACTTAAAGGAATAACCGTATTGCAATAGACATGATCAAATCATATTCATGATCAACACAAATGCCAAATAACATTTATTTAGGTTCAACACTAATCCCGAACGTAGATGGAGTGTGCGATGGTGATCGTATCAACCTTGGAATCACTTCCAACACACATAGTCACCTCGCCCTTAATTAGTCTATGTTTATTCTGCAACTCCTGTTTCGAGTTACTAATCTTAGCAATTGACCCGATATCAAATACCCAAGGGCTACTATGAATATTAGAAAGTTATGCATCAATAACATGTATATCAAATATACCTTTGTTCACTTTGCCATCCTTCTTATCTGCCAAGTACTTGGGGCAGCTCCACTTCCAGTGACCATTTCCTTTGTAGTAGAGGCACTCAGTTTCAGGCTTGGGTCCAGTTTTGGGATTCTTCATGGGAGCGGCAACTTGCTTGCCATTCTTCTTGAAGTTTCCATTATTTCCCTTGCCCTTTTTCTTGAAACTAGTGGTCTTGTTAACCATCAACACTTGATGCTCTTTCTTGATTTCTACCTTCGCTGATTTCAGCATCGCGAAGAGTTCAGGAATCATTTTTGTCATCCCTTGCATATTATAGTTCATCACGAAGTTCTAGTAGCTTGGTGATAGTGACTAGAGAACTTTGTCAATCACTATCTTATCTGGAAGATTAACTCCCATTCGATTCAAGCGATTGTAGTACCCAGACATTCTGAGCACATGCTCACTGGCTAAGTTATTCTCCTACATTTTGTAGGCAAATTACTTGTCATAGGTCTCACACCTCTCGACATGGGCATGAGTATGAAATACCAATTCGGCTCTTGGAACATCTCATATGTTTCATGGCGTTCAAAATGTCTTTGAAGCCCCGATTCTAAGTCTTAAAGCATGGTGCACTAACTATCAAGTAGTCATCATATTGAGCTTGTCAAACGTTCATAACGTCTGCATCGCTCCTGCAATAGGTATGTCATCTAGCGCTGCATTAAGGACATAATTCTTCTGTGCAGCAATGAGGATAATCTCATATCACAGACCCAGTCTGCATCATTGCTACTTTCATCTTTCAACTTAGTTTTCTCTAGGAACATATCAAAAACAAAGGGGAGCTACAACGCGAGCTATTGATCTACAACATAATTTGCAAATACTATCAGGACTAAGTTCATGATAAATTAAAGTTCAATTAATCAAATTACTTAAGAACTCCCACTTAGATAGACATCCCTCAAGTCATCTAAATGATATGTGATCCAAATCAACTAATCATCACGGGAGATGGGGTAGTCGTCAATGGTGAACATCTCTATGTTGATCATATCTACTATATGATTCACATTGGACCTTTCGGTCTCCAGTGTTCCGAGGCCATGTCTGTACATGCTAGGCTTGTCAAGTTCAACCCGAGTATTCCGCATGTGGAAAACTGTCTTGTACCCGTTGTATGTGAACGTAGAGTCTATCACACCCGATCATCACGTGGTGTCTCAACACGACGAACTGTGCAACAATGCATACTCAGGGAGAGCACTTATACCTTGAAGTTTAGTTAAGGGATCATCTTATAATGCTACCGCCGTACTAAGCAAAATAAGATACACAAAAGATAAACATCACATGCAATGAAAATATGTGACATGATATGGCCATCATCATCTTGTGCTTTTAACCTCCATCTCCAAAGCATTGTCATGATCTCCATTGTCACCGGCTCGACACCTTGATCTCCATCATTGTGTCGTGGTCGTCTCGCTAACTATTGCTTCTACAACTATCACTAATGCATAGTGATAAAGTAAAGCAATTACATGGCTTTTGTATTTCATACAATAAAAAGACAACCATAAGGCTCCTGCCGGTTGCCCATAACTTTTACAAAACATGATCATCTCATACAGTAATGTATATCACATCATGTCTTGACCATATCACATCACAACATGCCCTGCAAAAACAAGTTAGACATCCTCTACTTTGTTATTACAAGTTTTACGTGGTTGCTACGGGCTTCTAGCAAGAACCGTTCTTACCTTCGCATAAAACCACAATGATGTTTTGTCAAGTTTGTTGTTTTAACCTTCTTCAAGGACCAGCCGCAGTCAAATTTGATTCAACTAAAGTAGGAGAAACAAACGCCCGCCAGCCACCTTTATGCAAAACTAGTTGCATGTCTGTCGGTGGAACCGGTCTCATGTACGTGGACATGTAAGGTTGGTCCATGCCGATTCATCCCATAATACCGCCAAATCAAAATAAGATGTTGGTGGTAAGCAGTATGACTATCACCGCCCACAACTCTTTGTATTCTACTCATGCATATCATCTACGCATAAACCTGGCTCTGATACCATTGTTGGGAAATGTTCCATGAAAAAACAAAAAAAAAATCTACGCACACGCAATGATATATGTATGGAGATGCATAGCAACGAGGGGGAGAGTGTGTCTACGTACCCTCGTAGACCGTAAGCGTAAGCGTTTGACAATGTGGTTGATGTAGTTGAACTTTCTTCGCGATCTACCAATCGAGTACCGAATGTACGACACCTCCGAGTTCTGCACATGTTCAGCTCGGTGACGTCCCTCGCCTTCTTTATCCAGCAAGACGTTGGGGTAGTAGATGAGTTCCGTCAGCACGATGACATGGTGATGGTGATGGTGAAGTGATATCCACAGGGCTTCGCCTAAGCACTACAAAAATATGACCGGGGAAGTAAACAGTGGAGGGGGGCACCGCACACGGCTAGGCAATTGTATTGTGTGTGCTAGGGGCGTGATAACCCACAAGTATATGGGATCACTACAGTTTTCGAGGGTAGAGTATTCAACCCAAATTTATAGATTTGACACAAGGGGAGCCAAAGAATATTTGCAAGTATTAGCAACTGAGTTGTCAATTCAACCACACCTGGAGATTAATTGTCTGCAGAAAAGTGATCAATAACACAATAATATGGTAGTTTTGATAGTAACGGTAGCAGCAACAGTAACGGTAATAGTGATAGCAATGGTTTTGTAGCGGTAACGACAACAGTAGCAGCAGTAGTGACTTAGCAAGAACAATCTAAGGTAAATTCGTAGGCATTGGATCAGTGATTCATTGGATGATATTCATCATGAGACAGTCATAACCTAGGGCGGTACGACACTAGCTCGAGTTCATAAATATAATGTAGGCATGTATTTCGTAAATAGTCATACGTGCTTATGGAAAGAACTTGCATGCCATCTTTTGTCCTACCATCCCATGGCAGCGAGGTCCTATTGGAAACTAAGTGATATTAAGGCGTCCTTTTAATAGAGAACCGGAACAAAGCATTAACACATGGTGAATACATGGACTCCTCAAACTACGGTCATCACCGGGAGTGGTCCCGACTATTGTCACTCTGGGGTTGCCGGCCGATCATAACACGTAGTAGGTGACTATAACTCGCAAGATCGGATCTAGAACATGGATATAATGGTGATAACATAAACGGTTTAGATCTGAAATCATGGCACCCAGGCCCAAAGTGACAAGCATTAAGCATGGCAAAGTCATAGCAACATCAATCTCAGAACATAGTGGATACTAGGGATCATGCCCTAACAAAACTAACTCGATTACATGACGAATCCCATCCAACTCCTCACCGACCAGCGAGCCTATGAAGGAATTACTCACTCCCGGTGGAGAGCATCATGGAATTGGCGATGAAGAAGGGTTGGTGATGACGAAGATCGAAGATCCCCCTCTCCGAAGCCCCAAACGAACTCTAGATCTGGCCACGATGAAGAACATGAGATGACGACAGCCCCGTCTCGTGAAATGTGATAATTCTTTCTCCCTGATTTTTTCTGGAATATTGTGATTTTATAGCATCAGTTTCAGGGTCATCGAGGCCACCAGGTGGGGAGCACCCACCGGGGCGCGCCTAGGGGGCAGGCGCGCCCTGGTGGGTTGTGCCCACCGAGGTGCCCCCCTCAGGTGGCTCTTGGCTCCAGAAATTCTCTTTATTGATATAAAAAATCCTCGCAAAGTTTCATTCTATTCCGAGAACTTTTATTTCCGCACAAAAACAACACCATGGTAGTTCTGTTGAAAACAACGTCAGTCCGGGTTAGTTTCATTCAAATCATGCAAATTAGAGTCCAAAACAAGAGGAAAAGCGTTAGGAAAAGTAGATACGACGGAAACGTATCAACTCCCCCAAGCTTAAACCGTTGCTTGTCCTCAAGCAATTCAGTTGATAAACTGAAAGTGAAAAAGAAAAACTTTTACAAACTCTTTTGCTCTTGTTCAATAAATAAGCTTAAACAACACCCATGTTTTCAGCAAAGATTATAACTAACCATGTCAACAATAACTCTTAAAAATTATATTAACTCATATCAATGACATAACCAACTAGAGAGCAATAATAAGACATCTCAAATAGCAACACGTTGTCAAAACAACCATGATATAATATGATAATAGTGGTATCTCGCTAGCCCTTTCTAAGACCGCAAAACATAAATGCAGAGCACCCCCAAAGTTCAAGCAACGACTAAACATTGTAGTTCATGGTAGAGAAGATCCAGTCATGATGCACCCAACATTAGCTATACACAATGCATCATCATGACATCAGTGCTCTCAGGTTCTGGCGCTTATTTGAGAAGGTGATGACACAACATAAAAGTAAATAGATAGTCCCTTCGCTGAGGGAAGTAGTGATTTGCAGAGGTGCCAGAGCTCAAGTTTTTAAAACAGAGGTAATTGAAATTTTGAGACATGCACCCTTCTCGTTTACTTTGCGACCATCAGTTATCAATATCTTCCATGCTAAACAAATTAGTAGCGGTTCCCAAGCGGTAAAGTAAAGGTTTTTGCTCCATAGGAGTTTTTGTTTGATTGTTGATAAGTTATTTTTGCAATTTGGGGCTGGGAATCCCTATTACCGCTCTTTTCTCGTCCAATGGTGAGTGAATAAACACCCAACCTGAGAATAACCCACTTAGCATGGAAGATACCAACTACCTCATGTCGCTCTATGAACAATCCAAGCACACAAAAAGGATATTTGTTTGAAGTTTTTAGAGGTGGCACATGCAAATTTACTTAGGATGGCAGGGTAATACTGCATATAGGTAGGTATGGTGGACTCATATGGAATAACTTGGGTTTCAGGTTTTTGATGTACAAGAAGAATTCCACTTAGTACAGGTGAAGGCTAGCAAATTGGTTGAGAAGCGGCCAGCTAGAGAGCAACAACGGCCATGAACATGCATTATGCATAAGTAACATTGGATACTAGCATGAGTAGAATATGAACACCATGAACATAAATATCATAGAGGCTATGTTGGTTTTGATTCAACTACATGCATGAACATGTGCCAAGTCAAGCCACTCGAACATTCAGAGGAGGATACCATATCATCATACTACATCACAATCATTTTAACGCAATGTTGACATCCAAGATAAGTCATTATTCACTCCTAGCTACTTATGCATGGCATGAGAAACTATAATCTCTAATTGTCATTGCAAACATGGATACTAGGTTAAACATATTTACAAAAATAGAACAAGTCGAGTTCATACCCGTTTCTCTCTGCCATGGCCAGTTCATCAAATATCGTCATTATTGCCTTTCACTTGCACAACCGAATGATTTGAAAATAATAATATTGCAAGAGTACCATGGACTAAGCTAGAATATGCAAATATTTTATTCAAAAGGAGAAGGTAAGGTAATATGGGTTCTTCGTTAGATCAACAATAATGCATATGAGAGTCACTCAACATTTTCATCGTGGTCTTCTCCTCAGTATGACTCAACAAAAGGAAAAGAAATTCAGAGAAACACACTAAAATATTTTTGGGAGTTTTTGGTCTTTCGTAAACAAGCGAATGAAAATAGAAAAGCAAAAATGAGAAAAACTATTTACACAGGAAAGCTCCCAACAAGTAAAAGAAGAACAAGGAAATCTTTTTGCGTTTTCTTTTTAGTGCTTCAACAATTTAAACTAGGAAGAAAAATAAAAAAGAAGCAAAAAAACATGTTTTTAATTTTCTCAAAGTTTTTCAAACACACAAGAAGAAAGCGAGAAAATAAACTTAACATGGATAATACAATGAAAAGGTGTGGACACCGACAACTGGAATGAAATGTGTGAACATGAATGTAATGTCGGTGGAAATACGTACACCAAGATCACATTAACTTTCACCCAAGTCTTCCCAAAGGTCTTACTTGGCACTTTATTGAAACAAAATCTATAAAACATGATTACTATAGTAGCTTAATCACGTGAACACACAGAAATAGTAAGGGTAAATATTGGGTTGCCTCCCAACAAGCGCTTTTCTTTAATGCCTTTTAGCTAGGCATGATGACTTCAATGATGCTCACATAAAAGATAAGAATTGAAACATAAAGAGAGCATCATGAAGAATATGACTAGCACATTTAAATCTAACCCACTTCCTATGCCTAGGGATTTTGCGAGCACACAATTTATAGGAACAAGAATCAACTAGCATAGGAAGGCAAAACAAGTATAACTTCAAAACTTTAAGCACATAGAGAGGAAACTTGATATTATTGCAACTCCTACAAGCATGTATTCCTCCCTCATAATAATTTTCAGTAGCATCATGAATGAGTTCAACAATATAACCATCACATACAACATTCTTTTCATGATCTACAAGCATAGAATTTTTTTCTACTCTCCACATAAGCAAAATTCTTCTCATTCGGAATAGTGGGAGCAAACTCAACAAAATAATTGTCATTTGAGGCATAATCCAATTGAAAATTAAAATCATGATGACAAGTTTCATGGTTAACGTTATTCTTTATAGCATACATGTCATCACAATAATCATCGTAGATAGCAACTTTGTTCTCATAATCAATTGGAACCTCTTCCGAAATAGTGGAATCATTACTAACTAAAGTTGACACTCTTCCAAATCCACTTCCATAAATATCACACTAGGATTCAACACCCTCCAAAATAGTGGGATCACTAATTCCTAAAGTTGACACTCTTCCAAACCCACTTTAGATGATAGTATTATTCATACTCCAAAAGATATAAGTGAAGTTCATGGAGCATTCTATAATTAATATAGACTAACCAATATCCAAGCTCAAAATATATAAGTGAAGCACACGAAGCATTCTATAAAACCATACTCAAAAGATTTAAGTGAAGCACAAAGAGCATTCTATACGGTCATACTCAAAAGATATAAGTGAAGCACATGAAGCATTCTATAAATCAATGAAGGGCTATCTCATGCTAGCATGGTTCTTAAAGAAAAAGAAAAACACAAAGACACAAATCATGTGAACAAAACAAAAACCGAGGTATACCGATTATTGTTGAATAAGAAAGAAGGGATGCCAACCGGGGCATCCCCAAGCTTAGATGCTTGAGTATCCTTGGAATATTTACTTGGAGTGCCTTGGGCATCCCCAAGCTTGAACTCTTTCCTCTCTTTATTCTTCTCACATCGGTAACTCCTCATTCTTCGAACACTTCATCCACAAAAACTTTGTGAGATCCGTTAGTATACTAAAACAAATCACTGCCTTTATGTACTGTTGTAAACTCATTACAATTTCATATTAGCACTTTATCTACTGTATTCCAACTTCACCATGGTTCATACCCCCGATACTACTCATAGATTCATCAAAATAAGCAAACAACACATAGAAAATAGAATCTGTCAAAAACAGGACATTCTGAAGTAATCTGGAAATTTAGTGCACTTCTATAACTCCAAAAATTCTAAAACAAATATGAAAATTTAAAATAATTGTACAGAAGTAATGTGCAAAAAGTTTCAGACCCATTTGATTTTCTAGTAAAAAATGTAAATTCACGCGCTACAGCCAAAGTTTCTGTTTTTGTACTGCACATAGTAAACAAGCAATCTAATCATCCTAAAACCAAAGCTTGGCACAATATTTTTATAATACAATGGATATATACAAAGGGATAATTATTTTCAGAGGAACTTCCATGAATTTTTTTTATATTGTTTCCATGAGCATGAACACAAGTGTTCAAGGTCAACCCTCACTTCTCCAATGCATAACTTTTCGATCACTTCTCTTTTTGAAAAACTTTTTAGGTATACGAGGCAAGTGAATCTTTTTGTATTTTATTTTTTTTATTTTTTTTGTATGTTTCACCCACAACTAAGCAAAACAAAAAAGAGAAAACAAAAACTACTTAGTGAAGAAAGCAAACAAGCATACACGAGAATATCAACCCCACACTATTGCTCCCCAGCAACGGCGCCAGGAAAGAGCTTGATAATCCCCAAGTGCAGGGGATCATCGTAGCAATTCCCAAAGGTGGAAGTGATAAGTATGGAGTGTCGAACCCACAAGGAGCTAAAGGCAAGATCAATATTCTCTCAAGTCCTATCTTCCGCTGATATGACTCTACATACACCGAACGTTTGCTTCCAACTAGAAACGAGAAATAAAACTACGTTCTAGGTATAAAGAGGATAACTTTGCATGATATCAGAGAGCTAAAATATAAATGTAGGTGCTGTTAACATAGAGTTAGAATATATTACTTAAGTATTATAAATAGCAAGTGTGGAATAATGATGGGTCGGTGTGCGGAATTGTCCTAGGCAATTGTTAACAAGACCGGTAATCACTATTGCAATTTCATATGAGGGAGAGGCATAACCTAACATACTTTCTATTCTTGGATTATATGCACTTATGATTGGAACTCTACCAAGCATCGGCAACTACTAAATATCATTAAGGTAAAACCCAACCATAGCATTAACATATCAAGCCCCCTTTATCCCATACACAACAACCCCCTTACTCGGGTTTATGCTTATGTCACTCAAGCAACCCACTATAAGCGAATCATGGACGTATTGCAACACCCTATAGAGGGAATCCCTCATGCTTGCGCGACACGTAGGGCATAATAGGACAACACCAAAGTAAAACATACAACTCATACCAATCTAGATCATCAATCAACCCAAAGACAAAATATATCTACTCAAAACATCAGAAGATGGCAACACATCATTGGATCATAATATGTGGCATAAAGCACCATGTTCAAGTAGGGATTACAGCGGGGTGCGGGGGAGTGGAGCGCGTAAAAGAGATGAGGATGGTGATGATGATGGTGATGTTGATGAAGACGATCACCGCGGCGATGATTCCCCTCCTGATGGCACTCTGGTGCCACCGAGAGAGAGGAAGAGAGGTTCTCCCCCTTGTGCTTCCTCCTCCATGGCCTCCCCCCTGGATGAGGAGTGGTTCTTCCTCTGGTCCTTCGCCTTCATGGCGATGATGGACCCTCTGGGATCCTTCCCCATGGCCTCCAGTGATGATGGCCCCCTCCGGCAGGGTGCCAGAGAGGGCCTAGATTGATTTCTCGTGGTTACAGAGGCTTGATGTAATAACCTAAAAATATGCGATGATAATTATTTTAATTGGATAATTATATTGTGATTAACTATTAAGCTATTAAGATAAAAAAATAGTTTACCAAACATTAGTAGATTACGTGTACAAAACATCTCACTGCCTAGGTTCTAAAATATCTGGGTTTATCTGTTAAAATGTTATTCTAGAAGAGAAAAGAGTAGATAAGTTCAATGTCCTGCAGATTAATTACGCAGGGAGAATACCTGCGGTGTGTTCCAAAAAAATATCTATGCTAAGGAAGCAGCGAGTAGATAAGCATCCACAGTAACCAGGGTGAGCCAGCCGTGGGGTAGTCGGTACCTGGGTTAGATCAGTCTCATCCACGTAGCCCTTCCTCGATAGATGTCATCCTTTCAACCCTCTTCTCTTGCACTATAAATAGCTTCTCAACCGTGCGGTACTGGTCACCCGCACCCAGAAAATTCCCCACTTTAGTTGGAAGCAGTCAGCGGAGAGCGAGTGACCGATCGGAGAAGCTGCGGAGAAATTGAGGACAAGGAGGTATGGCTGCTAGCTTTAGCCAACGCCCTGTTCCTCGTCTTGTCTCATGAAGTCATCTAAGATTCTTGAGGGTAGCTAGCTGTAGCATCTCTCCTCTCCTACTACATGTTCCTATTTTCTTTCCATCGATTTCCACACTTGAGGTGATATTCTTGCTTAACGGAAGATGTGGTGTTATGGGTAAATGAACGAAAAGATTCTAAAATACTGGAAGTTGCATCAGACTGATTCCATTCTATTGATCCATGCTTTGTTACACTGTTGAATTTATTCGCTGGCTTAAGAAGGAACAACTAGTACTAGTTGGTAAGAAAGACTGGGAACGAGTAGTACTAGTACTACAGGACCCATGCATGCGTATATCTCCTGTGTAAAGAAATAATCTTCACGGCTAGCTAGCATGCATGCAGGTGGTTGTATTTCTCAAATTTAATAGCTGGGAACAGTACTGAGGTTAAAGTGGGATGTGCACGCCTCACTCTAGCATAGCCAAGTACTATAGAGCGACTTGTTACATCCCTGTACTGGTACTGCATATAGCTGCTCATGTCCATGTTGCCACTTGCAAGTCACATGAAATAATAAGCTGATGGGCGTTTGTAACATGCTTAGGTTGGAGCTCAGATTTAGCCGAGGAGGAACCGCTGCAAGGCAAGACTGTGCATATCAGTCTTCTCTCTCAAACTGAACTTTTAATATATGTTAACAAATTAATTGGTTACTAGCATTAATGTTTTTACATATGAATATAAGTGATGAGCTGGTAATTATTATGCCTGTGAGAACCATGCGTGCATGGTTGACGGATTGATCGAACGATGATGTTTGAATAATCTAAGAACGTACACCGTCGTGATCATGGTAAGTGTGGTATATCAAGCCCGGGGCGGTCGATACCTGAAATAACGGTACGCGGCTAATTTAGTCGGTACTAGTGTGAGATGGAAGATACCTCACACAAGTAGGGGACTCGGCGTCGTGATTCCCGGAGATAGGTATTACCATTGGTGGAGATTACGACGGTTATTAGTATGTCTCTGTAGAGATTATTGCTATAGGTTTGCGCCGGTATAATTCCATCCTGCTCCTGTAAGGTAACAGGAGGCTGAAGCATCTTTACCTTATGCACATTCAACTTGCAACCTACTAATTCTTGCATTCTTATATTCTTGCTGAGTATGTCCCAACATACTCACTATTGTTTTCCTTTTTCCTCTGATATGCACAGAGTGCGCGGGAAGTGGGCATGGTGAGGAGTTAGAGGAGCATGAGGAATAAGTCGACGCCTAGGCCAGGGTGTCAAAATTAGCAGTCTTTGTTTAATCCTTAAATAAAGTCAGTGAAGAATAAGAGGAAGTGCTATCAATACATGTGCATATGCACGTGGTTGAACACTTGGCCTACTATCTATTATTTGGTTAAGTGAGGGTGTAAGCTATTATGTAAAGAATAAGCTGGAATTAAAGTATTACTTGTGCCCTGTTGTTCTGATATATGCTACTCATGCCTTGTGTGCTTATGAGTGTTCTTCAACTCATAAGGACACGGCGACTGTCACATTTATTTCCGAACCTTCGGGTCGTGACAGTTTTAGTGGCATCAGAGCCTCGTTTAAAAATTTAATTAACTAGGTATAAACCAGATAATCAGGGCTAGTGAGGGTAAAGAGTGTTTATGAGAAAACTAACTCGGAGATAACCCTGGCCTAGTAAAGGAAGTAGTGCTGGTTGGTTTGAGTATGGTGAGGGACGTACTAGAATAGGTTGCATAGTAAGGCTATGGAGTAGTCCTGGGATAGAGTAGTAGCTATGCTGTCTCTCTTTATCTGGTTTTCTAATGTGATGGATGTGTTGTCCAATCCAGGCATGGAGTTTGTTGACATCCCAACCAAGCATTTTCTGGAGCAGTTTGTGGCGCTGTTCGGACTTGCTCCACCAGTTGTCTGTTGGAGGCCTGCTCCTGAGGGATTGTACATTGTGGGGGTTCAGGTTAACCTTGGTCCTGCGGACAGGGTTCCTCACGTGTACTATGAAGCTGCAGGAGCCACTATCCCTGAGGCGGAGCAGGCAGCCTGCCTGATGGTGATCCACGCCGTAGCTGCCGAACGTAATGTGGAAATTAGGGATATTAACTACTACCACCTAGGGTACCTGCAGCATCAGGTGGAGGATCTGCGCAAGAAGCTGATGGAGGCCGAGCATCTTTGTGCTGAACTGATGAACATTGTCCGCTCCAGCGAGAGTGAGGTCGCTTTTCTGGAGCGCCTCACTCACAGGTTCTATCGTCGCATTCGCTGCCTGAGGGACACTGTGGCTGCACTGCAGCATGGTGGTGGCGGAAGTTCCAGCGGCAGTGTGTGAGCAGTGCATGGGCATCAGCACCATAGCAGTCCCGTTGGGGTCCTTTCTATAGTATTTAGTATCTTTAGAATAAAATCTTGCAGGGTATGAGTGTGGGTGGTTCAGGTTTTGGGGCTGCAAGATAGACATGGCGTGAGGTGTGGAGGATGACACTAGTTGTCCTTTGGGTTTGAGGGAGCCTCTAGTTATGGTGTTATGCTGTGCTTGTAATGTAAGGACTGAGTTCTCTGTGTT
Organism: Triticum aestivum; assembly: GCF_018294505.1. Classification (NCBI taxonomy): domain Eukaryota; kingdom Viridiplantae; phylum Streptophyta; class Magnoliopsida; order Poales; family Poaceae; genus Triticum; species Triticum aestivum. The sequence continues at coordinate 617,494,991 of NC_057795.1, forward strand.
GGGATGGTCTAAGCATGCTGCTACGTTGCCGTGTAGCTCATGTGGTTTTCTCTTAAAAAAAACTGAAGTTTGATCCTGGTGAAGCTAAAGAAGTGTCTTTCTGTTGATGTTTGTTTTGCCGATTACTATCTCTTCACAAGAACAGCTGGTAACTAATTTGTTCCTCATAATAGCAGTAGGATGTGTGTATAACTTTGCTTAAGTGACCTGATGAGTGCTGAGAATACGAACTTTCTGGACGAAATTAAAGCAAAATAAATTGATGTTTCAGTAAATCAGCGAAATGGTAGTACACCATGTACTATTGGTGAACAGTACGTGTGTGAGCTAGACTATGCATGCGTGTGTGTGAGCTAGACTATGCATGCATGTGTGTGAGCTATGGGTTATGGGTTGTAGGACGTGGCCTACACTACCTACTTTTAGTAGGCACGTGCTAGTTTATCTAGACCTTTACTAATTGTCTACGGTGCATGTCCCGCTACCTCTCAAGCAAATTGCTATGTGTTGTATGATTATTCTTATTTTTCCATGCTGTCGTGGCTAATTTGATAAGTTCATTATCATAGATGACTGATAATGGCAGCAACGGTACGAGTCGTGATGGAAATAATTCGGGCAATACAAATGCTGGATTATTGGTCCAAGAACTTGGTGACCAGAGTGTGCTGGCCAATCTGCTCACTAACATTTTGGGCAGACAGCAAGAGACTCAACAACGTGAAATGGATATTCTGGAGCGCGTTGTAAAGAATGATAGCCACCGGAGTGGAGTTGGGTAATTTCAAAAACTCAAGCCGCCCTCATTCTCCGGGACTGCTAATCCGCTTGAAGCGGAAGACTGGATCACCGCTATGGAGAAAGCATTTGAGGCTATGGGCTGCACCAACGAAGAGAAAGTCATTTATGCAGTTTATATGCTAAAATCAAGCGCTTTTGAATGGTGGGACGCTCACAAAAAGTCTTACCCGGAGGGTACTCCCCTGACATGGATATTGTTCAAAGAGGCGTTCTATAAAAAGTATTTTCCGGAAAGCATCAAACGCATCAAAGAAAGGGAGTTTCTTGAGCTTAAACAAGGGAACAAATCTGTAGGAGAATATGAAATTGAATTCTCTAGACTTGCAAGATTTGCTCCAGAGTTCGTCCAGACTGATGGCTCCAAGGCTCGACGCTTCGAGAGCGGTCTACGTCAACCACTTAAGCGGCGTGTGGAAGCCTTTGAGTTAAATACTTTTAGAGATGTGGTGAATAAAGCCCAGTTGTTGGAAAAGGGATTTCAAGAGGAAAGGGGTGATGCTGGTCAGCCATCTAAGAAGTTTAAATTCAATAATGATAATAGGCAAAATAATGGGAATTTTAGAACAGGTGGTCGCCCAGAACGAACCAGAGGCAACTCATTTGGGAGTATGCCAAGGAGATGCCCAATCTGTAACGGGAATCATACACCAAATATTTGTCCAGATCATTGGGGGAAGTGTTACGCATGTGGAAAGCCGGGACACACTCGGTACGAATGTCCTAATAATAAACAAAGCATCAACCCTCTGACTCCTGCTCAGCAAAGGCCTATGGCGCTGCCCCAGCCACCTCAACCATTATATCTACCTGGCCCTTCTTCCACTTATCACTCAAATCAGTATGCCAAGACTAATACTGCTAATCGAGCGCAAGGACTTCGTCCAAATAATCGAGAGAAGCCTCACGGAGGGAACCAAGCTAGAGTATTCAATCTAACTCAGAAGAATGTTGAGGAGTCCAACAACGTGGTGACAGGTAACCTTTTAATACACTCTCATCCAGGAAAAATCTTGTTTGATTCTGGTGCCACCCATTCATTTGTTGCTACAAAATTCATGAGTAAACATCATATCCCTAGCAGTACGCTAGAAGGGTCTATTTATGTTGAGACACCTATAGGAAGCAGAAGTACGAATTTAATTTGCACTTCTTGTCCCATTGAGATCATGGGATGGAAGTTTATGGCGGATCTTATTGTAATGGAAATGCAAGATTTTGACATAATACTTGGCATGGACTGGTTGCAAGAGTATAGAGCCACTATTGACTGCTATGAAAAACAAATTACACTCAGACTTGATGGTCAAGTAGAGATTGTGTATCAGGGTGATAAAAAGAGCCAGTCACGGACTCTTATGACAAAATTAGACAAGAAGGAAATCAATACCAAGGATATTCCAGTGGTAAATGAATTTCCTGATGTCTTTCCGGGAGAGTTGCCGGGACTACCACCGGATCGAGAAATTGAATTTGCTATCTTATTGATCCCGGGAACCAAACCAATCTACAAGGCACCTTATAGGATGGCACCTGCGGAACTTAAGGAGCTAAAAGTACAACTCAAAGAGTTGGAGGATAGGGGATTTATTCGCCCTAGTGTTTCACCGTGGGGAGCTCCTGTTTTATTCGTTAAAAAGAAGGATGGAAGTTTAAGATTGTGCGTTGACTATCGGGAATTAAACAAGGTAACTATAAGCAACAAATACCCTCTTCCGCGGATCGATGATTTGTTCGACCAACTACAAGGATCCAAGGTTTTCTCAAAGATTGATTTACAGTCTGGTTACCATCAGTTAAAGATTAAGCCAACTGATATCCCCAAGACCGCTTTTCGCACCCGCTATGGACACTATGAGTATCTAGTGATGCCCTTTGGTTTGACCAATGCTCCTGCGGCTTTCATGGATTTAATGAATCGAGTCTTCAAGCCTTATTTGGATCAATTTGTGATTGTGTTCATTGATGATATTCTTATATATTCAAAGACGGAGGAAGAGCATTCAATGCATCTAAAAATTGTGCTACAAACATTGCGGGAACATAAATTATATGCCAAGTTAAAGAAATGTGATTTTTGGATGAATAAAGTTCCTTTCCTTGGCCATATAATCTCAGAAGAAGGGATATCAGTAGATCCTGCAAAAGTTCAAGCGGTGGCAGAGTGGCAAAGGCCCTCCACTGTAACTGACATTCGAAGTTTCCTTGGGCTGGCGGGGTACTACCGCCGATTTATATTGAACTTTGCAAAAATTGCTGCACCTTTGACTCATCTAAAAAAGAAGGGAATTAAGTTTGAGTGGTCAGATGAGTGTGAGAAAAGCTTTCAAGAATTAAAGAATCGACTAGTCTCAGCCCCAGTTCTTGCTTTGCCTGTCGGTGGGGAAGAATTCACCATCTACTGTGATGCCTCAAAAATTGGGCTTGGGTGCGTACTTATGCAAAGGGGGAAAGTTATTGCTTATGCATCTCGCCAGCTAAAACCATATGAACAAAATTATCCAACTCATGATATGGAGCTAGCAGCGGTAATTTTTGCTCTAAAAATCTGGAGGCATTATCTTTATGGAGAACATTGTGAGATATTTACTGATCATAAAAGTTTGAAATATATATTCACACAAAAAGAGTTGAACATGAGGCAAAGAAGGTGGCTAGAATTACTGAAGGATTACGATGTTAATATTAACTATCACCCAGGAAAAGCCAACATAGTGGCAGATGCCCTGAGCCGAAAGGCTTACTGCAACATGACTACCCTGGCCACACGTGAGCCCCATATATTGAGAGATCTGGAAAGACTAGGGGTGGAACTAAAGGTTCACGTGCCAGGAGATCGAGTTATGTTAAATACTCTTCAAGTCACATCAACCTTAGAAAGGCAGATCATGGAAAAACAAATGGTTGACCAAGACTTGTTAAAGATAAAGAAAAATATTAGTGATGGAAAGCCATCGGAATTTAATATTGACTCTGCTGGCGCCATACGTTTTAGAGACAGGATCTGTGTACCTAATGATTTGGAATTAAAGAAACAAATCTTGGATGAAGCCCACTCGTCTCTATAAACCATGCACCCTGGGAGCACTAAAATGTATCAGGATATTAAGAGGACATTTTGGTGGAATAATATGAAAAGAGAAATTCCAAAATTTGTTTTGGAGTGTGATGTGTGCCGGCGCATAAAAGCGGAACATCAGAAACCGGCCGGACTTCTACAACCATTGTCAGTACCACTCTGGAAATGGGAGGAGATCAGCATGGATTTTATCCAGGGATTACCACGAACGCCAGCAGGACACGATAGCATATGGGTAATAGTGGATCGACTAACAAAGTCGGCGCATTTTATACCTGTTAAAAAGACCTTTTCTTTGGAAAGGTTGGCCAGAATATATATTAAAGAAATAGTGTCATTGCATGGTGTTCCCTTACGCATAGCATCAGATAGAGATCCTCGTTTTGCCTCAAAGTTTTGGATAAGTCTACACAAGGCATTGGGAACAAAATTGGACTTTAGTACTGCATATCATCCGCAAAGCGATGGACAAACCGAACGAGTAAATCAAATTGTGGAGGACATGCTCAGGTCATGCATTTTAGAATTTAAGGGAGCATGGGATGAATATATGCCTTTGGCCGAGTTTGCATACAATAACAGTTATCAATCAAGTATTCAAATGGCCCCTTACGAGGCTTTATATGGTAGGAGGTGTCGAGCGCCGATTTATTGGGATGAGGTTGGAGAAATAAAGTTTTTAGGACCTGATATAATTCAAGAAACTGAAGAAAAAGTAAGGCTTATACGCGAGCGACTCCGAACTGCACAGAGTAGACAAAAGAGCTATGCTGACAATAAAAGAAGAGATTTTCACTTGGAAACAGGAGACTTGGTATATTTGAAAGTCTCTCCAATGAAAGGAGTTAAGCGTTTTGGACAGGGAAAGAAGTTGAGTCCGAGATATATTGGACCCTTTCCCGTGACCAGACAGATCGGAGAGGTAGCCTACCAATTAGAGCTATCAGAGGCTCTCGCTGGAGTACATAATGTATTCCACGTGTCCTTACTTCGTAAATGCCTAAAACCGCCACATCAACCGGCGGAACTAGAACTGTCCCAAGTGAGAGAGGATCTATCATACGAAGAATATCCCATTCGGATATTGGATATTAAAGACCGTGAGACTCGACGCCAAACTATTCGATTTGCCAAAGTACAATGGAATAATCACAGCGAGGATGAGGCCACCTGGGAAAGGGAAGACGACTTAAGAAAAACCTTTCCGCACCTTTTCAATGATTAAGGTATGCAAATTTCAAGGTCAAAATTTTTGTAAGGAGGAAGGGATGTAATAACCTAAAAATATGCGATGATAATTATTTTAATTGGATAATTATATTGTGATTAACTGTTAAGCTATTAAGATAAAAATAAAAAAATAGTTTACCAAACATTAGTAGATTACGTGTACAAAACATCTCACTGCCTAGGTTCTAAAATATCTGGGTTTATCTGTTAAAATGTTATTCTAAAAGAGAAAAGAGTAGATAAGTTCAATGTCCTGCAGATTACTTACGCAGGGAGAATACCTGCGGTGTGTTCCAAAAAAATATCTATGCTAAGGAAGCAGCGAGTAGATAAGCATCCACAGTAACCAGGGTGAGCCAGCCGTGGGGTAGTCGGTACCTGGGTTAGATCAGTCTCATCCACGTAGCCCTTCCTCGACAGATGTCATCCTTTCAACCCTCTTCTCTTGCACTATAAATAGCTTCTCAACCGTGCGGTACTGGTCGCCCGCACCCAGAAAATTCCCCACTTTAGTTGGAAGCAGTCAGCAGAGAGCGAGCGACCGATCGGAGAAGCTGCGGAGAAATTGAGGACAAGGAGGTATGGCTGCTAGCTTTAGCCAACGCCCTATTCCTCGTCTTGTCTCATGAAGTCATCTAAGATTCTTGAGGGTAGCTAGATGTAGCATCTCTCCTCTCCTACTACATGTTCCTGTTTTCTTTCCATCGATTTCCACACTTGAGGTGATATTCTTGCTTAACGGAAGATGTGGTGTTATGGGTAAATGAACGAAAAGATTCTAAAATACTGGAAGTTGCATCAGACTGATTCCATTCTATTGATCCATGCTTTGTTACACCGATGAATTTATTCGCTGGCTTAAGAAGGAACAACTAGTACTAGTTGGTAAGAAAGACTGGGAACGAGTAGTACTAGTACTACAGGACCCATGCATGCGTACATCTCCTGTGTAAAGAAATAATCTTGACGGCTAGCTAGCATGCATGCAGGTGGTTGTATTTCTCAAATTTAATAGCTGGGAACAGTACTGAGGTTAAAGTGGGATGTGCACGCCTCACTCTAGCATAGCCAAGTACTATAGAGCGACTTGTTACATCCCTGTACTGGTACTGCATATAGCTGCTCATGTCCATGTTGCCACTTGCAAGTCACATGAAATAATAAGCTGATGGGCGTTTGTAACATGCTTAGGTTGGAGCTCAGATTTAGCCGAGGAGGAACTGCTGCAAGGCAAGATTGTGCATATCAGTCTTCTCTCTCAAACTGAACTTTTAATATATGTTAACAAATTAATTGGTTACTAGCATTAATGTTTTTACATATGAATATAAGTGATGAGCTGGTAATTATTATGCCTGTGAGAACCATGCGTGCATGGTTGACGGATTGATCGAATGATGATGTTTGAATAATCTAAGAACGTACACCGTCGTGATCATGGTAAATGTGGTATATCAAGCCCGGGGCGGTCGAAACCTGAAATAACGGTACGCGGCTAATTTAGTCGGTACTAGTGTGAGATGGATGATACCTCACACAAGTAGGGGACTCGGCGTCGTGATTCCCGGAGATAGGTATTACCATTGGTGGAGATTACGACGGTTATTAGTATGTCTCTGCAGAGATTATTGCTATAGGTTTGCGCCGGTATAATTCCATCCTGCTCCTGTAAGGTAACAGGAGGCTGAAGCATCTTTACCTTATGCACATTCAACTTGCAACCTACTAATTCTTGCATTCTTATATTCTTGCTGAGTATGTCCCAACATACTCACTATTGTTTTCCTTTTTCCTCTGATATGCACAGAGTGCGCGGGAAGTGGGCATGGTGAGGAGTTAGAGGAGCATGAGGAATAAGTCGACGCCTAGGCCAGGGTGTCAAAATTAGCAGTCTTTGTTTAATCCTTAAATAAAGTCAGTGAAGAATAAGAGGAAGTGCTATCAATACATGTGCATATGCACGTGGTTGAACACTTGGCCTACTATCTATTATTTGGTTAAGTGAGGGTGTAAGCTATTATGTAAAGAATAAGCTGGAATTAAAGTATTACTTGTGCCCTGTTGTTCTGATATATGCTACTCATGCCTTGTGTGCTTATGAGTGTTCTTCAACTCATAAGGACACGGCGACTGTCACATTTATTTCCGAACCTTCGGGTCGTGACACTTGCGGTGGCGGAACTTCTGATCTAGGTTATTTTCTGGAGGTTTGGGCAATTATAGGAGAGGTTAGCATCGAGAACAAGTCAGGGGGCCTCGCGGGAAGTCCACGAGGCATAGGGGCGCCCCCAGGGGGGTGGGCGCGCCCTCCACCCTCATGGGCCCCACGAGACTACCCCTCCGGTAACTCTTTATTCCAGTATTTTTTGTATTTTCCAGACAAAATCTCCATTGATTTTCAGCGCATTCCGAGAACTTTTATTTCTACACAAAAACAACACCACGGTAGTTGTCGGTGTCAAAACCGGCGGATCTCGGGTAGGGGGTCCCGAACTGTGCGTCTAGGCGGATGGTAACAGGAGACAAGGGACACGATGTTTTTACCCAGGTTCGGGCCCTCTTGATGGAGGTAAAACCCTACTCCTGCTTGATTAATATTGATGATATGAGTAGTACAAGAGTAGATCTACCACGAGATCGGAGTGCCTAAACCCTAGAAGCTAGCCTATGGTATGATTGTTGTTCGTCCTACGGACTAAAACTCTCCAGTTTATATAGACTCCGGAGAGGGCTAGGGTTACACAGAGTCGGTTACAATGGGAGGAGATGTTCATATCGTATCGCCAAGCTTGCCTTCCACGCCAAGGAAAGTCCCATCCAGACACGGGACGGAGTCTTCAATCTTGTATCTTCATAGTCCGGGAGTCCGACCAAAGGTCTTAGTCCGGCCATCCGGACACCCCCTAATCCAGGACTCCCTCAGTAGCCCCTAAACCAGGCTTCAATGACGACGAGTCCGGCGCGCAAGTTGTCTTCGGCATTGCAAGGCGGGTTCCTCCTCCGAATATTTCATAGAAGATGTTGAACACCAGGGTAGTGTCCGGCTCTGCAAAATAAGTTCCACATTCCACCGTAGAGAGAATAATATTTGCGTTAATCGGATCTGCTGATGTATTCCGCGGCGTGACATCATGCCACGGCCAGGCTTTTATTCATTTTATTGTTCCACCTCAGTGCGTTTAGCGAGGCGGTTTCCTTGGCACGTCTTGTCAAAGCAGAGATCGTGTCCCCTTATTCCAGGATTCTCATCAATATGGGTGTGGGTAACCCAACCGCGCCATTAACCGCGGCACTTGGGAGATAAGCGAGTTTTATTAGGCCGGTGGGGGGCTCGTAGTTTTGGCCGCCCATATAAGGGGATAAGAATCCGCCCTTTCCATTCACGCCTTCTTCCTCCTCTGCTTATCCGTCCCTGCGCGCTCGAGCTCCAACGCCCAAGCCCGCACTTCCCACCTCAACCTTCTCTAGTCATGTCCGGAGCGGGAGGTAGATGGATGGCTTCCTCCGTCACGGAGGGGCAAATCAAAAAGCTGAGGAAGGCCGGATACTTGTCTGGCGACATCGCGCACCGGCTTCCAGATGAGGGGCAACTCATCCCCACCCCTGGGCCCCATGAGAGGGTTGTTTTTCTTCCCCATTTCCTCCGCGGACAAGGTTTTCCTCTTCACCCGTTCGTCCGGGGGATCATGTTCTACTATGGCCTAGACTTCCACGATCTGGCCCCGAACTTCATCCTCAACATCTCGGTGTTTATCGTTGTGGGCGAGGACTTCCTCCGCATCCAGCCTCACTTTGGCCTATGGCTGAAGATCTTCAGCGTCAAGCCGAAGGTAGTAGGCGGGCGCCAAGCGGAGTGCGGAGGTGCCATGGTGGGCAAAATAGCCAACGTTACATGGCTCGAGGGCGCCTTCGTAGAGACCATCAAAGGGTGGCAATTGGGGTGGTTTTATATCACCGAGCCGCGTGACCCTGAATGGGCAGCGGCCCCCGAATTCCGATCTGGTATCTCCACACGGCTCACATCTTGGAAGGAGACGGGCCTGTCGTGGGGTAGTTCGGCGGAATTGACCGGACTTCAAACCTGCATCAAAGACCTGATCGGCAGGAAGGTTAAACTCGTCAACGTCGTCCAGGTCATGCTCTTCCGCCGGATTCTCCCGTGTCAACGACGGGCTTTTAGCTTGTGGGAGTTCGACCCGGCCCAGCACCAGACTCTATCCCGGCTCTTCGACACAAAGCATGGGGATGCCTGGAAGGTGCTATTCCAGAGCTCCGAGGTCTCCCCTCCCGTCACCGAGGATCACGGATTCTGCGCCGAGCGCCAAGCCAGCGCGGTGAGCTTAATTTTCCCTTTACAAGGTATTTGTTTTTCATAGATTTGATTCTATGCGGGATCTAAACTCCCATCTCCTTAACAGGACTGGCAGAATAAGGCCGGACAGATCAACTATCCGGGTCCCTTGCCCGAAGACCCAGCGGACGCCCACTTGACGAAGCTGCTGGTCCCGGCACCTCACGTGGTGCCGGAGAAGAAGGCCAAGAAGAAGGCCACGGGGACTCGAAAGAGTTCCCGGCGCCTGGTGGTGTCGGATTCATCGCCCGACAACCCCGAAGCACCCTCCGCCTCTGAGGACGAGGAGGAGGAAGAAGAAGAAGCCTCTCCCCCTCCAACGGGGGAAGGAAAGAAAAGGAGAGCCGCCCCAACTAGGGAGGCCGGAGGGTCCAAGAAAGGGAGAACCCTCCTTCCGGACTACACCTTCGACGCCGAATGCGGCGGGGAGGAATGGCCATCCAGGGTCAAGCCCCTGGCAAAATCATAAGCATCCGGTCATCCGAATAACTTATGACGCCCCTCCATTATTTGGCATTTTCTGACGCCGAATTTGATCATGTAGTCCGCCCAAGGCCCAGCTCGACGATTCAACGAGCGGCTCCTTGGATTCGTCGGATGTTAATAGCGCTTCACTTCCGACGGCCTCCTCCCCTCTCCCTACGGACGATGCCGAGGTGGAGTCCCAAAAGGGACTAAACTAGGAGGAGGTGGTCCTGGAGGCGCCACAAGGCGACCTTCCGGACTCCAGGCCCAAAGGGGGTAAAGCTCCGGAGGGATCTAAGTCCGGCCCTGGGCCGGACACTGCTCCGGAACCATCAGCGGTTCCAGAGTCCGACAGGCGGCGCCTTCATAAGAAGGGCAAGCCTGCGACGTTGGCGACTTCCGTCCATCCGGAGGCGCCGGACAATTTGCTGGAGACTCTTAACGGTGCCTCCATCGACAAGGAACACCGCACTGTTATGAGTGCGGTGATTCAGAAGGTTCAGTCCGCCAAGAGCGGGCTGACGGAAGCCTGTACAAGCCTGTTAACGGGCTTTGAGGTATGTGTTCAAAAACATATAAAAAATATTACCGCATAGACAGTAGCCCCTGATGCTCAGTTCGATGTTCGGAAAGAAAAGCCGAGATGAGGATCTAAAAAGATATACGCAGGAGTTTAATAGAAATATGTCAATATGGGAATGCAGGCTGCGCTGCTGACCTCTGCCACACAGACTGCGGAGGTCAATGCATTGAAGGAAAGCCTCGAGCGGTCCGAGAGCGAGCTCGGCCGTGCCAAGAAGCAACTCGAGGATAAAGAGGGTACATAGTACCTCCTGTAAATGTATATAGAAATACTTGGTTGCAAAATAATAACAGGACCAACGTTAATGTTGCAGGAGCCACGACCGAGGTGGTGACCCTGAAAGAGGCGGTCTCCAAGGACGAAAAGAGTGCAGCCTTGGAGCGCACCGAGCGAGAGAAGCAGGAGGTGCGGGTGGTGGAGGTGCGGCAAGAGCTCCAAGCTCTCGTGGAAAAACACGAGAGTTTGGAGCGTGACTCGAAGACTCGAGAGTCCGAGCTTGCCTTGGCTCTTGAGAGTGCCAAGACCGCTAAGGCCGAAGCCCAAAAGGCCCTTCAGGAGATCGAGGCGATGAAGAAGATAGCGGCAGGTAAGGCATTCTTTATGCAAAGCAAAAATATAAAAGTTAATTATCTGCTACTTACCCGAATCCGGAGCTCTCCAGGAGCGTTCGCCGATCTACCCCATAGTGTGTCTGATGCCGCCGCATACTACCGAGCCGAAGATGGGAGCTCGACGGAGAAAGTGTTCTGGTCTCAGTATGCTGAGGCCGAACATCCGGTGCCCCTGAGCGACCAGCTGAAGCAGCTGGTCGAGCTCCACAAGGTGGCCGAACATGCCATGAAGGGCCTCATAGCTCGGCTGTGGCCTGGAGAAGTCATGCCTGGGAGCTACTTCGGTCTGGTGTGGCGGCTGGTGGATGCGTGTCCGTGGATTGAGGTTGTCAAGCGCTCCGTTTGTATTGAAGGTGCCCGTCGGGTCCTTGCCCGTGCTAAGGTGCACTGGGGCAAGCTAGATGCAGAGAAGCTGTTGACGGACACGCCACCGCCGGGCAAGGAGTATCGTACCCCCGAGATGTATTATAATGGCGTTCTGAAGGGTGCCCGCCGTATAGCGGATGAGTGCTCCAAAGATGTAATTTTTGAGTAGACTCGCATTTGTTATCCTGTACGCTGAAGCTTTGTTCATATGCATTGAGCAATGCTTGTTAATTTAAAATATTACCTTCTGTGCGGCCATTTAACAAATCTAAGAGATGCAAGTCGTCGGCTTTGACCCCCATGCCATGAGTGCTGGGGTGTTCGGGATAAACCTGAGCGCTCTTGTTCCCATTCTTGGGTCCATCTAGGGAGGCGTTCAGCACAACGAACCAGGCCGTCGGACTTATAATGCTTTATCACTCTCACTTAGCCATATAATTCTATAATTTTAAATTTCTGCGAAGCCCCTAGTATTCGGAAGACCGAGTTCGGGGCGCTATCCACGCTTGGGCCGGATAAGTCTGGTTCCTCGCTCGAAGCGGCATAAGTCTTTAAGGACTCGAAGAAACCTCGCGAACAACGACCGGTCTCTCGCACTATCATGACAGTCAGTTTTAGCTTTCTCTATTGAGGTGTTAACCCAGATCAACTGGGGCACAATCGCAGTAGTTCTCCCAGCGCTACCTTAGCCAACAATGCGGAATGTAAGGTACCAAAACATGGGAGCCGGGCAAACCCAACTATTGACCAAAGACATGATTCGGAGCCGATGCATATAGTGCTATAAGTTCGGGGTGCCGCACTCGTGAGAGTGTTCGGTCTTCTCACACCATGTTATGGGGTGGTGTAAGCCCCTGGTGTATTGTCCGCACCAAAGTGTACGGTTGCAGAATGTCATGACTGAACATATTTGTATATAAAAATAAGTAAGTACAATAATAGGTAAGAGCTATATATTGTTTATTAAAAAAGGGCTGCTGCGAAAGCAGGATGATACAAGAAGTGCGGTAAGCAAGAGATGGGAGTATTTGACATATTCCCCTCCAGGGGCAAGCTGCGGGATTGTAAGGAAAACAAGTATTAAACTCGTTATAGAGACCACCTGGACTTTTGACGATGCTTGATCCCTCCCTAGCTGTTGCATCGTGGGTTCAGCGAGTGTATTGTCGGACAGGCCTTGCGAATAGTTGGGTCCTGAAAGTGTGTAAAAAAGGAAAACGGCGAAATAGGAAGCCCCTTAGTGCGGTTGAGCCGCATTCTGGGTGTGCCGTTGTTGTGCCCCTCCCCTTATGCCCATGGTATCTCTAAGGCGTAATTATGTACGCGTGGTACCAGTATCGCCGTTTGGCGGGGGCTGGGGTTGGGGCTGCACTGCTATGCTTGCTTGGAACGTGCCAGCCGGATTTGTTGTAGGTTACTTCAGGCTCGCTTGACGTTGTCCGGATGTTTGACGCCTGGATTGGAGAACTGCCTTGAGAGGCTACTCTGTACTTCGGCCGCCAGGGCTGCCGTGTGCTCCTCTATTCGGAGAGAGCGTTCGGTGTTTCCGTTTACCGTGATGACTCCGCGAGGTCCTGGCATCTTGAGCTTGAGATATGCGTAGTGCGGCACCGCATTGAATTTTGCAAATGCGGATCGTCCAAGCAGGGCATGATAGCCGCTGCGGAATGGGACTATGTCAAAGATTAACTCCTCGCTCCGGAAGTTATCCGGGGATCCGAAGACCACTTCGAGTGTAACCGAGCCTGTACAGCTGGCCTCTACCCCTGGTATGACACCTTTGAAGGTTGTCTTTGTGGGTTTAATCCTTGAAGGATCGATGCCCATTTTTCGCACTGTGTCCTGGTAAAGCAGGTTCAGGCTACTGCCGCCGTCCATTAGGACTCTGGTAAGGTGAAATCCGTCGATAATTGGGTCTAGGACCAGTGCGGCGAATCCGCCGTGATGGATGCTGGTGGGGTGGTCCCTTCGATCGAAGGTGATCGGGCAGGAGGACCATGGGTTGAACTTTGGGGCAACTGGCTCCAGCGCATAGACGTCCTTGAGAGCATGCTTCCGCTCCCTTTTGGGGATGTGGGTTGCGTATATCATGTTCACCGTCCGAACTTGTGGGGGAAATCCCTTCTGTCCTTTGTTGTTCGGCGGCCGGGGCCCCTCCTCGTCATCGCTATGTAGCCCCTTGTCTCTGGTCTCGGCACTTAACTTGCCGGCCTGCTTGAACACCCAACAATCCCTGTTGGTGTGATTGGCTGGCTGTTCGGGAGTGCCGTGTATCTCGTACGAGCGATCGAGTATCCGGTCTAAGCTGGATGGGCCCTGAGGGTTTCTTTTGAATGGCTTCTTCCGCTGACCCGGTTTAGAGCCTCTGAATCCGGCATTGACTGCCGTATCTTCCGTATTGTCACCGTTAATGCGGCGCTTATGCTTGTTGCGGTGTGACCTGCCATTGTTATCCTTGGTATCTGAATTGCCGGGGCTCTTGGTTATGTTATTGCTATGAGCTAGCCAGCTGTCTTCTCCCGCACAGAAGCGGGTCATGAGTGTCGTGAGGGCTGCCATAGATTTCGGCTTTTCCTGTCCTAGGTGTCGGGCAAGCCATTCGTCCCGGATGTTGTGCCTGAAGGCTGCAAGGGCCTCGACGTCTGAACAATCGACTATTTGGTTTTTCTTGGTTAGGAACCGTGTCCAAAATTGTCTGGCCGATTCCTCTGGCTGCTGGATTATGTGGCTTAGGTCATCGGTGTCTAGTGGTTGCACATACGTGCCCTGGAAGTTGTCAAGGAATGCGGATTCTAGGTCCTCCCAACAACTAATTGACTCTGCTGGCAGGTTGTTAAGCCAATGTCAAGCTGGTCCTTTAAGCTTGAGCGGGAGGTATTTGATGGCGTGTAGATCATCACCACAAGCCATGTAGATATGAAGGAGATAATCCTCGATCCATACCGCAGGATCTGTTGTGCCATCGTATGATTCGATGTTTATGGGTTTGAAGCCCTCGGGGATTTGATGATCCATTACTTCGTCTGTGAAGCATAGTGGGTGTACGGCGCCCCTGTACTGGGCTATATCACGACGCAGCTCGGACGAGCTTGGTCTGTTGTATTCGGCCGGGCCATACTTATTATGTCCGGCGTGACGGCTAGCGTCACGTGAAGCGGGGCGCCCATGTGATCCGTAGATCGATCTTGTTTGCCTTGCCTTATTCTCCAAGATGTCTCGCAGGTCTGTTGCGTCTTCCCGTACTCTGGTATGTTTTGAGCGGTGTCGGGGTGCGGCTTGGGTTGAGGGCCTGAAGGCTTCTCTACCACGGTCGCGGGGTGGCCGATCGGGCGCATCGTACGCTGGTGATGTAGGTTTAGTTGCTTCCTCCTCAAGTTGGGGTAGCATCCTGCACTTTGGGTAGCTCTTGGATGGGCGTTCTAGTTTATACTCTTCGGCCGCCAGGACTTCGGTCCATCTGTCGGCTAGCAAGTCTTGGTCAGCTCTAAGCTGCTGTTGTTTCTTCTTGAGGCTGCTTGCGGTGGCTACGAGCCTGCGTTTGAAACACTCTTGTTCGACGAGATCCTCTGGTATGACGAATTCGTCGTCGTCGAGGCTTGCCTCGTCTTCGGAGGGAGGCATGTAATTGTCGTCCTCATCCTCTTTGTCGGCTGCTCTGTCATGAGGGTTGGCTCCTTCGTCCTCCTGCACTGAATCCTGCTGGAGGGGGTTGTCTTCGGCACTGTCCGACGTGTTGTTATCTCCGGTGCCGGAATCGCCATTTTTGCTTTGGCGGGACTTAGAGCGGCGCCGCTGACGTAGGCGCTTGGGTTGCTTCTTGGAAGGATCATCCTCCGTTTTCTCCTCGCCACCCCCCGCTTTAGGGGTGTCCACCATGTATATGTCATATGACGAGGTGGCTTTCCAGTTCCCTATAGGTGCTGGTTCTTGATCGTCTCCTTCATCAGCGTCCATGCCGTCGATGTCTTCGGAGTCAAAGTCGAGCATGTCGGTTAAATCGTCGACAGTGGCTACGAAGTGGGTGGTGGGTGGGCTTCGAATTTCTTCGTCGTCCGCATCCCAACCGTGTTGGCCGTAGTTCGGCCAGGGCTCTCCTGACAAAGAGAGATACTTTAATGAATTTAGGATATTGCCGAAAGGCGAGTACTGAAAGACGTCCGCGACGGTGAACTCCATGACCGCAGCCCAATCGGGCTTAATCGGAAGAGGTGCGGGATTTACGGAGTCCGGATCGGAGTCCGGCACCTTGGAGTCACAGGCCTTGCGAGGGACTAGGCTGGTATCCGGCTCTATCGCCGTAGAGGTTGCAGTTTCCGGGGCGACGTCCAACCGTCCGTCCCCGACTGGCGCAGTGGGCTCCGAGCTAATGGTCGGAGCGGACACCTGAGCGACGCTCTGGGTGTTGTCCGATGACAGAGCTAAATCATGCCCATCGTGACAGTGCGGCGCGCCCGGTTGTGGCTCGAATCCGTCAAAGATCAAGTCCCCACGGATGTCGGCCGTGTAGTTTAAGCTTCCAAACCTGACCTGATGGCCAGGGGCATAGCTTTCGATCTGCTCCAGATGGCCGAACGGGTCGGCCCGCAGTGCGAAGCCGCCGAATACGAAGATCTGTCCGGGGAGAAAAGTCTCATCCCGGACCGCATCGCGATTGATGAGCGAAGAAGCCATCGGGCCTAAAGGCGATGATACAGAGGAACTCTCAATGAAAGCACCAATGTCGGTGTCAAAACCGGCGGATCTCGGGTAGGGGGTCCCGAACTGTGCGTCTAGGCGGATGGTAACAGGAGACAAGGGACACGATGTTTTTACCCAGGTTCGGGCCCTCTCGATGGAGGTAAAACCCTACTCCTGCTTGATTAATATTGATGATATGGGTAGTACAAGAGTAGATCTACCACCAGATCGGAGTGGCTAAACCCTAGAAGCTAGCCTATGGTATGATTGTTGTTCATCCTACGGACTAAAACTCTCCGGTTTATATAGACACCGGAGAGGGCTAGGGTTACACAGAGTCGGTTACAATGGGAGGAGATCTTCATATCGTATCGCCAAGCTTGCCTTCCATGCCAAGGAAAGTCCCATCCGGACACGGGACGGAGTCTTCAATCTTGTATCTTCATAGTCCGGGAGTCCGGCCAAAGGTCTTAGTCCGGCCATCTGGACACCCCCTAATCCAGGACTCCCTTAGTAGTTCTGCTGAAAATAGTGTTAGTCCGGGTTAGTTCTAACCAAATCATACCAAAATCATATAAAACTATTGTAAACACGACATGAATACTTCATAAATTATAGATATGTTGGAGACGTATCATCCCCCAAGCTTGCTTTTGGCCTAACTTGGTAATCACCAGTCGTAGAAACTGTGAGGTCCAATGTTGAAGTGCTGGGGAGCAGACACCTGAGGGTCCCACTGCTGAGGCTCCTCCTGTGCCGCAGCCAGGTTTTTCTGGTTAGTGACAATGTCCTCAGGCATAATATTTTATCCGCCCCTCGCAACAGGATCAAACAAAGCGAGTGCAGGCAAGGGAATAATATCACGAGTGTTCACACTGAAAACTAAGTTGTAAGGCATATCAATATTAGGGTAATCACCAGCAATAAACTGGTGGTCCTCCATAGCTGCTCTATCTAAGTAAGCCCTAGGCAAAGGATGATCATGCTAGCGTATCTGCACATTAAAGTGAGTCGCCAAGCGAGTAGCATAAATGCCCCATGTATTTTACCCTTAGATCTGTTAAGGTGAAGGCGACGTGCCACAATAGCTCCCAAGCTATAAGTGTTGTCACCATAAAGTGCGCGACATAAAACAACAAAGTCTAGGGTGCTAAGTGCACCTACCTTTTCTCTAGCAAGTAAGCATTTTGCAATGAATATAGCAAAGTAATGCACAGCAGGAAAATGCAAGCTAGCAGCGGTGGTTGTCAGTGTCAAAACCGGCGGATCTCGGGTAGGGGGTCCTGAACTATGCGTCTAAGGCTAATGGTAACAGGAGGCGGGGGACACGATGTTTACCCAGGTTCGGGCCCTCCCTATGGAGGTAATACCCTACTTCCTGCTTGATTGATCTTGATGATATGAGTATTACAAGAGTTGATCTACCACAAGATCATAGAGGTTAACCCTAGAAGCTAGCCTATGATTATGATTTTCTTGTCCTACAGACTAAACCCTCCGGTTTATATAGACACCGGAGGGGGCTAGGGTTACACAGAGTCGGTTACAGAGAAGGAAATCTACATATCCGAATCGCCAAGCTTGCCTTCCACGCAAACGAGAGTCCCATCCGGACACGGTACGAAGTCTTCTATCTTGTATCTTCATAGTCCAACAGTCCGGCTAAAGCATATAGTCCAGCTGTCCGAGGACCCCTTAATCCAGGACTCCCTCAGTAGCCCCTGAACCAGGCTTCAATGATGATTGAGTCCGGCGCGCAGATTGTCTTCAGCATTGCAAGGCGGGTTCCTTCTCCGAATACTCCAAAGTAGATCTTGAACACAAGAATCGTGTCCGGCTCTGCAAAACAAATTCCACATACCACCATAGAGAGTATAATATTTCACGGATCTAATCTGCTGACAGTTTCTTCATAGCGTGACATCACACCGCGGCTCGGTTATTATTTGACCCGTTTTATCGCGAAGCGGTTTTATGGGCACGTCTTGTCGAAGCAGAGATCGTGTTCCCTTATCACGGGATTCTCATCAATACAGGCGTGGGTAACCCAATCGTGCCACCACCACGGCGCTTGGGAAATAAGCGAGTTTTAGGGCATGTGGGGAGGCACATGATCTTACTGCCTTTATAAAGGGATAAGGATTCCCCTCTTTCACCTGTACCTTCTCCTTCCTCTGCCTACTCTCTCTCTCTCTCTCTCTCTCTCTCTCTCTCTCTCTCTCTCTCTCTCTTCAGCGTCCAAGCATTCGAATTCTCCGCTATCCAGGAGAAGGATCCGAAGCTGGAGGCAAGTGGATGGCCTCCACTATCCAGGAGAAGGATATAAAGAAACTTCGGGAGGCCGGGTATCTGGCCAAGAAGATTGGGCACTGTGTCCCGACAGCGGGACAGATTGTCCCTACCCTAGAACCCCACGAGAGAGTCGTATTCCTCCCTCACTTTGCCCGCGGGTTGGGGTTTCCCCTCTGTCAGGACCCCGACTCAATGCCACATCGATCTAGCATGTAACACCTCATATCACTTTGCGGCCTCACGCACGGTATCCCCACGGGTGTCGCCTTACCTTTGCCCGGGACCGTTTGCGCCTTTTGGCACACGTATATGATGGTGTCGCTAGCATCCATATGATAAAGAGCCCGGGCTGACATGGCTAGTCGTAAACCCAAAGTGGCACTAACTTACAGGGACAGGCATCCATGACCCAACATCGAACGTGTCGGTCATCAGCGAGTGAATCCAGGCTGTAGCACTGGGCTAACAGGACTCCGGTGAACCGGGCTGTAGCGGGCTAACAGGACTCCGGTATTCATCGCGTGACATTTCCCCGAAGGGACAGACACAGGATCGAAGAAGGACACATGCCGGCCAGCCTAAGTGTTCCGGAGCAGTAGCAAGCTACCAGGGCTCAGTGGAAGCACTAGGAGACATTTCCCGGTAAGAAAGACTACTAAGGATAAACAACTAGATAGTCAGATCCCACACATAGCAATACACATTACACGTACGCATAACATGCAAGTATGTGTTGTACAACATGGCATCACAGCATAACTCAACAACTCATATAGATAAAGGCTCAGAAGAGCCATCATAGCATTTATTACAAACAGGGGTCACATGACCCAACATTCAGAGCAATCAAGCAACAAACGGAAGCATTACATGTCTGAGTACAGACATCTATAAATGGAAAAGGCTGAAAGCCTGACTATCTACAACGTCCGATCAAGATCGTAGCTGAGGTACTAGCTACTAGTCGAAGTCCATGAGAACACTAGTAAGACCGAAGTCTCCGCTGCAAAACATAAATAAAGCAACATGAGTACAAAGGTACTCAGCAAGACTTACATCAGATCCTATCATACATGCATTTGTATCAAGAGGGTAATGTGGGGTTTAGTTGCAGCAAGCCAGCTTTGACCCTGTGGCTATCCTGTTCTACGACTACCAGAAACTCTTGAGGTGATATGGCGCACATGAGTTCACTAATCACCACACAATACACTACTATGGATTCATTTCCGTCTCCCTACGAGAAGGCCATCCATAGCACTCACACTTGTCTTGAGCATTTTATGGTATCCACTTCAAGTTGTCTATGTACCATGTAAGCATCCAAGAAGTCCATAACCGCGGACCCGGCTATTCGAATAGATCATGTTAACCCTGCAGGGGTGTACTTCTTCACACACGCTCCCGCCACTTACCGCCATGTACACGTCATGTATCTCGGCAACCTTCAAGTGGAAGCCTGGCGAGGGTGTCGGCCACGACCTGACTAACCACACAAGACTCTAGTCCAGGTTTATCGCCTATTCGGGTTCCATCCGCAAGGAGATCCGGCCGGGGTGTCGCTCACGGCCCCAAACGATGTGAGCAGGGTTCCCAAGCCCACCATCCGGGTGCCACTTGGTACACCGTGCCACCTGTGCCTAGTCTGTCCCAAGCCCACCCTGCCGGGTGCCACCTGGTAGAAAAATAGCACTACCTACAAACACCAGAAACTAGTTGCGACTCCTGGACAGAGATCAAGTCGGTTAATAAGTCGAGAGGGCTTGGAGCGCCCGGAGCCCAATGTGTGGTAGTATCGAGTCATTGGACAACATACATAGAACTCGGTGCTTAAGGACGGTTCCAGTGAGACAACCCACCATGTACTCCTACATGGCCTCTCACCGCTACCTTTACCAAATCGTGTTCACACACTTCACTCTCAGCATCAGAACATATCGTAACACTCCAATTCATTCCCAATGAACCAGACCTGACACAACTCTAAGCAATAGCAGGCATAGCATGGTAGGAACACAACATGGCTCAATCAACTCCTACACATGCTAGTGGGTTTCAACTATTTACTGTGGCAATGACAGGTCATGCAGAGGAATGGGTTCAACTACCGCAGCACAAAGTAGCAGATGAATCGTTGTTGTCCTAATGCAATAACTGAGAGCAGGAGCGAGAGAGTAGGGTTTTATCGAAATGAACAAGGGGGTTTGCTTGCCTGGTAAATCAACAAGGAGGCACTGCTTCACAGACAGGTACTCTGGAACAGCTCCGGAGCAGGACCTATCGAGAAGGAACAGTGTCGGCAATCAATACACAAACATATGCAACAATATGATGCATGAACATGGCATGAAGATGTGATGTTGTTTGAGCTAATGCAACTAGTATCATTTGGTTTGAAGTCCATTTGAACCAAAGTTCAAATGCATCTCCAAATAAGCTCCTATATATGCCATAATGTGTTTTCTCATATTCAGCATGTATAAGTTGGTTTGTCATGCATGAAACTAGTACAGATGGAAAGATTGCATTTTTCTGATAATTTTTCATATATAAATTATTTCAATCTGAGCTACGGTTGAATTGTATGAATTTTTGAAGTTTAAACAATTTCTGGAATTTCCTGATTTAATTTAAATCCAGAAATCATATTATTGCGCCAGCATGACGTCAGCACGACGTCAGCAGTCAACTGCGGCTGACTGGGGTCAAACCTGACGTGTGGGGTCCACACGTCAGTGACATGGGGTTAAACATGGGTTTAATTTAATCCTAATTAAAAGTTAGTGGCGCTGGGGCCCACTGTCAGTGTCAGGGGGGGTTAGTTAATGGTGATTAGCACTAAGCTAATCACCTGGCCGACGGGGCCCACCCGTCAGGCCGGCGAGGTCATTGGCGGCGACCTCTGGACGCGGCGGCGTCCGCGATACCGGCCACGGGGACGGCGTCGGAGAGCACCGGGGCGTAGCCCGGGCTCTCGCGCATCTGGAGGGGCAGGTGGGAGGAGCTGGGGAGGCCGGAGCTCGCCGGAGCAAAGCTCGCGGCGGTGGCCGGAGCTCGGCTTCGATCGGGAACGGGCTGCGGGGCACTAGGGAGGCTGCGAGCGGGTCCGCGCGACTCGCCAGAGTGCACTGAGTGCAACGGCGAGCTCGGCTGCAGCCTGCGGCGGCTGTGGCCACGACGGCGAGGAGCTACGGCGGCGATGGCTTCGGCCATGGTGGGGAACGGGGCTACGGCGCGGGAACAAAGGGAAGAAGAGAGGGGAAACGGGAAGAAGCTCACGGTGGATCCAGCGAAGGCATCAACGGGCTCGGGGAAGCACTGGTGCGGCCGGAGCGTCGTCGGCAATCTCGGGCAGCCGACGATGAAGACGACGAGGGTGGCGACGATGGAGGCCGTCCGGAGGTGCGTGGCTCGACGAGGAGGTGGAGGGGGTCGTGGCGGAGCTCGTGGACTCTACGGAGGGGCGAGGGGACGGCGGGGAGCGCGTCGGTGGTGAGCTGCGGCGGCGGCAGTGCTTCGGGTGCGGGGAGAGGGAGATGTCCAGGGGAGGAGGGAGAGCGAGAGAGAGTGGAAGAGGACCGGGGCGGCGCGTGGCGACGTTCCAGGGCGTCCAGGGCGACGAGAAGGGCGCCAGGCAAGCAGGGAGGCTGGTGGCGTGGCGCGGTGGCGCGCGCGCGCGCCGGGCACGCTCCCCTCCCTTTGTCGAGGACGAAGACGACAGAGGAGGCCAGTGGGCTGGGCCGGCGCTGGCTGCTGGGCCGGCCAGGCCGCACAGGAGCTGGGCCGCAGGTAAGTTTCTCCTCTTTATTTTTGTTTTCTATTTTTCTGACATTTGTTTTGATTTAATTAAAATATTAAATCATTTTATTACCTTATGCCAATTTTTGCAGGAGCTAGATATATTATTCCAGAGCTCCCCAACAGGTGGCATAATTTTTGGACATATATTAATATATTTCCAATGCAAATATTTATGCATTAATTCCAAATGGCCAAAATAAATATCCGTGAGCTCCTAAAAATATTGGTTTGATTTTTATCTCTGTCCAATATTTTCAGAGAGCAACATGAGCATTTTCTTGGACCCTTTTGGAGAAATTTTTATTTGGGTCATTTTCAAAATGATTCTGAGGGTTCCACCAATCCTCATTTCAAATTTAAATGAAATTTAAACATGATGCACAAATGACTAGCTAGTCTAGGTCATACCAGACTAGGGATGTGACAACTCGCCCCCACTTGAAAGAATCTCGTCCCGAGATTCAGGGGTCGACGGAAAGAAAGCGGGGTACTCCAGTCGAAGACGATCTTCTCGCTCCCAAGTAGCTTCTCTCTCGGAATGATGAGACCACTGAACTTTGAGAAACTTGATGTTCTGACGTCGGGTAACACGCTCTGCTTGATCAAGAATGCGAACCGGGTACTCTCGGTATGTGAGGTTATCTTGGAGATCAAGCGTTTCGTGGTCCACTCCGCGGATGGGATCCGAGAAGCAACGCCTGAGTTGAGAGACGTGGAAGACATCATGAACTCGAGAAAGATGTGGGGGTAGTTCCAACTGGTAGGCAACCTCTCCTCGTTTAGCGAGAATGCGAAAGGGACCAATGTAACGAGGAGCCAACTTGCCCTTGATACCGAAACGATGGGTACCCTTCAAAGGAGTAACCCGAAGGTAAGCTTGGTCGCCAATTTCATAAGTCATATCCTTATGATGACGATCATACTGACTCTTTTGACGAGACTGGGCTGTTTTCAAATTCTCACGAATGATGCGAACTTGCTCTTCTGCCTCCTGGATCATGTCCGGTCCAAAGAATTGTCTTTCACCGGTTTCTGACCAGTTCAAAGGTGTTCGACATCTTCGTCCATAGAGAACCTCAAAAGGAGCTTTCTTGAGGCTGGATTGATAGCTATTGTTATAAGCAAACTCGGCAAAAGGAAGACATTTCTCCCAATCCATACCGAATGAGATAACGCAAGCTCTAAGCATGTCTTCGAGAATTTGATTGACCCGTTCCACCTGACCACTCGACTGAGGGTGGAAAGCGGTACTGAAGGAAAGATGGGTTCCCATGGCAGTTTGGAAACTCTCCCAGAAATGAGAAGTGAAAAGACTGCCACGGTCTGAATTGATCTCTAGTGGAACACCATGAAGTGATACTATTCGAGAAATGTATAAGTCAGCAAGCTGACTAGCAGTGATACTCTCTCGAACAGGAAGGAAGTGAGCCACTTTGGAAAGACGATCAACGACTACGAAGATAGCGTTATTCCCTCTCTTGGTCCTGGGAAAGCCGGTGATGAAGTCCATACCAACTTTATCCCATTTCCATTCAGGAATAGCTAAAGGCTGAAGGGTGCCAGCAGGTCTTTGATGCTCTGCCTTAACGCGACGACAAACGTCACATTTAGCAATGAACTCAGCGATTTCTCTCTTCATCCTAGTCCACCAGAACCTCTGGCGTAGGTCCTGATACATCTTAGTGCTACCGGGATGAATCGTGAGAGGAGATTCATGCGCCTCCTTAAGAATCAATTGTCGAAGATGTTGCTTCTTGGGGACCACCAGGCGGTTCCCAAAGAAAACAACACCTCGATCATCTATAGAGAAACTACCAGCAATACCCTTGGCAATGTTTCTCTTGATCCGGGTAATCCCCGTATCATGCTTCTGGGCTTCTATGATAAGATCCACAAGGGTAGGTTTCGCCACCAAGGTAGAAAGGAATCCGTGAGGAGCAATGTGAAGATTAAGCTTACAGAATTCCTCATGGAGAAGTGGTTGGCCTTGCTGCAACATGAGATTGTTGCAATAGGATTTACGGCTTAGAGCATCAGCCATGACATTGGCTTTGCCTGGGGTGTAGGTAATCCCTAGATCATAATCTGTGATCAACTCCAACCAACGTCTTTGCCTAAGGTTCAGATCCGGTTGGGTGAAGATATACTTGAGACTCTGGTGATCGGTGTAGATCTCGCAACGTTTACCAAGGAGGTAATGTCGCCAGGTCTTGAGTGCATAGACTACGGCTGCAAGCTCTAGATCATGTGTAGGATAATTCTCCTCATGTGGATGCAACTGTCGAGATGCATAGGCAATCACATGACGATCCTGCATAAGAATGCAACCTAGTCCCTGTCGTGAGGCGTCGCAGTAGATAATAAAGTCTTTAGTGAAATCCGGTGGCACAAGTATGGGAGCAGAAGTCAGGCGTCTTTTCAGTTCCTGAAAACTGTACTCACACTGTGGGGACCACTCGAACTTTTTATCTTTCTTGAGAAGTTCCGTGAGGGGTTTGGCTACTTTGGAGAAGTTTTCAACAAAGCGGCGACAATAGCTGGCTAGACCAAGGAAACTCCTAACTTGTTTAACGGTTTCAGGTGGAGTCCAATCGAGAACAGCCTGAACTCTCTCGGGATTGACAGCAATGCCCTTACCAGAGATTACGTGGCCTAGGTAGGTCACTTCTGGCAACCAAAATTCACACTTGGAGAACTTGGCATAAAGGCGGTGCTCTCTGAGTTTTTCTAACACAAGTCTAAGATGTTCGGCATGCTCTTCCTCGTTCTTCGAGTAAATAAGAATATCATCGAGGTAAACCACGACGAACTTATCTAAGTACTCCATGAAGATCGAGTTCATCAAGCGGGAGAAAGTGGCTGGGGCGTTGGTTAGGCCAAAGGACATGACGGTGTACTCGTACTGGCCATAACGAGTGACAAAAGCTGTCTTGGGAATGTCCCCGTTTCTGATCTTGATTTGGTGGTATCCTAACCTCAAATCCATCTTGGAGAAGACTGAGGATCCAGCGAGCTGATCATACAGGTCGTTGATCCTGGGGAGCGGATATTTGTTCTTTATCGTGACCAAATTAACGGGACGATAATCTACAACCATCCGGTCCGTACCATCCTTCTTCTTGACGAAGAGGACGGGGCAAGCCCAAGGAGAAGAACTAGGACGGATGAAACCCTTTTGCAAGGACTCATCAAGTTGTTTCTTAAGCTCGGCTAGTTCTAAGGGTGCCATCTTGTAAGGTCTCCTGGAGATTGGAGCTGTTCCTGGGATAAGATCTATGACGAACTCTACATCTCTGTCAGGTGGAACACCTGGCAGTTCCTCTGGAAAGACATCCGGAAAGTCACGGACTACCGGGATATCTTCAAGGTCTGGAAGAGGGCTGGCATTAAGAGAATAGAGCTGACGCTTTGCAACTCTAGTGGAGACAGTGACTATCTTGCCAGATGGGTGTGTAAGCTGAACAGATCTTGTGTAACAATCAATCTTGGCATGATGAGCTGTCATCCAGTCCATACCCAAGATGATGTTAATATCTGAGGACTTGAGGGCTACAAGTGATGCAAGGAATACAAGTCTGTCAACAAGGATTTCGTTACCATGGCTTACACTAGAGGTTTGCCATTTGGATCCAGGAGTTTGGATTCAAGCGGAGTTGGCATATCACAAAATGACATGTCGTGCAACGTAGCATAGCTTTCAGAAATGAAGGAGTGAGATGCTCCAGTATCGAATAGAACTGATGCTGGGTGACAATTGACAAGGAGTGTACCAAGAACGACATCCGGATCATCATGAGCGTCTTTGGCTGAGACGTGATGCACACGTCCACGTTCAGTGGGGGCTGACTTAACACTGATCATCTTGCGTGATGGCTTAACACAGCCAACAGTCTTCTCGGGCTGGGGTGGAGCATAACTAGTCTGAGAGCAGTCACGTGCATAGTGTCCTGGCTTCCCGCATGTGAAGCAAGTCCCTGAGGTTGGACGTGGACCCGCACTGACAAGCGGTCTACCAGTAGGCCTGGGTGGAACATACGACTGAGCTGGGGGAGGCACCACATGGGATGGCCTCGGTGCATATCCGGAAGGAAGAGCGGAGTTTGGAACCCAAATCCGGCGCTTCTGGGAACTAGAGCCAGAGGAAGATCCCAAATCACGGGTGTGCTTACGAGACTCCTCGTAGGTGAGCTGAGCTGTCTCTGCATTAATGGCCTTGTTCACAAGGGCTTGGAATGTATCACAATGATGCAGGTGGAGATCATGACGCAACTTGGGGTTGAGACCCTTCCGGAACCTAGCTTGCTTCTTGGCATCCGTGGACACTTCTTCTGTGGCATAGCGAGCGAGGTTCTCAAACTCTCGGCTGTAAGCATCAACAACCATCTTATTCTGGGTGAAACTACAGAACTCTTCTCTCTTGCGATCAAGAAGGGCCTGGGGGATGTGATGCTCGCGAAAAGCCTCAGTGAAATCCTTCCAGGTAGGAATCTGGCCAGCTGGAAGCAAAGCCTCATAGTTCTGCCACCAAAGACTAGCAGGACCTTCCAGGTGGTATGTGACATAGGTGACCTTGTCATCTTCAGCTACGTTCGTGGAACGCAGCTTATGAGTGATGCTACGGAGCCAGTCATCTGCATCGAGTGACTCGATGGAATGATGAAAGGTAGGTGGGTGCAAACGAATGAAGTCATGAATGGTCACAGACTTATTGGACTGATGTGCGGTGTTCTCCTCGATACGTGCCAACAAACGGTTAGACTCACGCTTGTTCCTCTCCATTTCTAACATGAACTCTGTCAACGAAGGCGGGTCGGGAGGATCCTCATCCCTACCATCTCCATGGTTCTGGCTACGAACAATAGAACTTGATGACATCCTGAGAAACGAAACCAGGGACGGAGTCAGCATTAACTATAGACTGTAGAATGTAGGACAAGGAATTAGTATCTCTCGAACTCCTAGGGAAATTCCGGCAGCATAACGGCAGTAAAATGCTCAGAATGAGACATCCTACTAAAATGGGGTAATAACATACTCATCAGCAATACTCAAGGTTCTGAGATCATACTAAACGGACTACACCGGAAATACTCAAAACTGGGGTATGACTCTGATCAACCAATCCTATGGGACTACGGAGTAGTAACACGTGATCCTGATAGACGGAAGAGAAAGCCTAGTTCCTTAACCCCGTAGGAAAGATAGGATGACTCAGATCAGAAGGCCATGAGGTAAAGGAGTAAAAAGAGCCTTACGTTCCATCCCACAATCAATTCCCTTACATAACTAAAGATTTCTAGACTCAACTTCGACCAGTTTGGCTTGGTAATCCTACAGGCAGTCAGGCTCTGATACCAGCGCTGTCAGGACCCCGACTCAATGCCACATCGATCTAGCATGTAACACCTCATATCACTTTGCGGCCTCACGCACGGTATCCCCACGGGTGTCGCCTTACCTTTGCCCGGGACCGTTTGCGCCTTTTGGCACACGTATATGATGGTGTCGCTAGCATCCATATGATAAAGAGCCCGGGCTGACATGGCTAGTCGTAAACCCAAAGTGGCACTAACTTACAGGGACAGGCATCCATGACCCAGCATCGAACGTGTCGGTCATCAGCGAGTGAATCCAGGCTGTAGCACTGGGCTAACAGGACTCCGGTGAACCGGGCTGTAGCGGGCTAACAGGACTCCGGTATTCATCGCGTGACATTTCCCCGAAGGGACAGACACAGGATCGAAGAAGGACACATGCCGGCCAGCCTAAGTGTTCCGGAGCAGTAGCAAGCTACCAGGGCTCAGTGGAAGCACTAGGAGACATTTCCCGGTAAGAAAGACTACTAAGGATAAACAACTAGATAGTCAGATCCCACACATAGCAATACACATTACACGTACGCATAACATGCAAGTATGTGTTGTACAACATGGCATCACAGCATAACTCAACAACTCATATAGATAAAGGCTCAGAAGAGCCATCATAGCATTTATTACAAACAGGGGTCACATGACCCAACATTCAGAGCAATCAAGCAACAAACGGAAGCATTACATGTCTGAGTACAGACATCTATAAATGAAAAAGGCTGAAAGCCTGACTATCTACAACGTCCGATCAAGATCGTAGCTGAGGTACTAGCTACTAGTCGAAGTCCATGAGAACACTAGTAAGACCGAAGTCTCCGCTGCAAAACATAAATAAAGCAACATGAGTACAAAGGTACTCAGCAAGACTTACATCAGATCCTATCATACATGCATTTGTATCAAGAGGGTAATGTGGGGTTTAGTTGCAGCAAGCCAGCTTTGACTCTGTGGCTATCCTGTTCTACGACTACCAGAAACTCTTGAGGTGATATGGCGCACACGAGTCCACTAATCACCACACAATACACTACTATGGATTCATTCCCGTCTCCCTACGAGAAGGCCATCCATAGCACTCACACTTGTCTTGAGCATTTTATGGTATCCACTTCAAGTTGTCTATGTACCATGTAAGCATCCAAGAAGTCCATAACCGCGGACCCGGCTATTCGAATAGATCATGTTAACCCTGCAGGGGTGTACTTCTTCACACACGCTCTCCGCCACTTACCGCCATGTACACGTCATGTATCTCGGCAACCTTCAAGCGGAAGCCTGGCGAGGGTGTCGGCCACGACCTGACTAACCACACAAGACTCTAGTCCAGGTTTATCGCCTATTCGGGTTCCAGCCGCAAGGAGATCCGGCCGGGGTGTCGCTCACGGCCCCAAACGATGTGAGCAGGGTTCCCAAGCCCACCATCCGGGTGCCACTTGGTACACCGTGCCACCTGTGCCTAGTCTGTCCCAAGCCCACCCTGCCGGGTGCCACCTGGTAGAAAAATAGCACTACCTACAAACACCAGAAACTAGTTGCGACTCCTGGACAGAGATCAAGTCGGTTAATAAGTCGAGAGGGCTTGGAGCGCCCGGAGCCCAATGTGTGGTAGTATCGAGTCATTGGACAACATACATAGAACTCAGTGCTTAAGGACGGTTCCAGTGAGACAACCCACCATGTACTCCTACATGGCCTCTCACCGCTACCTTTACCAAATCGTGTTCACACACTTCACTCTCAACATCAGAACATATCGTAACACTCCAATTCATTCCCAATGAACCAGACCTGACACAACTCTAAGCAATAGCAGGCATAGCATGGTAGGAACACAACATGGCTCAATCAACTCCTACACATGCTAGTGGGTTTCAACTATTTACTGTGGCAATGACAGGTCATGCAGAGGAATGGGTTCAACTACCGCAGCACAAAGTAGCAGATGAATCGTTGTTGTCCTAATGCAATAACTGAGAGCAGGAGCGAGAGAGTAGGATTGTATTAGAATGAACAAGGGGGTTTGCTTGCCTGGTAAATCAACAGAGGAGGCACTGCTTCACAGACAGGTACTCTGGAACAGCTCCGGAGCAGGACCTATCGAGAAGGAATGGTGCCGGCAATCAATACACAACATATGCAACAATATGATGCATGAACATGGCATGAAGATGTGATGTTGTTTGAGCTAATGCAACTAGTAATCATTTGGTTTGAAGTCCATTTGAACCAAAAGCTCAAATGCAATTCTAAACTGAGCCTCTTAATATGTCATAATGTGTTTTCCCATATTCAGCATGTATAAGTTGGTTTGTCATGCATGAAACTAGTACAGATGGATAGATTACATTTTTCTTATAATTTTTCATATATAAATTATTTTAATCTGAGCTACGGTTGAATTGATATGAATTTTTGAAGTTTAAACCAATTTCTGGAATTTCCTGATTTAATTTAAATCCAGAAATCATATTATTGCGCCAGCATGACGTCAGCACGACGTCAGCAGTCAACTGCGGCTGACTGGGGTCAAACCTGATGTGTGGGGTCCACACGTCAGTGACAGGGGGTTAAACAGGGGGTTAATTTAATCCTAATTAAAAGTTAGTGGCGCTAGGGCCCACTGTCAGTGTCAGGGGGGGTTAGTTAACGGTGATTAGCACTAAGCTAATCACCTGGCTGACGGGGCCCACCCGTCATGCCGGCGAGGTCATCGGCGGCGACCTCTGGATGCGGCGGCGTCCGCGATACCGGCCACGGGAACGGCGTCGGAGAGCACCGGGGCGTAGCCCGGGCTCTCGCGCATCTGGAGGGGCAGGTGGGAGGAGCTGGGGAGGCCGGAGCTCGCCGGAGCAAAGCTCACGGCGGCGGCCGGAGCTCGGCTTCGAGCGGAAACGGACTGCGGGGCACGGGTAGGCTGCGAGCGGGTCCGCGCGACTCGCCAGAGTGCACTGAGTGCAACGGCGAGCTCGGCTACGGCCTGCGGCGGCTGTGGCCACGACGGCGAGGAGCTGCGGCGGCTATGGCTTCGGCCATGGTGGGGAACGGAGCTACGGCGCGGGAGAAGAGAGGGGAAACGGGAAGAAGCTCACGGTGGATCCAGCGAAGGCGTCAGCGGGCTCGGGGAAGCACTGGTGCGGCCGGAGCATCGTCGGCGATCTCGGGCAGCCGGCGATGAAGACGACGAGGGTGGCGACGATGGAGGCCGTCCGGAGGTGCGTGGCTCGACGAGGAGGTGGAGGGGGTCGTGGCAGAGCTCGTGGACTCTACGGAGGGGCGAGGGGACGGCGGGGAGCGCGTCGGTGGTGAGCTGCGGCGGCGGCAGTGCTTCGCGTGCGGGGAGAGGGAGATGTCCAGGGGAGGAGGGAGAGCGAGAGAGAGTGGAAGAGGACCGGGGCGGCGCGTGGCGATGTTCCAGGGCGTCCAGGGCGACGAGAAGGGCGCCAGGCAAGCAGGGAGGCTGGTGGCGTGGCGCGGTGGCGCGCGCGCGCGCCGGGCACGCTCCCCTCCCTCTGTCGAGGACGAAGACGACAGAGGAGGCCAGTGGGCTGGGCCGGCGCTGGCTGCTGGGCCGGCCAGGCCGCACAGGAGCTGGGCCGCAGGTAAGTTTCTCCTCTTTATTTCTGTTTTCTATTTTTCTGACATTTGTTTTGATTTAATTAAAATATTAAATCATTTTATTACCTTATGCCAATTTTTGCAGGAGCTAGCTATATTATTCCAGAGCTCCTTTATAAATGGTATAATTTTTGGACATATATTAATATATATAACTAATATATTTCCAATGCAAATATTTATCGGATTAATCCAAATGGCCAAAATAAATATCCACGAGCTCCTAAAAATATTGGTTTGATTTTTATCTCTGTCCAATATTTTCAGAGAGCAACATGAGCATTTTCTTGGACCCTTTTGGAGAAATTTTTATTTGGGTCATTTTCAAAAATGATTCTGAGGGTTCCACCAATCCTCATTTCAAATTTAAATGAAAATTTAAACATGATGCACAAATGACTAGCTAGTCTAGGTCATACCAGACTAGGGATGTGACAACTCGCCCCCACTTGAAAGAATCTCGTCCCGAGATTCAGGGGTTGACGGAAAGAAAGTGGGGTACTCCAGTCGAAGACGATCTTCTCGCTCCCAAGTAGCTTCTCTCTCGGAATGATGAGACCACTGAACCTTGAGAAACTTGATGTTCTGACGTCGAGTGACACGCTCTGCTTGATCAAGAATGCGAACCGGGTACTCTCGGTATGTGAGGTTATCTTGGAGATCAAGCGTTTCGTGGTCCACTCCGCGGATGGGATCCGAGAAGCAACGCCTGAGTTGAGAGATGTGGAAGACATCATGAACTCGAGAAAGATGTGGGGGTAGTTCCAACTGGTAGGCAACCTCTCCTTGTTTAGCGAGAATGCGAAAGGGACCAATGTAACGAGGAGCCAACTTGCCCTTGATACCGAAGCGATGGGTACCCTTCAAAGGAGTAACCCGAAGGTAAGCTTGGTCGCCAATTTCATAAGTCATATCCTTATGATGACCCTTTTGGAGAAATTTTTATTTGGGTCATTTTCAAAAATGATTCTGAGGGTTCCACCAATCCTCATTTCAAATTTAAATGAAAATTTAAACATGATGCACAAATGACTAGCTAGTCTAGGTCATACCAGACTAGGGATGTGACACCCTCCACCCATTCGTTCACGGCATCATGTAGTACTACGGGATCGATTTCCATGATCTATCCCCCAATTCCTTCCTCAACATCTCGACGTTCATCGTCGTGTGTGATTCCTCCACATCTCTCCACACTTCGGATTGTGGCTGAAGATTTTCAATGTGAAGCCCAAGGTGGTGGGCGGCAAGCACGCCAAGTGCGGAGGTGCCATGGTGAGCAAGATGTCCAACATCGCATGGACATCACGTACATTTAATGATTCCATCAAAGGGTGGTAGCAATAGTTGTTCTATGTCACTGAGCCACGCGGCGCCAAATGGGCTGCGGCTCCCGAATTTCGATCAGGAGCCCCGTTGCGGCTTATGTCCTGGCCCGAGAAGGGCCTGGACTGGTCTTCGTCAGACGAACTGGCAACGCTCCAGGCGCGCGTCAAGAGAATGGGAGACAAGAACATCAAACTTGTTGACGTAGTCCAAGTGATGTTGGTTCGCCGGATTCTCCCATGCCAACGCAGGGCTTGCACTTTATGGGAATTCGACCCAGCCAAGCACCAGACCCTGGCGGAGCTTTTCGGCACAACGCACGAAGATATCTGGAAGGCGCTCTTCAAGTCCGGCAAATCATGGCTGGACTCGGCCGAGGAACGTGGGTACAAACTGTCCCGTCCCGCAAGTTCGGTAAGTTTTCATATATCGGCAAGATGTACACTTCAACTGCGTATTTTAAGGGAAATGCTTAATATATTTCCCGACAATTCTCCCAGGGCTGGACGAAGAAGGCGGAGCGGATCTACTGTCCGGCCCCGCTGCCAGAAGAACAAGCCGGCCCACTTCTAATGAAGATGTTGGTCCCGACGCCTTATAAGGCGCCTAAGAAGAAGGCCGAGAAGGAGGCCAAAGAGACCAGGGGCGGCCTTCGTCGCAGGGGTACTTCGGACAAAGTGTCCGAAGACTGTGAGGCCCGCTCCTCCTCCGAAGAGGACAAGAAAAAGGAGGAAAGCAAATCCACCCCAGCGAGGGGGAGAAAGAAAAGGACGGCCTCCAAACGCTTGGAGGCCAAGTCGTCTAAGAGGGGGAAAGCCTCCTCCATAGACGATTCCACCACCGCCACCGACAGCAGCCCAGAGTGGGATCCCAGGGTCCAGCCCCTGGTTAAATCGTGAGTACATAAAATCCCGATACATTAGCATATCCAGACTTATTATCGCACAATGTTGATGTATTGAGCCACGCATATTGCAGCCCGGCCAGGTCCCATCCCGAGTAGTCCTTGTCGGAGGATTCGCTAGGTTCGGACACGATGGACAACAGAACTCCCCCGACGGCCACCTCCCCCAAACATGTGGACGACACCTCCAAAGGGGCCCAGGCCAAGGAGGGGCTGGGAAGACCGTTCAAGCGGCGCCAGAGGGTCAAACCTCGACAGCCAGCCACATGGGGGAGGAAACCCCCATGAATACTGATGGCGGGGGCCAGCTTGAATTCGGCCCCTAGCCGGACACAGTTCCCGAGACCATCACGGCTCCGGAATCAGGCAGGAAACCTTCAACAGAAGGGGGTACGCCTGTTCCACCGGCGACCTCCGTCCAGCCAGAGGTGCCGGATACTTTATCGACAGCGTTAAAAATGCTTCCATCATTGAAGAACACTGCGCCCTTATGGGTGCGGTGATTGAGAAGATTCAGTCTGCCGAAAGCGGGCTGACTGAAGCCTGCACCAGCCTCTTAACAGGCTTTGAGGTAAGTGGTGAGGCTTGAAGAGTGTCATAGTATAGATAGTATCCCCTGATACACTGTTCGGTGTTTGAAAAGAAAAGCTGGACAGCGGATCGAATATATGCTCGCAGGAGACTTACCATTCAACACTCTTATTTATTATTATGTTTTGTCTAAGCATGCGTCTTTATTGTCTGCCACTTCTCATACTGCGGAAGTCTCCAGACTGAAGCAGCGTGTGGAGCGGGCCGAAGAAGAGCTCGGCCAAGTGAAGAAGCAGTTGGAGGATAATCAAGGTATGTAAAACCTTGTTTTTATTTAGTACAAATCAATGATTGATTGTGATGAAAAAACGTCGTGGTGTGTGCCAGGAGCGACGGCTAAGTCGAGGCTCTTAAGAAGGCGGTGGCCGAAGCCGAAAAGAGGGCAGCCAAGGAGCAGGCCGATCGTGAAAAACACGAGGCCAGGGTCGCTGAAGTTCAACAAGAACTCCAGGAAGCTGTGAAGAGGTGCGAGACCTTGGAGCAAAGCTTGTCGGATAAAGAATCCGAACTCAGCAAGGCTCATCAAGCCGCACGCGATGCCCAGGTAAGTCCCAAGGCACACTCCAGGAAATCCAGGAGGCCAGAAAGATCGTGGCGGGTAAGGCTTTTTCTATGCAAAGCAAGTATAAGGAAAGATTCCTGTTGCTAACCCGAATTCGGGGCTCTCCAGGGGCGTTTGTGGATTTGCCGCGCAGCATATCTGATGCCGCACAATTCTATCGAGCCGAAGAAGGGAGCTCTACGGAGAATCTGTTCTGGTCGCAATACCTTGCGCCAGAACATCATGTGCCCTTTATCGATCAGCTGAAACAGCTGGTCGAGCTGCATAGGGCGGCTGAACTAGCCATGAAGGATTTAATTATTCGGCTATGGCCTACTGAAGCAATTCCCAGCAGCTACTCCGGGCTCGTGAAGCAGCTGGTTAGTTCCTATCATCAGATTACGCGATCAAGCGGTCGGTCTGTATTGAAGGTGCTCGAATGGCTTTTGCCCGCGTTAAGGTGCACTGGGCCAAGATGGACGCTGTTAAGCTGATGATCGAAGGACCACCCGAAGGGAAGGAGCACCGCAAACCTGAATTATACTATGAAAGTGTCCTGGAGGGATCCCGCCTTGTGGCGGAACATTGTGCCAAGGACATTATTTTCCCATGAATATATTCATGTTGTCCGGCGTTGTAATATGAAACAAGGTTACTATGTAGTGCTTGTTATTTAATAATTTTACCTCCTGTGCGGCCGTTATTTATATTAATTCTGAGAGTTTGCCAGTCGTCGGCTTCTGCCCCCATGTAGTAAGTATGGGGGTGTTCGAGATAAATCTAAACACTCTTTACCCCAATTTTGGGTCCTTTAAGGAGGTGTTCAGCGCAATGAACCAGGCAATCGGACTATAAGGTTTAATCAGCCTCACTTAGCCATAGGAGTTTGACAAAAGAAAGGTAGGCGCAGCCCCTAGTGTTCAGAAGACCGGACTAGGGGCTCTATCAGCACCTGATCAGAGAAAACCGATCCATCGCACGCTGCATTAGTTATCGCATAATGCGGAAGAAATCTTTAAGGATTTTGTGACCTCTCGAACAGCGACCAGCTCTCGCCGCATCATGATAGTCAGTTTTCGACTTTCTCTACTAAGGTGCTCGTCCGAAAGAACCGGGACACAATCGTAGTAGTTCTCCCTGTGCCGCCTTAGGCAATATAGCGGAACGTAAGGTAGCAAAACACGGGAGCCGGGCAAACCCAACATTTGAACAAAGACATGATTCGGAGCTGATGCATATAATGCTATAAGTTCGGGGTGCCGAACGGCCATGAAGGTGTTCGGACTTTCTTGCCGTATTATGGGTACAACGAAGCCCCTGGCATATTAAGGCGTACCAAAGTGTACGGCTGCTATTTGACAAAAAATATCAACAAAAAGAAACGGCAAGTGAACGTCATATGAAGCCGCAGATTTGTAATTGAATAACACGTCAAAGTGTATGAGTACAAGTAGTGCGATAAAAAGAAATATGACTTCGGAACCTGCTGAGGCCAGGGCGGGAGCTTTGTGCGCATCCGGGTAATAGTAGGATGATCATCGAGGGAAATATCTAGGGATTCCCATGCGCGTTCGAGCTGTTTCCCTCCGTGGTGTGTCCGTCCCTTCATAGGTCTGGTCACCAGGTCGTCGGTGATGGCATAGACAAAAAGTGGACCTGAAAGAAAATGCAAAAAGTGTTTGTGTGTCCCCTAGCGATTGATCCGTATTGTGGGACACAACCTTGTTGCGGCTCCGTCCATCGTCGAAGTGGTTAATTGAGCTCTTGACGAGCTGGGCTATCGTGCCGCGAGGTAGTTTGGACTCTTTTGACAGTGTCCGGGAACTTGGCCGTCAAATTAATGTTCAATTGAAAGAGGCCGCTCCGTGCTTCTGCTGTTAGGGCAGCGATGTGCTCTTCGGTATGGAGGGAGCGTTCAGTGTTTCCATTGATTGTTATGATGCCATGTGGACCAGGCATCTTAAGCTTAAGATAAGCGTAGTGTGGCACCGCACTGAATCGAGCAAATGCAGTTCGTCCAAGAAGTGCTTGATAACCACTGCGAAAGGGGACGATGTCAAAGATTAGATCTTCGCTTCTGAAATTATCTTGGGGTCTGAAGACCACTTCTAGTGTGATTGAGCCTATACAACACACCTCTACACCTGGTATGACACCTTTAAAGGTGGTTTTAGTGGGTTTGATCCTTGAAGGATATATGCCCATCTTGCGCACTGTATCCTGATAAAGCAGGTTCAGGTTGCTGCCTCCATCCATGAGGACTCGCGTGAGGTGAAATCTGTCGATTATTGGGTCAAGGACCAGTGCGGCTGAGCCGCCGTGACGGATATTGATCGGATGATCCTTGCGATCGAAGGTGATCGAGCCGGACGACCATGGGTTGTACTTTGGGGCGACTGGCTCCATCGTGTAAACGTCCCTGAGTACGCACCTCTGCTCCCGCTTGGGAATGTGGGTGGCGTATATCATATTCACCATTTTAATTTGCGGAGGGAGCTTCTTTTGCCCTCCTGTCTTTGGTGGCCGGGGCTCCTCGTCATTGTCCTCGCTTTGCGACCCTTCTCTTTGTTGTCGGCATTTGACTTGCCGGCCTGTTTGAAGACCCATCATTCTCTATTGGTATGATTAGCTGGTGTACCTGGGGTGCCGTGAATTTGGCATGGACGGTCGAGTATGCGGTCCAGACAGGACGTGCCCGGATTTTTTATTTTGAATGGTTTCTTCCTTTGACCGGTATTAGAGCCACTGAATCCGGCATTGACAACTATGTCTTCGGCACTATCGCTGTTGTTTCGACGTTTGTGCTTGCCGCGCCAGGGCTTGCCGTTGTCGTCTCTGGATTTAGAATTTCCAGGTTTACTTGAGGTGTTGTTGCTACGAGCTAGCCAGCTATCCTCTCCCATACAGAAGCGGGTCATAAGTGTCGTAAGGGCTGCCATGGATCTCGGCTTCTCTTGTCCAAGGTGTCGGGCTAGCCATTCGTCACAGATGTTATGCTTAAAGGCCGCTAGGGCTTCGGCATCCGGACAGTCGACGATTTGGTTCTTTTTAGTTAAGAACCAAGTCCAGAATTTCCTGGCTGACTCTCCGGGCAGTTGTATTATGTGAGTTAAGTCATCAGCGTCCGGTGGTTGTACATAAGTGCCCTGAAAGTTGTCAAGAAATGTGTCTTCCAGGTTCTCCCAACTGCCAATGGAGTTTTCGGGCAGACTATTCAACCAGTGTCGAGCTGGTCCCTTGAGTTTTAGTGGGAGATATTTGATGGCATGGAGATCATCACTGCGGGCCATATGAATGTGGAGAAGGAAGTCTTCAATCCACACCGCAGGATCTGTTGTCCCATCATACGATTCAATGTTTATGGGTTTAAACCCTTCTGGGAACTCATGTTCCATTACTTCATCAGTGAAGCACAGGGGGTGTGCGGCGCCTCTATGTCAGGCTACGTCGTGACACAGTTCAGATGGAGCTGGTCTGTGGTATTCGGCCCGAACAGTTTGGTTTTTATTGTACCTGGTGTGGTGGCCGTCGTCGCGCACTACGGCGCGCCCCCGTGATCTGTAGATCGATCTGGGTTGACCTGCTCTCTTTTTCAAGTCGTACCGCGGGTCATTTGTATGTCCTCGAGCTTTTGTGTTTATTTTTGTTCGGCGAAACGGTGCGGGCTTGTGTTCGGGCTGACACCCAAATCAGTTGGGTATACCTCCTATTTCAGATCTGGAAGAAAAAGGATTGTTTCTAGAAACGGGTCCTTTCTCGAGGAAAAGTTTCTCTCGAAAGAATTGAGTGGGAGGATGGTGGAGACTTGATGAGGTTGTTGAACCATCACTTCAACTAGTGTGTAGCAGGGCACAGGAAGTTGTTCCTGTGGCACCTACACAAATTGAAGTAGAAGCTTATGATAGAGATCATGAAACTTCGGATCAAGTCACTACCAAACCTCGTGGGTCGACAAGGATGCGTACTGCTTCAGAGTGGTACGTAATCCTGTCTTAGAGGTCATGTTGATAGACAACAATGAACCTACGAGCAATGGAGAAGAGATGGTGGGCCCGGATTCTGATAAATGGCTCGAGGCCATAAAATCCAAGAGAGGATCCATGTATGAGAACAAAGTGTGGACTTTGGAAGAACTGCTTCATGGTCGTAAGGCTATTGGGTACAGATGGATTTTAAAAGAAAGACAGACAATGATGGTAAGTATCACCATTAAGAAAGCTCAACTTGTCGTTAAGATGTTTTCCGACAAGTTCAAGGAGTTGACTATGATGAGACTTTCTCACTCGTAGCGATGCTAAGAGTCCGTTGGAATTGAATTAGCAGTTACTGCATTATTTATGAAATCTTGCAGATAGGATGTCAAAAACATTGTTTCCTCGACGATATTCTTGAGGAAAGGTTGTATGTGATAAAACCAGAAGATTTTGTCAAATCCTGAAACATGCTAACAAGTATGCAAAGCTCCAGCAATCCTTCTAAGGACTGGAGTAAGCATCTCGGAGTTGGAATGTACGCTTTGATGAGATGATCAAAGATTTTGGGTTTATACAAAGTTTATGAGAAACTTGTTTTTCCAAAGAAGTGAGTGGGAGCACTATAGAATTTCTGATAAGTATATGTGAATGACATATTGTTGATCCGAAATGATGTA
This sequence comes from Triticum aestivum, assembly GCF_018294505.1. NCBI lineage: Eukaryota > Viridiplantae > Streptophyta > Magnoliopsida > Poales > Poaceae > Triticum > Triticum aestivum. The sequence goes on from NC_057795.1 coordinate 617,534,244, forward strand.
GAATTTCTGGAAAGCATATAGGGTTATTTGAAAAGTGTTTTTCAATAGAAAACCTGGATTAAGCTGCTTGAACATTGAGCATCAAGATCTATGAGGATAGATCAAAAAACGCTAAATGGTACTTTCAAATGAGCACATACCTTGACATGATCTTGAAGGTGTTCGAGATGGATCAGTCAAAGAAGGAGTTCTTGCCTGAGTTGTAAGGTATGAAGTTAAGAGTTAAAGCTCGACCACGACAGAAGAGAAAGAAAGGACGAAGGCCGTCCCCTATGTTTTTGTCATTGGCTCTGTACGGTATGCCATGCTGAGTACCGCACCTGATGTGTGCCTTGCCACATGTCTGGCAAGAGGGTACAAAGGTGATCCAGGAGTGGATCACTAGATAGCGGTCAAAATTATCCTTAGAGGAATAAGGAAATGTTTCTCGATTATGGAGGTGATAAAGAGTTCGGCGTAAAGGGTTACGTCGATGCAAGCTTTAACACCTATCCGAATGACTCTGAGTAGCAAACCGGATACGTATAGTGGAGCGACCGTTTGGAATAGCTCCAAGTGGAGTGTGGAAGCAGCATTTACAATATGCCTAGAGATTTGCAAAATACATACGGATCTGAATGTTGCAGACCCGTTGACTAAAACCTCTCTCACAAGCAAAACATGATCAAACCCCAGAACTCATTGAGTCTTAATCACATGGTGATGTGAACTAGTTTAGTGGCACTAGTAAACTCTTTGGATGTTGGTCACATGGCGATGTGACCTGTCAGTGTTAATCACATGGCGATGTGAACTAGATTATTGACTCTAGTGCAAGTGGGAGACTGTTGGAAATATTCCCTAGAGGCAATAATAAATTAGTTATTATTATATTTCCTTGTTCATGATAATTGTTTATTATCCATGCTATAATTGTATTGATAGGAAACTCAGATACATGTGTGGGTACATAGACAACACCATGTCCCTAGTAAGCCTCTAGTTGACTAGCTCGTTGATCAATAGATGGTTACGGTTTCCTGACCATGGACATTGGATGTCATTGATAACGGGATCACATCATTAGGAGAATGATGTGATGGACAAGACCCAATCCTAAGCCTAGCACAACGATCGTGTAGTTCGTATGCTAAAGCTTTTCTAATGTCAAGTATCATTTCCTTAGACCATGAGTTTGTGCAACTCCCGGATACCGTAGGAATGCTTTGGGTGTACCAAACATCACAACGTAACTGGGTGGCTATAAAGGTGCACTACGGGTATCTCCGAAAGTGTCTGTTGGGTTGGCACGAATCGAGACTGGGATTTGTCACTCCGTGTGACGGAGAGGTATCTCTGGGCCCACTCGGTAGGACATCATCATAATGTGCACAATGTGACCAAGGGGTTGATCACGGGATGATGTGTTACGGAACGAGTAAAGAGACTTGCCGGTAACGAGATTGAACAAGGTATCGGCATACCGACGATCGAATCTCGGGCAAGTACAATACCGTTAGACAAAGGGAATTGTATACGGGATTGATTGAGTCCTTGACATCGTGGTTCATCCGATGAGATCATCGTGGAACATGTGGGAGCCAACATGGGTATCCAGATCCTGCTGTTGGTTATTGGCCGGAGAGTTGTCTCGGTCATGTCTGCATGGTTCCCGAACCCGTAGGGTCTACACACTTAAGGTTCGGTGACACTAGGGTTGTAGAGATAATAGTATGCGGTAACCCGAATGTTGTTCGGAGTCCCGGATGAGATCCCGGACGTCACGAGGAGTTCCGGAATGGTCCGGAGGTAAAGATTTATATATAGGAAGTCCAGTTTCGGCCACCGGGAAAGTTTCGGGGGTCATCGGTATTGTACCGGGACCACCGGAAGGGTCCCGGGGGTCCACCGGGTGGGGCCACCTATACCGGAGGGCCCCATAGGCTGAGGGGGAGTGGGAACCAGCCCCTGGTGGGCTAGTGCGCCCCCCTTTGGGCCTCCCATGCGCCTAGGGTTAGAAACACTAAGGGGTGGGGCACCTCCACTTGGCTTGGAGGCCAAGCCACCCCTAGGGCCGCCGCCCCCCTCCCTAGATTGGATCTACAAGGGGTCGGCGCCCCCCCTAGGCCCCTATATATAGTGAAGGGGAGGGAGGGCAGCTGCACCTGAGTCCCTGGCGCCTCCCTCCCTCCCGTGACACCTCTTCCTCCCCGATTGTGCTTAGTGAAGCCCTGTCGGGATCTCGCTACTTCCACCACCACGCCGTCGTGCTGCTGGATCTCCATCAACCTCTCCACCCCTTGCTGGATCAAGAAGGGGGAGATGTCTCTGCCAACCGTATGTGTGTTGAACGCGGAGGTGCCGTCTGTTCGGCGCTAGGATCATCGGTGATTTGGATCACGACGAGTATGACTCCATCAACCCCGTTCACTTGAACGCTTTCGCTTAGCGATCTACAAGGGTATGTAGATGCACTCCCCTCTCTCTCGTTGCTAGGCTCTCCATAGATAGATCTTGGTGACTCGTAGGAAAATTTTGAATTTCTGCTACGTTCCCCAACAACAAGTGCAATATGGATGGTAGATAAAGGTATTTGTAATCTGAAATTATAAAAACAGCAAGGTAACTAATGATAAAAGTGAGAGTAAACGGTATTGCAATGGTAGGCAACAAGGCCTAAGGTTCATACTTTCACTAGTGCAAGTTCTCTCAACAATAATAACATAGATAGATCATATAACAATCCCTCAACATTCAACAAAGAGTCACTCCAAAGCCACTAATAGCCGAGAACAAACGAAGAGATTATGGTAGGGTACGAAACCACCTCAAAGTTATCCTTTCTGTTCTATCTATTCAAGAGTTCGTAGTAAAATAACATGAAGCTATTGTTTCCGCTCAATATATCATAGAGTTCATACTAGAATAACACCTTAAGACACAAATCAACCAAAACCCTAATGTCACCTAGATACTCCATTGTCACCTCAAGTATCCATGGACATGATTATACGAGAAGCATCACACAATCTCAGATTCATCTATTCAACCAACACAAAGTACTTCAAAGAGTGCCCCAAAGTTTCTACCGGAGAGTGAAGACGAAAACGTGTGCCAACCCCTATGCATAGGTTCATGGGCGGAACCCACAAGTTGGTCACCAAAACATACATCAAGTGGATCAATAGAATACCCCATTGTCATCACGGGTATCCCACGCAAGACATACATCAAGTGTTCTCAAGTCATTAAAGACTCAATCCAACAAGATAACTTCAAAGGGAAAACTCAATTCATCACAAGAGAGTAGAGGGGGAGAAACATCATAAGATCCAACTATAATAGCAAAGCTCGGGATACATCAAGATCGTGCCATAGAGGGAACACGAGAGAGAACACGAGAAAGAGAGATCAAACACATAGCTACAGGTACATACCCTCAGCCTCGAGGGTGAATTACTCCCTCCTCGTCATGGAGAGCGACGGATGATGAAGATGGCCATCGGTGAGGGATCCCCCCTCCGGCAGGGTGCCGGAATGGGCTCCCAAGAGGTTTTTGGTGGCTACAAAGGCTTGCGGCGGCGGAACTCCCGGTCTATCTTCTCCGTCGATGTTTTTAGGGTACGTGGGACTATATAGGCGAAAGAAGTCGTTCGGGGGTGTGCTCGAGGGGCCCACAAGATAGGGGGGCGCGCCCAGGGGGTGGGTGCGCCCAGCTGTCTCCTGGCCTCCTCGAGGATCTTCTGGCGTGAACTCCAAGTCTCCCGGATCATATTCTTCCCAAAAATCACGCTGTCGAAGGTTTCATTTCGTTTGGACTCCGTTTGATATTCCTTTTCTTCGAAATACTGAAACAGTCAATAAAACAACAATATGGGCTGGGCCTCCGGTTAATAGGTTAGTCCCAAAAGTAATATAAAAGTGTATAATAAAGCCCGTAATCATTCAAAACAGATTATATAATAGCATGAATGCTTCATAAATTATAGATACTTTGGAGACGTATCAACATCCCCAAGCTTAATTCCTGCTCGTCCTCGAGTAGGTAAATGATAAAAGAAAGAATTTATGAAGTGTGAATGCTAGCAGGTGCAAAAGTTTGATCAATGATAATTTCAATCACCTTTTCTAGCATGTTATATGTCATAACAGTAGTTCAACTTTTCATGATGAAGTAATAAGCTATTCACATGTCAAAGCATAGACCATAAACTTTCTTGAAAACTAGCAAACTTCATTCTTAGTCATCAAACAATTGCAATTCATCTTATTTTCAGGAAGGGTCTATGTCAGAGCTTTGATTCAGCAAACTCCACATACTCAACTATCATATAGTCTTCCACAATTGCTAACACTCACGTGATATTAATGGGTCCAAAGTTTTAATCGAACACAGAGAAAGATAGGGGCTTATAATTTCGCCTCCCAACGTATTCACCTTTGGGTGATGTCAACAATAATAGTTCATGCTAACTTACATTCAATTGGATATATATATCAGGATCACCCCAACACAAAGTGCTTGCCAAAGGATAAAATGAAAAAGGGAAAGGTGAAGATCACCTTGACTCTTGCATAAAGTAAACGACATAAAGTAAAAGATAGGCCCTTCGCAGAGGGAAGCAGAGGTTGTCATGCGCTTTTAGGGTTGGATACACAAAATCTTAATGTGAAAGAACGTCACTTTATATTGCCCCTTGTATATGGACCTTTATTATGCAATCCGTCGCTTTTATTGCTTCCATAACAAGATCGTACAAAGCTTATTTTCTCCGCACTAATAAGTCATTCATATTTAGAGAGCAATTTTTATTGCTTGCACCGATGACAACTTACTTGAAGGATCTTACTCAATCCATATGTAGATATGGTGGACTCTCATGGCAAAACTGGGTTTAAGGATATTTGGAAGCACAAGTAGTATCTCTACTTGGTGCTAGTAATTTTTGGCTAGCATGAGGGGGAAAGGCAAGCTCAACATGTTTGAATGATCCATGACAATATACTTTAACTGAGATGTGAGAAAACATAACCCATTACATTGTCTTCCTTGTCCAACATCAACTCTTTAGCATGTCATACTTAATGAGTGCTCACAATTATAAAAGATGTCCATGATAATATATTTATATGTGAAATCTCTCTTCCTTCAATATTCTTTCATGAATTGTTCAAATGACCAATACAATGCTTGCTAACCGTCAATAAATTTACAACCTCTACTTCTTAGATGTGAGGTCATTACTTCCCATGGGATAAGCAAACAAAACATAAATAATTTCAGATTTATGACATTCAACTCATTCAACCATTTACTCGTAGGATATAAGTGAAGCACACGAGTAAATGAAAAACTACTCCAAAAAGATATAAGTGAAGATCAATGAGTAGCTAAATAATTATGCAACTATGTGAAGACTCTCTCTCATTTAAGAATTTCAGCTCTTGGCATTTAATTCATACAGCAAGCAAAGCAAAACAAAATGACATTGCAAGGATAGCACAACTCATGTGAAGAAGCAAAAACTTAGGTTCAATCGATACTAACAACCGATAATTGTTGAAGAAGAAAGGTGGGATGCCTACCGGGGCATCCCCAAGCTTAGATGCTTGAGACTTCTTGAAATATTATCCTGGGGTGCCTTGGGCATCCCCAAGCTTGAGCTTTTGCCACTCATTCCATAGTCCATCGAATATTTACCCAAAACTTGAAAACTTCACAACACAAAACTCAAAACAAAACTCGTAAGCTTCGTTAGTATAAGAATAACCACCACTTAGGTACTGTAATGAACTCATTCTTTATTTGTATTGGTGTTAAACCTACTTTATTCCAAGTTCTCTATGGTTCATACCCTTACATACTAGCCATAGATGCATCAAAATAAGCAAACAACACACGAAAGGCAGAATCTGTCAAAAACAGAACAGTTTGTAGCAATCTGTATCAAACGTATACTTCTTGAACTACAAAAATTATTAATTAAATTGTTGGACCTGAGGAATTTGTCTATTAATCATCTTAAAAAGAATGAACCTAAAATCACTCTTCTGTAAAAAATTACACCTAAACTTGTGAGCGCTAAAGTTTCTGTTTTTTACAGCATGATCATAAAGACTTCACCCAAGTCTTCCCAAAGGTTATACTTGGCACAAACACTAATTAAAAAATGAAACCACATCTAACCAGAGGCTAGATAAATTATTTATTACTAAAGAGTACCAAAAGCAAAGAACAAAAATAAAGTTGGGTTGCCTCCCAACAAGCGCTATCGTTTAACGCCCCTAGCTAGGCATGATGATTTCAATGATGCTCACATAAAAGATAAAAATTGAAACATAAAGAGAGCATCATGAAGAATATGACTAGCACATTTAAGTCTAACCCACTTCCTATGCATAGGGATTCTGTGAGCAAAAACTTATGGGAACAATAATCAACTAGCATAGTATGGCAAAACAAGCATAACTTTAAAACTTTAAGCACATAGAGAGGAAACTTGATATTATTGCAATTCCTACAAGCATGTGTTCCTCCCTCATGATAATTTTCAGTATCATCATGAATGAACTCAACAATATAACCAGCACCTAAAGCATTCTTTTCATGATCTACAAGCATAGAAAATTTACTACTCTCCACATAAGCAAAATTCTTCTCATTCGGAATGGTGGGAGTATCATAAGAGACTTAAATACTATAAATTGTTTCCACATTAAAAGAGTAATGTTCAGAAAAAGGGTAATCATAATCATGACAAGTTTTATAAATATAATCATCACTACTTTTTATAGCATAAGTTTCATCACAATAATCATCATAAGTAGCAACTGTGTTCTCATCATAATCGATTGAAACCTCTTCCAAGATAGTGGAATCATCACTAAATAAAGTTGACACTCTTCCAAATCCACTTTCATCAATATAATCATCATAGATAAAAGACATGCTATCATCATAACAACTTTGCCTATCAAAACTTGGGATGCTAAAAATATCATCTTCATTAAACATAGCATCCCCAAGCTTGGGACAATCATTAATTTCAGCAAATATATTCTCAAATATTTCATACTCATCAAACATAGCTTCCCCAAGCTTGGGCCTTTTCATATCATAAGCGTAATCATCATCAATAGTATGGATAGCACCAATAGTATAGCAATTATCATCATCACAATAAGTAGTAGGAGCAACATCATTTGGGAGGGATACCTTTTTACATTTGCTGCCCCTCCTCTTCATTTTCTTCTTCACATTATGTGTGAGTTCAACCTTCTTCTTTGAGCTCCTTATTGATGAGATTGGTTGAATAGAAGGCTCCTCCTCGATACCTGATTCATCATAAGAAATAATTGGAGGATAATGGGAAGTCTCTTCCCTTTCATTAGTATTCTCTTCATCTTCTATTTCTTTTCTTTTCTTTAGGTAATTGGCAATATAAGGATTTTCAATGCAATTCACCGTACAATACATATAAATCTTCTCTAGATCAAAATCAAGAACTCTATCAAGATTAAATTTTGGAATACCCTCAGTTATAAGTTTCATTTCTTCATACCCCAAAAGAAGACTAAGCTCTTTATGATGCTCAAGGGTAATCAAATTATCACAATTTTTGGATACGATTTGGTCATGAAACAATTTGCATTGGAGATTTAAATGACCACATTCATTGCAAAGTTCACAAGGAGCGCGAAAAATATTGAATTTTTCAGCACAAACATCAAGACATTCTTGCAACCTTTTAGTTTCTAAATACTTATGCCTCTTGCAATATATATCTTCTCTATTCGGTGTGTTCATGCAAACATGCACTCCACAAAAGTTGACATGCTAATAAGAGATATTTTCATCATGACTAGTGCAATCATCATTAGTACTATGGATATTCAAAGAGTTCATACTAACAACATTGCCATCATGCTCATCATTCAAAGATTTAGTGCAAAACATTTTATATATTTCTTCTTCTAGCACCTAAGCACAATTTTCCTTACCATCATTCTTACGAATGATATTAAAAAGATGAAGCGTATGAGACAAACTCAATTCCATTTTTTTAGTTTTCTTTTATAAACTAAACTAGTGATAAAACAAGAAACAAAAAGATTCGATTGCAAGATCTAAAGATATACCTTCAAGCACTCACCTCCCCGGCAATGGCGCCAGAAAATAGCTTGATGTCTACTACACAACCTTCTTCTTGTAGACGTTATTGGGCCTACAAGTGCACAAGTTTGTAGGACAATAGCAAATTTCCCTCAAGTGGATGACCAAAGGTTTATCAATCCGTGAGAGGCATAGGATGAAGATGGTCTCTCTCAAATAACCCTGCAACCAAATAACAAAGAGTCTCTTGTGTCCCCAACACACCCAATACAATGGTAAATTTTATAGGTGCACTAGTTCGGCGAAGAGATGGTGATACAAGTGCAATATGGATGGTAGATAAAGGTATTTGTAATCTGAAATTATAAAAACAGCAAGGTAACTAATGATCAAAGTGAGCGTAAACGGTATTGCAATGGTAGGAAACAAGGCCTAAGGTTCATACTTTCACTAGTGCAAGTTCTCTCAACAATAATAACATAGATAGATCATATAACAATCCCTCAACATGCAACAAAGAGTCACTCCAAAGACACTAATAGCGAAGAACAAACGAAGAGATTATGGTAGGGTACGAAACCACCTCAAAGTTATCCTTTCTTTTCTATCTATTCAAGAGTTCGTAGTAAAATAACATGAAGCTATTCTTTCTGCTCAATATATCACAGAGTTCATACTAGAATAACACCTTAAGACACAAATCAACCAAAACCCTAATGTCACCTAGATACTCCATTGTCACCTCAAGTATCCGTGGGCATGATTATACGATAAGCATCACACAATCTCAGATTCATCTATTCAACCAACACAAAGTACTTCAAAGAGTGCCCCAAAGTTTCTACCGGAGAGTCAAGACGAAAACGTGTGCCAACCCCTATGCACAGGTTCATGGGCAGAACCCACAAGTTGGTCACCGAAACATACATCAAGTGGATCAATAGAATACCCCATTGTCACGACGGGTATCCCACGCAAGACATACATCAAGTGTTCTCAAATCATTAAAGACTCAATCCAACAAGATAACTTCAAAGGGAAAACTCAATTCATCACAAGAGAGTAGAGGGGGAGAAACATCATAAGATCCAACTATAATAGCAAAGCTCGGGATACATCAAGATCGTGCCATAGAGGGAACACGAGAGAGAACACGAGAAAGAGAGATCAAACACATAGCTACTGGTACATACCCTCAACCTCGAGGGTGAACTACTCCCTCCTTGTCATGGAGAGCGCCGGGATGATGAAGATGGCCACCGGTGAGGGATCCCCCCCTCCGGCAGGGTGCCGGAACGAGCTCCTGAGAGGTTTTTGGTGGCTACATAGGCTTGCGGCGATGGAACTCCCAATATATCTTCTCCGTCGATGTTTTTAGGGTACGTGGGACTATATAGGCGAAAGAAGTCGGTCGGGGGGTGCTCGAGGGGCCCACGAGACAGGAGGCGTGCCCAGGGGGGTGGGCGCACCCAGCTGTCTCCTGGCCTCCTCGAGGATCTTCTGACGTGAACTCCAAGTCTCCCGGATCATATTCTTCCCAAAAATCACGCTGCCGAAGGTTTCATTCCGTTTGACTCCGTTTGATATTCCTTTTCTTCGAAATACTGAAATAGGCAATAAAACAACAATATGGGCTGGGCCTCCGGTTAATAGGTTAGTCCCAAAAGTAATATAAAAGTGTATAATAAAGCCTGTAATCATTCAAAACAGATAATATAATAGCATGAATGCTACATAAATTATAGATACGTTGGAGTCATATTAGTAAACTCCAAGATCGGCGCCCAATTAGATTCGACGGGCGCGGACACACGCGGTTCGGAACCTATATCTGGAGATGAGTCCGAGGGTCCGATGGCACAGACCTCAATAGAGGTTAGATCTGTGTTCGGCTCAAGCATCATAGAGTGTGCGGCTTCCATGGTAGGGTCCATCCACCCGTCCTCGGACAGCGCGATCTGTTCTAGATCTAGGGCCAGGACTGTTACAGGCGTTGTCTCCTGAGCACAGTCCGATGACGGATTTAAGTCATGTTCATCGTGGCTACAGGGAGCGGCTGTAGTGGGCTTGAATCTGTCGAAGATCAAGTCTCCGTGGATGTTGGCGATGTAGTTCAAGCTTCCAAACCTGACCTGGTGGCCAGGCGCGTAGCTGTCGATCTGCTCTAGATGGCCAAGCGAGTTGGCCCATAGTGAGAAGCCGCCGAATATGAAGATCTGTCCGGGGAGAAAAGTCTCACCCTGGACTGCGTCGTTGTAGATGATTGAAGGAGCCATCAAGCCTTATGATGACAACACAGTGGAACTCTCAATGAAAGCACCAATGTCGGTGTCAAAACCGGCGGATCTCGGGTAGGGGGTCCCAAACTGTGCGTCTAAGGCTAATGGTAACAGGAGGCGGGGGACACGATGTTTACCCAGGTTCGGGCCCTCTCTATGGAGGTAATACCCTACTTCCTGCTTGATTGATCTTGATGATATGAGTATTATAAGAGTTGATCTACCACGAGATCGTAGAGGCTAACCCTAGAAGCTAGCCTATGATTATGATTGTTCTTGTCCTACGGACTAAACCCTCCGGTTTATAGACATCAGAGGGGGCTAGGGTTACACAGAGTCGGTTACAGAGAAGGAAATCTACATATCCGAATCGCCAAGCTTGCCTTCCACGCAAAGGAGAGTCCCATCCGAACACGGGATGAAGGCTTCTATCTTGTATCTTCATAGTCCAACAGTCCGGCTAAAGCATATAGTCCGGCTATCCGAGGACCCCTTAATCCAGGACTCCCTCTGTGGTACTCGATACTCCTCTCTCATCCCCCACTGTCAGAGTACGGTAAAAACCCTTCAAACTTTGAGGGCTTAGGCTCTACCAAATCACCATCAGAAGGAAGCATGCATATGTCACAAAATTCAGTAAGTGGTATCTGGTGGTTTTCAGCATATAGATTAAATGACACCTCAGGGGGATTATTCCTAGAATGGAAATGAAAGTTTTGCACAAAGGGAATTGTGAGGAGATGATATTGTTCGCATTCAACTGCGATGAAGTCGGTGAGGCCGGCATTAGCAGCATATTGTGTGAACTCTTGAAGGATTCCAGCCCCTTCCATGAACGGATTATGCGGCCACTCGCACGGCCGTAGCTCCGCCAACCTCTGGGTATGGAGATAATTGTCAGATGACTCCCAAATAACCCCCTTGGAGTTCTTCTTGGAAGCAAACTTCCTAAAGAAACTCATCTTTTTCCTATGAACAAAATTCTGAAATTTTTAGTCAACAATTTTTTTAGCAAAACTTCACAAAAATGAACTACTCATAGGGATGTATAGAGGCCATAGCAAGCATTCAAACTACTTAGAACTCTAAGAATTCAACATGCAAGCTCATCTACAGCAGCACCAAGAGTAGCTAATTATTCCAAATATAAACCATTAAAGCAAAAAACTAATTGGACACATGGAGGAGTTGCATACCAAGCAACGAATCCCCGAAACAGTTTCGAAAATGGAGCTTCGAGCAAAGAGATCAAAATCCACAGTTTCGGGAGCAAGAACACGAGAGAGAGAGAGCAATGGTGATTTTTTCTGGATGAATGTGGTGATGTGGGAATAAGAAGTAAGTGAGGGGGCCCACGTGGGGACCACAACCCACCATGGCGCACCTGGGGGTCCTAGCGCGCCTAGGTGGTTTATGCCCACCTGGTGCACCTCCTCTGATATTATTTGCACCGGAAATTCATAAATAATCAGAAAAAACAGTATTAAATTTTCAGGGCATTCTGAGAACCTTTATTTTTGGGTCATTTTTTATTGCACATAAAAATCAGAAAACAGACAAACCATGACATTTTATTTTATTTAACTAGTAAAAACAGAAAACAAAAGGTAGGGATAGAAGGTCGTGCTCACTAAATTCATCAAATTCATACCTCTCAAAAATGATTGATACATCTCCAACGTATCTATAATTTTTTATTGTTCCATGCTATTATATTATAAATCTTGGATGTTTTATATGCTATTTTATATGATTTTTGGGACTAACCTATTAACCTAGAGCCCAGTGCCAGTTTCTGTTTTTTCCTTGTTTTTGAGTATCGCAGAAAAGGAATATCTAACGGAGTCCAATTGACCTGGAAATTTATGGAGGTTATTTTTGGAACAGAAGAAGCCCACGGAGCATCGGAGATGGACCAGAAGAGTCCCGAGGCCACCACAAGGGTGGAGGGCGTGACCTACCCCCTGGGCACGCCCCTACCTCATGGATACCTCGTGGACCCCCCCCTGACTTGTTCCCAATGCCAACACCTCTTATATATCCCCAAACTTCCAGAACAAAACCTAGATCAGGAGTTCCGCTGCCGCAAGCCTCTGTAGCCACCAAAAACCAATCGGGACCCTGTTCCGGCACCCTGCCGGAGGGGGGCTCCATCACCGATGGCCATCTTCATCATCCCGACCCTCTCCATGACGAGGAGGGAGTAGTTCACCCTCGGGGCTGAGGGTATGTACCAGTAGCTATGTGTTTGATCTCTCTCTCTCTCTCTCTCTCTCTCTCTCTCGTGTTCTTGATCTGGCACGATCTTGATGCACCGCGAGCTTTGATATTATAGTTGGATCATATGATGTTTCTCCCCCTCTACCTTCTTGTAATGGATTGAGTTTTCCCTTTGAAGTTATCTTATCAGATTGAGTCTTTAAGGATTTGAGAACACTTGATGTATGTCTTGCATGTGCTTATCTGTGGTGACAATGGGATATTCACGTGATCTACTTGATGTATGTTTTGATGATCAACTTGCGGGTTCTGTGACCTTGTGGACTTATGCATAGGGGTTGGCACACGTGTCCGTCTTGACTCTCTGGTAGAAACTTTGGGGCACTCTATGAAGTACTTTGTGTTGGTTTGAATAGATGAATTTGAGATTGTGTGATGCATATCGTATAATCATACCCGTGGATACTTGTGGTGACATTGGAGTATCTAGGTGACATTAGGGTTTTGGTTGATGTGTGTCTTGAGGTGTTATTTTACTACGAACTCTAGGGTTGTTTGTGACACTTATAGGAATAGCCCAATAGATCGATAAGAAAGAATAACTTTGATGTGGTTTCGTACCCTACAATAATCTCTTCGTTTGTTCTCCGCTATTAGTTACTTTGGAGTGACTCTTTGTTGCACATTTAGGGATTTTTATATGATCCAATTATGTTATCATTGTTGAGAGAACTTGCACTAGTGAAAGTATGAACCCTAGGCCTTGTTTCCAAGCATTGCAATACCGTTTTCGCTCACTTCCGTTACTAGTTACCTTGCTGTTTTTATAATTTCAGATTACAAAAACCTATATCTACCATCCATATTGCACTTGTATCACCATCTCTTCGCCAAACTAGTGCACCTATATAATTTACCATTGTATTGGGTGTGTTGGGGACACAAGAGACTCTTTGTTATTTGGTTGTAGGGTTGTGTGAGAGAGACCATCTTCATCCTATGCCTCCCACGGATTGATAAACCTTAGGTCATCCACTTGAGGGAAATTTGCTATTGTCCTACAAACCTCTACACTTGGAGGCCCAACAACGTCTACAATAAGAAGGTTGCGTAGTAGACATCAAGCTCTTTTTTGGCGCCGTAGCCGGGGAGGTTAGTGCTTGAAGGTATCTTTAGATCTTGCAATTGAATCTTTTAGTTCCTTGTTTTATCACTAGTTTAGTCTATATAATAAAACTACAAAAAAATGGAATTGAGGTTGCCTCATATGCTTCATCCTTTTAATGTCTTTCATGAAAATGATGGAAAGGAAAATTGTGCCCAAGTGTTAGAAGAAGAATGCATTAAAATGTTTGGCACTAAATCTTTGAATGATGAGCATGATTGCAATGTTGTTAGTATGAACTCTTTGAATATCCATAGTACTAATGATGATTGCACCAATCATGATTTTTTTTCTTATAAGCATGTCAATTTTTGTGGAGTGCATAGAGTTTGCAAGTACACACCAAAAAGGGAAGATAGATTTTGCAAGAGACATAAGTATTTAGAAACTAAATGGTTGCAAGAGAGGCTAGATGTTTGTGCTGAAAATTTAAATTTTCTTAGCCATCCTTGTGAACTTTGCAATGAACGTGGTCATTTAAATCTCAGATGCAAATTGTTTCATGATCGAATCATGTCCAAAAATTGTGATGACTTGATTTCCCTTATGCATCATAATGAACTTAGTTTACTTCTGGGTTATGAAGAAATGAAATGTATAACTAAGGATATTCAGAATTTGCCCCTGAGAGAGTTCTTGATTTTGATCTAGAGGAAATTTATATGTATTGTGCGGTGAATTGAATTGAAAATCCTTATATTGCCAATTACATAAAGATAAGAAAACAAATAGAAGATGAAGATAATACTAATGAAAGGGAATAGGTTTCCCAATATCCGCCTATTCTTTCTTATGATGAATCAGGTAACAAAGAGGAGCTCTCTATTCAGCCAATCTCAATAATAAGGAGCTCCAAAAAGAGGATTAAACCCACACATAATGTGGAGAAGAAAAAGAAAAGACGAAGAAGCAAAGGTAAAAAGGTATCCCTCCCAAATGATGTTGCTCCTATTATTGTTATGCCTATTACTCATTATGATAATTATGATTGGGAAAGTAATAATACTTATTATAATCTTGAGAATCTTTTCGAAACCAACTTAGAAAATTGTGATGATAATAATTGCTATACCATCGGTGCTATCCATTCTATTAATGATGAGAATAATTATGCTTATGATATGCAAAGGCCAAAGCTTGGGGATGCTATGTTTGATGAGAATGACATGTTTGAGAATTTATTTGCTGCAATTAATGTTTGTCCCAAGCTTGGGGAGGCTATGTTTAATGAATATGATATTTTTAGTCTCCCATGTTTTGATATGCAAATTTAGTATGATGATAGCATGTCTCCTATTTATGATGATTATATTGATGAATGTGGGTTTGGAAGAGTGTCAACTTTAGGTAATGATCCCACTATTTTGGAGGGTGTTGAATCTTATTGTGATAATTATGAAAGTGGATTTGGAGAGGTCATGACTTTATTTGATGAATCCACTATTTTGGAAGAGGTTCCAATTGATTATGAGAACAAAGTTGCCATCTATGATGATTATTGTGATGACATGTATGCTATAAAGAATAATGGTAACCATGAATCATCTTGATTTTAATTTTCAATTGGATTATGCCTCACATGATAGTTATTTTGTTGAGCTTGCTCCCACTACTATTCATGAGAAGAAATTTGCCTATGTGGAGAGTAACAAAAATTCTATGCTTATGCATCATGAAAAGAGTGCTTTATGTGATAGCTATATTGTTGAATTCATTCATGATGCTACGAAAAATTATTATGAGGGAGGAGTATACGCTGGTCGGAATTGCAATAATATCAAGTTTCCTCTCCATGTGTTGAAAATCTTGAAGTTATGCTTGTTTTGTCTTCCTATGCTAGTTGATTATTGCTTCCATAAATTGTTTGCTCACAAAATCCCTATGCATAGGAAGTGGGTTAGACTTAAATGTGTTAGTCATATGCTTCATGATGCTCCCGTTATGTTTCAATTCTTATCTTTCATGTGAGCATAATTGAAATCATCATGCCTAGCTAAAAAGGCATTAAAGAAAAGCGCTTGTTGGGAGACAACCTAATATTTATCCTTACTGTTTTTGTGTGTTCACATGATTATGCTACTGTATTAATCATGTTTTATAGCTTTTGTTTCAATAATGTGCCAAGTAAAGCCTTTGGGATAGTGTGGATGATAGTTGACTTGATTCTGTGCAAAAAACAGAAACTTTTGCGCTCAGTCCAAGAAATTAGAAAATTCACCAGAACATGCTTTTGATCTGAAGTTTTTACACAGGATTTATATACAATTTTAATATATTGTCCTAATTTTTCAGAATTTTTGGAGTTACAAAAGTTTGAAAAGTTTCCAGATTACTATAGATTGTTCTGTTTTTGACAATTTCTGTTTTCTATGTGTTGTTTGCTTATTTTGATGAATCTATGAGTACTACCGGAGGGTATGAACCATGGAGAAGTTGGAATACAGTAGA
The DNA here is from genome assembly GCF_018294505.1 of Triticum aestivum. Classification (NCBI taxonomy): domain Eukaryota; kingdom Viridiplantae; phylum Streptophyta; class Magnoliopsida; order Poales; family Poaceae; genus Triticum; species Triticum aestivum. The sequence goes on from NC_057795.1 coordinate 617,550,448, forward strand.
TACAACACCAATATTAATTTAGAATGAGTTCACAACAGTACATAAGTGGTGATTTATTTTCTTATACTAATGGAGCTTACGAGTTTTCTGTTGAGTTTTGTGTTGTGAAGTTTTCATGTTTTGAGTAAAGATTCGATGGACTATGTAATAAGGAGTGGCAAGATCCTAAGCTTGGGGATTCCCAAGGCACCCCAAGGTAATATTCAAGCACAACCAAGCAACTAAGCTTGGGGATGCCCCGGATGGCATCCCCTCTTTCGTCTTCGTTCATCGGTAACTTTACTTGAAGCTATATTTTTATTCACCACATGGTATGTGTTTTGCTTGTAGAGTCATTTTTATTTTGTTTATTTGCTTGCTACTATTCAGAGACATGTTTTATATCTTTTAGTTCAATAAAAACGTCAAGTATAGCCTTTACCATGCTTAGTTTACAAGTCTATACGTTGCTGTCTTGAAATCAAAAAGTTTCTTGTTATGTTTTGAATATTAGTGAATAGTCAGAACATGATAAAATGTTGAAATTTTGACACTACGAGTAACAACAAATTTTCTATAGTGTGGTAATTTTTCAGAATTTTTGAAGTTAGGGAAGTATGATTCCTCTTGCATTCTTTACAGATTGTCCTGTTTAGACAGATTGTTGTTATGTTTGCATTGTTTGCATATGTTTGCTTGTTTAATGATTCTATTTGAGGATAGGAGTGTTAAATATGCAGAGGCATTTAGTAGGCAATATCAAATAATAATTTTAGTGATTTTCTATAGTAGAGAATGATAAGGTTATTGCATTGATTTATACTAACTTATCTCACGAGTTCTTGTTGAGTTTTGTGTGTATGAAGTTTTTGAGATTTAGGGAAACCCTAATATAAAAGGAATTAAGGAGACACAAAAGATCAAGCTTGGGGATGCCCAAGGCTTTCCTAATTAACATTTCAAGAAGTCTCAAGCATCTAAGCTTGGGGATGCCCCGGTTGGCATCCCACTTTTCTTCTTCAATAACTATCAGTCAATTTTGGTTGAGCCTAAGTTTTTACTTCTTCACATAATATGTGTTATGCTTGCAGTGCCATTTTATTTTGTTTTGCTTGTTTTTGAATAATATCCCAAGATCTGAAATTCTTAAATGTTATAGAGTCTTCACATAGTTACACAATTATTCGACTACTCATTGATCTTCACTTATATCTTTTGGAGTAGTTTGTCATTTGCTCTAGTGCTTCACTTATATCTTTTTAGAGCACGATGGTGGTTTTATTTTGAAGAAATTGATGAACGCTCATCCTTCACTTATATTATTTTGAGAGTCTCTAAACATCATGGTAATTTGCTTTGGTTATGAATTTAGTCCTAATATTATGGGCATCCAAGAGGGATATAATAAAAACTTTCATATAAGGTGCATTGTATACTAAGAGAAGTTTGATTCCTTATGATTGTTTTGAGATATGAGGATGGTGATATTAGAGTGATGCTAGTGAGTAATTGTGGATTGTAGAAATACTTGTGTTAAAGTTTGTGATTCTTGTAGCATGCATGTATGGTGAACCATTATGTGATGAAGTCGGAGCATGATTATTGATTGTTTTCCTTATGAGTGGTGGTCGGGGACGAGTGATGGTCTTTTCCTACCAATCTATCCCCTAGGAGCATGCGTGTAGTACTTTGTTTCGATGACTAATAGAGTTTTGCAATAAGTATGTGAGTTCTTTATGACTAATGTTGAGTCCATAGATTATACACACTCTCACCCTTCCACCATTGCTAGCCTCTCTTGTGTCGCGCAACTTTTGCCAGTACCATACACCCACCATATACCTTCCTCAAAACAGCCAACATACCTACCTATTATGGCATTTCCATAGCCATTCTAAGATATATTGCCATGCAACTTTCCACCGTTCCGTTTATTATGACACGCTTCATCATTGTCATATTGTTTTGCATGATCGTGTAGTTGACATTGTATTTGTGGCAAAGCCACCTTTCATAATTATTTCATACATGTCACTCTTGATTCATTGCACATCCCGGTACATCGCTGGAGGCATTCACATAGATTCATATTTTGTTCTAAGCATTGAGTTGTAATTCTTGAGTTGTAAGTAAATAAAAGTGTGATGATCTTCATTATTAGAGCATTGTCCCATGTGAGGAAAGGATGATGGAGGCTATGATTCCCCCACAATTTGGGATGAGACTCCAAACGAAAAAGAAAAAAAAAGAAAAAAGAAGAGAGAAAAAGAAGAAAAAAGGGAAAAAGAAAAAAAGGAGAAAAAAAGAGAAGAAAATATAATAAAAATGAGAGAAAAAGAGAGAGGGGGCAATGTTACTATCCTTTTTCCACACTTGTAAAGTAGCACCATGATCTTCATGATAGTCTCCTATTTTGTCACTTTCATATACTAGTGGGAATTTTTCATTATAGAACTTGGCTTGTATATTCCAATGATGGGCTTCCTCAAATTTCCCTAGGTCTTCATGAGCAAGCAAGTTGGAAGCACACCCACTTAGTTTCTTTTTGAGCTTTCATAGACTTATAGCTCTAGTGCATCCGTTGCATGGCAATCCCTACTCACTCACATTGATATCTATTGATGGGCATCTCCATAGCCCATTGATATGCCTAGTTGATGTGAGACTATCTCCTTCTTTTTGCCTTCTCCACAACCACCATATTATCTTCCACCATAGCGCTATATCCATGGCTCACGCTCATGTATTGCATGAAAGTTGAAAAGGTTTGAGAACATCAAAAGTATGAAACAATTGCTTGGCTTGTCATCGGGGTTGTGCATGATTTGAATATTTTGTGTGATGAAGATGGAGCATAGCCAGACTATATGATTTTGTAGGGATAGCTTGCTTTGGCCATGTTATTTTGAGAAGACATGATTTCTTTATTAGTATGCTTGAAGTATTATCGTTTTTATGTCAATATTAAACTTTTGTTTTGAATCTTATGGATCTGAATATTCTTACACAATAGAGAATATGACATTGATAAATATGTTAGGTAGCATTCCACATCAAAAATTATGTTTATAATTTACCTACTCAAGGACGAGCAGGAATTAAGCTTGGGGATGCTTGATACGTCTCCAACGTATCTACAATTTTTTATTGTTCCATGCTATTATATTATCAATCTTGGATGTTTTATATGCATATGATATTTTATATGATTTTTGGGACTAACCTATTAACCTAGAGCCTAGTGCAAGTTTCTGTTTTTTCCTTGTTTTTGAGTATCGCAAAAAAAGGAATATCAAACAGAGTCCAATTGACCTGAATATTTACGGAGGCTATTTTTGGACCAGAAGAAGCCCACGGAGCATTGGAGATGGACCAGAAGAGTTCTGAGGCCACCACGAGGGTGGAGGGCGCGCCCCCTACCTCGTGGACCCACCTGACTTGTTCCCGATGCCAACGCCTCTTATATATCCCCAAACTTCCAGAACGGGACCTAGATCAGGAGTTCCGCCGCCGCAAGCCTCTGTAGCCACCAAAAACCAATCGGGACTCTGTTCCGGCACCCTGCAAGAGGGGGCCTCCATCACCGGTGGCCATCTTCATCATCCTGGCGCTCTCCATGACAAGGAGGGAGTAGTTCACCCTTAGGGCTGAGGGTATGTACCAGTAGCTATGTGTTTGATCTCTCTCTCTCTCTTGTGTTATTGATTTGGCACGATCTTGATGTACCTCGAGCTTTGATATTATAGTTGGATCATATGATGTTTCTCCCCCTCTACCTTCTTGTAATGGATTGAGTTTTCCCTTTGAAGTTATCTTATCGGATTGAGTCTTTAAGGATTTGAGAACACTTGATGTATGTCTTGCATGTGCTTATCTATGGTGACAATTGGATATTCATGTGATCTAATTGATGTATGTTTTGGTGATCAACTTGCGGGTTCTGTGACCTTCTGAACTTATGCATAGGGGTTGGCACACGTTTTCATCTTGAATCTCTGGTAGAAACTTTGGGGCACTCTATGAAGTACTTTGTGTTGGTTTGAATGGATGAATCTGAGATTGTGTGATGCATATCATATAATCATACCCGCGGATACTTGTGGTGACATTGGAGTATCTAGGTGACATTAGGGTTTTGGTTGATGTGTGTCTTAAGGTGTTATTTTAGTACGAACTCTAGGGCTATTTGTGACACTTATAGGAATAGACCAATAGATCGAGCAGAAAGAATAACTTTGAGGTGGTTTCATACCCTACAATAATATCTCCATTTGTTCTCCGCTATTAGTGACCTTGGAGTGACTCTTTGTTGCATGTTGAGGGAATGTTATATGATCCAATTATGATATCATTGTTGAGAGAACTTTCCCTAGTGAAAGTATGAACCCTAGGCCTTGTTTCTAAGCATTGCAATACCATTTTCGCTCACTTTTGTTACTAGTTACCTTGTTGTTTTTATAATTTCAGATTACAAAAACCTATATCTACCGTCCATATTGCACTTGTATCACCATATCTTTGCCGAACTAGTGCACCTATACAATTTACCATTGTATTGGGTGTGTTGGGGACACAAGAGAATCTTTGTTATTTGGTTGCAGGGTTGTTTAAGAGAGAACATCTTCATACTACGCCTCGCACAGATTGATAAACCTTAGGTCATCCACTTGAGGGAAATTTTCTATTGTCCTACAAACCTCTGCACTTGGAGGCCCAACAACGTCTACAAGAAGAAGGTTGTGTAGTAGACATCATCTTGCGTCCCTCGCTCGCTCATGCCGACCTCGCCTCTGGAGCCCACCGGTTCCCTCGAGCCTCCTCCTCTCTTTAGCCATCCCTTGGCATCTATTGTGCGCCCACCATGAAAGTTGGGGCCCACCATGGGACAGCTCGAGGTCCCGACCGAAAGCATGTTCCAGACGGGGCTCCTCTCTGATTTTGATGACCCGTCGCTCTGGGATCTGACGTCATCGACGCGCTCTCCGCCTCCTTCGCCGCACCGCGCATCTCTGATGTGCCCACGGCCGACGAGTACCCCGGCAAGTTACTCGACATCTTTGACTCTCCTATTCCCCTCGGCGACGATGCTTCCGCCGAGTAGAGGTGTTCGCCACTGACACCGTCTCTTCCTCGTCCAGTGCTGCGAGGTAGGCCGCTGAAGCCAAGGCCGCAGCAGATCGTGCCAGTGCGTCCAACCCGTTGTGCGCCATGATGCCGAGCCTCCACGTTCCCATTGCCACCAACATCGACTCCACTAACATCGCCGAGACCCGGGCTCGGCTCTAGGAAGACCGCTAGCATGTGCTGGACCTGTCTGGAATGCTCGCTGCCACGCAACGCTGTCTGGACTCCGCTCGGCGGGAGCACGGCACCGCGTATGGCTTCACGCCTACCGCTGCCGAGCCAAGTGTAGCGACCAGACCTCAAACAGTCTGATCTCTATGCATCGGTGTCATCCCTCGATCAGTAATGCTGACACACACAGTACTTGAAGGATTTATAATAGAGTAGCAATCACACACTTATTACATCGAATGTCTCAAAAGAGAACTTGGTACAAAAAAATATGGCTTAAGTCCATCTAATAACGATAACAGCATAAGGCTTGGAAGATAAGCGAGTCCATCAACTCCAACGGCATCACTGAGTATAAGACCACGACCTAAGGCACCTTACTCATCGTCTAAAAAGTCTGCAACATGAACGTTGCAGCCCGAAAACGGGTCAACACATGGAATATGCTGGCAATGTAACACATAGAGAGTAATGATCAAAATATTGCTATCACTATATGCATATATGGCTGGTGGAAAGCTCTATGGTTCTAGTTTTGCATAAAGCCAATTTTTTCCTACTACAAAAGGAATAAATTTTATTTACTATCATGGTGGTTGTTAAACATTGAGAAGGGTACTCCAACTCAATCCCAGTTAAGCATCATCATTAACCCAACAAAATTAAATTAAGTAACATGATGAGATTCACATGACAATCCAAGTACTAGATACTCAAAACATCCATAACCGGGGACACGGCTAACCATGATTAGTTTATACACTCTACAGAGGTTTGCGCACTTTTCCCCGCAAGACTCGATCTCCTCCGCTTGATTTCTCGCACTACATGGTGTTTGAGAAACGGATGACCGAGACATAGTCTTTCAGAAACATTAACCCTCTACTCCGGGTAGACAGTACCACCTACAAACCCACTACATCTGCTAGTCTACCTCTTCAAGAGCTCATGCAACTTAATCAACTATGCTAGAGCCCATAGTAGCTTGCGGCTGCACATAGAAGTTTCTAGCAAGAATAATCTCATGATCCCTTTGAGTCTGGGTGGCGGTCCATAGGAGAATCACACGGTACCCCGGGATTTCCAAAAATACAGGCAACACTGGGTTTCCCAGGTGCCTCAATCCACTCAGATGTGAATTTAAGTTGCCACCTTAAGTAAACCATTAATTTTAACAATCTCACATCTGTCATGGATACACTCACCCAATCCACGTCTATTAGCATAGCTTGGCAATATAAGCAAACGTAGAAGTAACTCCCAAGGGTTTGATAATAAAACAGGTAATAGGTTCTACCTCATCTACTTCCGAAAACCCACATGTTAATCAGATCCTAATCATGCAATTGTTTGAGGATTGATCTAATGCAATAAAACTGGGTAATGGAAAGGTATGATCAAATTGTTACTTGCCTTGTTGATGATCCGTGAAACCTAGAGATTCGAAATAGCAAGCGGCGCACTCCGAGTACTCTATCGCAAACAAACAAGCATACAATAAGCACTCATCTAATACACAGGTAAAACTCAAATAAGAGATCTAACCAGAAAGTCCAACTTAAGAACTCCGGTTTGCAAAAAGAATCAAATCAAACGAAGCAACGAAACTCAAACCGCAAAAGAAACAAACTTCATTTACTAATCTGGACCTAAGTCAAATTTTACAGTAGCAAAAACTTGTTTGAGTAGGTTAAACGGAAAGAGGGTTTTGAGACGAAACTCTAGGCACTTGAATCGCCTAATTCCGATAAACGAGCGAAAAGTTATACTAGAACGAAAATCGGACCAGAAATCGCGATCAGGAATAATCGCGGAAAATCCGAGAAAAAGAAAAACGGACGAACAGGCTAACGAACGAACGTTCGCTGTCTGCGGCTAAACGACGAAAACCGTTCGTTAAAACAAACATACGCTAAATAGACTAAACCGCAAATAAAATAAACCGAACCAGATCTAATAAAAAGCGGATCTATGGTTTCGAAAAAAACTGAACGGTTTTATAAGAAAAACCTGCGGCTACCTCGGGATGCGTGACGGCGGCGGCGGCGGGTTACTCCGGCGGGATCCGACGGGGCGGCGGCGGTCGGCGGCGAGGGCGGCGGAGTCCGGCGGCGGCTGACGGCGACGTCGAGCGTGGTCGGCGGCGGCGGGGCTCGGGCGGCGCTAGGGTTCGGGTGGGCTGCGGGGTCGGCTCCCCGGCTTATAAAGGCCGGTCGGGCCTAGAGTCCTAGGCGGACATGGCCCGGTTGGTCGGTTAGTTTTTTTAAATCATTACACGCAGAAAAACAAATAAAAGAAATACTAAACGGACTCCAAAAATACCGAAATAAATTTTCCCCAGCTTATAAAATCAAGCCGGACAAGAAGAACATTTATTTGGGGCCTAAATGCAATTTTGAAAAACGTGCTTTTTTTCTAAATTCAAATAAATTAGCAATAAACTCCAAAATAAAATCTTATTTGATTTTATTATCAAATCCTCAATTTTTCTTTATTTTGGGAAAGTCATTTTATTCCCTCTCTCATATTTTATAATAGAAATAATTGAAGATAAAATAATAAAAATCAAATGATCCTATTTTCAAAATTTGAACAAACTCAAATATGAAAATAACGAAATCCCCAACTCTCTTTGTGGGTCCTTGAGTTGCGTAGAATTTCTAGGATCAAGCCAAAATGCAATAAAATATGATATGCAATGATGATCTAATGTATAACATTCCAAATTGAAAATTTGGGATGTTACAAACCTACCCCCCTTAAGATGAATCTCGCCCTCGAGATTCGGGTTGGCTAGAAAATAGGTGAGAGTGGTCCTTCAGTAGATCTTCCTCTCGCTCCCAGGTGGCCTCATCCTCGGTATGGTGGCTCCACTAAACTTTGCAAAACTTGATAACCTTGCTGCGGGTGACTTGGCTGGCAAACTCGAGAATCTTGACTGGTTTCTCCTCATAGGTCAAATCGCTATCCAAGTGAATCGCTTCCAGTGGCACGGTATCTCTCAGCAGTATATCAGCCATCTCTGCATGGCACTTCTTCAACTGGGAAACGTGGAACATATCGTGAACTCCCGACAATCCTTCAGGCAATTCCAACTTGTAAGCAACTTCTCCCATACGCTCCAAAACTTTGTATGGTCCAACAAAATGTGGCGCTAACTTTCCCTTAACTACAAAGCTCTTAACTCCTCGAAGTGGAGATACACGAAGATAAACTCTGTCCCCGACTTTGTAAGTTGTCTCCTTGCGTTTATAATCTACATAGCTCCTCTGTCTGGACTGGGCTACCTTGAGCCTATCGCGAATCAACTTCACCTTCTGTTCAGACTCTTTAATCAAATCTGGTCCAAACAACTGGTGGTCTCCAACTTCGTCCCACAACAACGGTGTCCTGCACCTCCTTCCGTACAGAGCTTCGAAAGGGGTCATCTTCAAACTGGATTGATAACTATTGTTGTAAGAAAACTCCGCGTACGGCAAATTCTTGTCCCAACTAGATCCATAATCTAGCGCACAAGCTCTTAGCATGTCCTCCAGAATCCGATTGACTCTCTCGGTCTGTCCATCTATCTGCAGATGAAAGGCTATACTGAACTATAGCCTGGTACCCAAAGTTTCGTGCAACTGATTCCAGAACTCTGAGGTAAATTGGGTTCCTCTATCTGATACAATGCTCCTTAAAACTCCATGCAGACATATGATCTTGGTCATGTATATCTTTGCCAACTTAGCACTGGTGTAAGTGGTCTTTACTGGGATGAAATGAGCTACCTTCGTCAGACAATCGACTACAACCCATATCGAGTCATAGCCTGGACGAGTCCTAGGCAATCCCGTGATTAAATCCATGCCTAGCTTATCCCACTTCCATTCGGGTATCGGCAATGGTTGTAACAATCATGCTGGCTTCTGATGCTCTGCCTTCACTCTCTGACATACATCACATACTGCTACATATTCTGCAATATCCTTCTTCATTCCGGTCCACCAGAAAGTGTCCTTCAAATCTAGATACATCTTGGTATTTCCTGGGTGAATCGAGTACGGCGAATCATGGGCCTCTTGCAGAATCAACTTTCTGATCTCCGGATCATTAGGCACATAAACGTGGTCCTCAAACCATAAGGTATCATGCTCATCCTCACGAAAACCTTTAGCTTTTCCTTTGCTCATCTTCTCCTTTATCTCGGCAATCTCCTTGTCAGTCTTCTGAGCTTCTCTGATCTTATCCATCAAAGTAGACTGAATCTCCAATGCTGCTACATAGCCTCTCGGAACTATCTCCAAACATAGCTCACGAAGATCCTTGGCTAACTCCTTTGGTAACTCTCCGGCCATGAGTGTATTGACATGGTTCTTGCGGCTCAATGCATCGGCTACTACATTAGCCTTTCTTGGATGATAATGCAATCTCATATCATAATCCTTGATGAGCCCCAACCATCTCCTTTGCCTGAGATTCAACTCCTTCTGCATGAAGATGTACTTCAAACTCTTGTGATCCGTGTACACTTCACAATGGTTTCCGATGAGAAAGTGTCTTCATGTCTTTAATGCATGCACTATAGCTGCTAACTCCAAATCATGTGTAGCATAATTTAACTCATGAGGTTTAAGCTGTTGTGAGGCATACGAAACAACTCTTCCCTCCTGCATAAGCACCACTCCAAGTCCTCGATGAGAAGCATCACAATATACTTCATAATCCTTGTGCTGATCAGGCAGAATCAAAACTGGCGATGTAACCAAACATTTCTTCAACTCCTGGAAACTGGCCCCACATTCCTCAGTCCATTTGAACCTGGTGTCCTTCTTCAACAACTCAGTCATGGGCTTCACATCTTCGAGAAATTCTCAATGAACCTCCATAGTATCCTGCGAGTCCCAGAAAACTCCGGATCTCTCCAACTGTCGTTGGGGCTTCCCAGTTTGTCATAGTGACAACTTTGGTGGGGTCTACTACTATTCCTTCTCCGGATATCACATGTTCGAGAAATCCAACTTCCTTCAACCAAAACTCACATTTGCTGAACTTGGCATATAACTAATGTTCTCTGAGCTTCTCCAGTACCAAATGCAAATGCTCCTTATGCTCTTCTTCATTCTTTGAGTAGACCAAAATATCATCAATGAACACCACGACGACTTATCCAGAAATTCCATAAACACCTTGTTCATCATGTTCATGAAATAGGCAGGTGTGTTAGTCAGACCAAATGACATAACGGTATACTCATACAACCCGTACCTGGTGGTAAAAGCCATCTTAGGTATATCCTGCTCTCGAATCTTCAACTGGTGGTATCCTGATCACAGATCGATCTTGGAAAATACCTTAGCTCCTCGCAATCAGTCAAACAAATCATTGATCATCGGCAGTGGGTACTTGTTCTTGATTGTCACTTCATTCAATCCTCGATAATCAACAACCATCCTTAATGATCCATCCTTCTTCTCCACTATAAGCACTGGTGATCCCCAAGGTGAAGAACTTGGGCGAATATAACCTTTATCCAGTAACTCCTTAATCTACTTCTTAATTTCCTCCAAATCTTTTGCGGGCATCCTGTACGGTCTCTTAGATATCGGCCCTGTTCCTGGCAAAAGCTCAATCAAAAACTCAATGTCTCTATCTGGTGGCATGCCTGGCTACTCCTCTGGAAATACGTCAGGAAAATCCTTCACCACTAGTACTTCCTCCTGTACAACTCTTGATGAGGAATTTACTTGAGTCCTCTTCGACACATGTCGGGATACATACATGATCCTTCTTCCTTCTGGCGTGGTAAGAAAAATGGACTTACTGGCGCATTCAATGTTCCCACCATACTTAGATAACCAATCCATGCCTAATATCACATCCAGTCCTTGTGATTCCAATACTATTAGGTCTAAGGGAAACACGTAGTTACCAATCCTTAATGGTAACCGATCATGTCAGCGTTCTGGGAACGGGGGTACCCAGACTTGCCTGCCTGCGGCCTATAGCGTGGCTCAAGGAGTGGCCCAGTATGGCCCATCTTCGTCAACACAAGCTCAAGACCCTCACGAGGGGCGAAGCCTCGCGGGGCGGACGACAGGAAGCTTCCTCAGGCGTAGCCTCATCAGGCTGGCTCGCGAGGAGGCGGAGAGATCAAGGCGGGGTACCTCACGAGGCGCCCGTGACGCAAGCCATGACGACCGAAGCTAGGCGGGCGCCGGCCTATGCAGTGTCCTTTGTTTCCTCTTTGGTGCAAAGGGGGCAAGCGCAGGCCAAGGTATCAAGCAAAGGCTGCCATTTCGGTGCAACAAGACCAAGACAAGCAGAACGGCAGGATGGAGGTCATTGTGGAGCCCAAGAAGGCGTCATCGTCAAAGTCTTTGGCAGGGGAGGACCAACTTTAGTCAGGATAAGTGTACTAGATGTTCCCCTTCAAAATGGCCAATTGTTGGCGCCCTTCCCACTCAATATTTGGGAAGAGGACCAGGGCCTCACTCTATAAATAGGGCTAGCCACCATAGTATAGGGGCATCGGGGATCGACCCATCGAACCTTAGCTAGAACCACCAACACAAGAACTCCTTCCCTCGCGAGGCAGTTCTTCCTTTGTATTGTTCATCATCAGCCCCCAAGGCAATCCACACACCACACACTGGAGTAGGGTATTACACCGCAATGGTGGCCTGAACCAGTATAAACCTTGCGTCCCTTGTGTTGTTCTTCGTGTAGCCTAGATCCTTTGCGAGGCGACGAGACGTGAGTTGGTAGAAGAGTGATCTCCACGCGCACCCCAGAGTTTGAACCTTAAGGGTCTGCTGGAACCCAAAATCTGACATTTGGCGCGCCAGGTAGGGGTGCGCCGGACTCACGCCCTCCGACGTCTGTGTTTCGTCGTCCGTCGCATCCATGTCTGACGCTCGTCAAGCCCGCGGCGAGCGTCGGGCTGCTCTCGCCACCCGCGTCTCCCAGACGGCGCCCGTTGGCGGACGCCCCCGTCGTTCCTCGTCGCATGCCGCCAACGCCGCCACCGGCCCGGCGGGGAACGAGCAGTAGGCCTCATCCCTGCATCCTTCGGTGCGGCGAGAAGGCCGCACCGCCACCCCATCGCTGACTCCAGCCAGTTCGTCGTCCCATGCCTGTCGCACCCCCGTGGACGCGCACGCCGCGCTGCTCCTGGAGCGAGAGCTCTTGCACTACCGTCCCGTCGACGACCTATACGAGGACTGGCTCGCCCGCATCACCGAGCTCGTCAGCGCTGCAGGGGGCTCTCCCATGCCCTCTCTCTCGCTGCCTCGCCCTCCATCCTGCGCAGGAGGCGTGGATCAGGAGGTGCCTCCGCCACCTCCTCCCCAAGAAGGCGCCCTGGCTCCACGATGCGCGGCCCCGAGATGAGACCGACCGCGTCCGGTGCCCGCACGACAAGAAAAGAGCTGCCAAGAGATCCCTCATCCCCAAGAAGCTGCCCGTGTGCTCCCTGCATCGGCACGCCATGACCGCGCTCCTGCTCTAGCGTGCCAAGACCCCGCACTGCTCCTAGAGGCAGCGCGTGGAGACCCCCAAGATCAAGCCCTTCATCACCAAAGGCCTCCTGTGGCCACTGCAGGCTGCCGTGCCTTCACCGCCGAGCTACGCAGCGTGGCCTGGCCGGGCAAGTTCAAGCCCGATCTGCCTCCATGCTACGACGGCACTGCCGACCCCGCAGAGTTCCTATAGCTCTACGAGCTGGGCATCGAAGCCGCCAACGGGGACGAGAAGGTCATGGCGAACTGGTTTCCCATGGCGCTCAAGGACGGTGCCCGCACCTGGCTCCTGAACCTAGCTCCTGGCACGATTTCCTCCTGGGACGAGATGTGCACTTGCTTCATCGCCAACTTCCAAGGCACTCGCGACCGGGCCCCGGCCATGAGTGACCTGCGCCACATCAAGTAGCAGCCAGGAGAGACCCTACAGAAGTACATCCAGCGCTTCAACAACGCTCGCCTCAAGATCCCCAAGGAGACTGAGGAAGCCATCATCTCGGCCTTCTTTGACGGCGTGCGTGACATCAAGATGAAAGAGGAGCTAGCAATCCATGAAGACCTGTGCACATCCCTGGAACAGTTCAACTTGGAGACCAAGTGCGCCAGAGCTGAGGAAGGACGCCTCTCCCTCCTCGAGCTTCCGATTGTCGATCTAGAAGAGAAGAAGCCCAAGGTCAAGGACGTGAAGCACAAGGGGGCTGCCGTGCTTGCAGCAGAGCCAGACACCAAGCAAGGTAGGGATCAGCCTGAGTCATCCAAGGGCAGCCAGTACTGCGTATACCACGACCTCCACACCCACAACACCAACGAATGCCAAGAGCTCAGGGCCGTGCGAGATGGGCGTATCGGCCGATGCCCCGAGCGCAACGACTGGGGCTATGGCCGAGGAGGAGGAAGAGGTGGAGGACGATGGGAAGACCGTGGCCCTCGCTAAGGGTGGTGTGACCGACCTCGCGAGGACCGCTGGCAGGACCAGCCTCGCAAGGAAGGCTGGAGGGATCAGCCTCGTGAGGATTTCCCTCAGGGCAACGCAGGCCACCCTCCTCTGCCACCACCACCGAGGAGGAATGAAGACCATCATCAGGACGAAGGGGCTGGGGGCTTCCAGGAGCAGCGCACAATTGCTTGCATCCTGGGCGGCGCTTAGGCCCCAGCCTCTCAGCGCATCTTCAAATAGTTTGCTCGCGAGGTGAATGCAGTCCTCCCCAAGCTTGAGGCCACGCGCCCTCTTAGGTGGTCGGCGTGCGCCATCACGTTTAGCTCAGCGGATCAGCTCAAGTGCGCAGCCATGGCGGGAGTCCTCCCGATGCTTTGCTCCCCAGTCATCGGCAATGTGCAGGTCACCAGGTCCCTCATCGATGGCGGAGCAGGACTCAACGTCCTGTCTGTCGAGACATTCGACAATCTCCAAGTGCCATACTGTCGGCGTTCTGGGAACTGGGGTACCCAGACTTGCCTGCCTGCGGCCTGCAGCGTGGCTCAAGGAGTGGCCCAGTGTGGCCCATCTTCGTCAACAAAAGCTCAAGACCCTCGCGAGGGGCCAAGCCTCGCGGGGCGGACGATAGGAAGCTTCCTCAGGCACAGCCTCGTCAGGCTAGCTCGCGAGGAGGCGGAGAGATCAAGGCGGGGTACCTCACGAGGTGCCCGTGATGCAAGCCATGAGGACCGAAGCCAGGCGGGCGCCAGGCGGGCGCCGGCCTGGGCAGTGTCCTTGTTTCCCCTTCGGTGCAAAGGGGGCAAGCACAGTCCAAGGCATCAGGCAAAGGTTACCATTTTGGTGCAACAAGACCAAGACCAGCAGAACGGCAGGACGGAGGTCATCGTGGAGCCCAGGAAGGCGTTATCGTCAGAGTCTTTGGCAAGCGAGGACCAACTTTAGTCAGGATAAGTGTACTAGATGTTCCCCTTCAAAATGGCCAATTGTTGGCGCCCTTCCCGCTCAATATTTGGGAAGAGGACGAGGGCCTTGCTCTATAAATAGGACTAGCCGCTCCCAAGGAGGGAGGGGGAAGAACAGAGAGAGAGACATACAGAGAGTGGATCGACCATTCAAACCTTAGCCAAAACCACCACACCAACACAAGAACTCCTCCCCTCGCGAGGTTGTTCTTCCTTTGTATTGTTCATCGTCAGCCCCTGAGGCAATCCACACACCACACACTGGAGTAGGGTATTACACCACAATGGTGGCCTGAACCAGTACAAACCTTGTGTCCCTTGTGTTGTTCTTCGTGTAGCCTAGATCCTTTGCGAGGCGACGAGACGTGAGTAGGTAGGGGAGTGATCTCCGCGCGCACCCCAGAGTTCGAACCTTAAGGGTCTGCCGGAACCCGAAATCTGACATTTGGTGCGCCAGGTAGGGGTGCGCCGGAATCACGCCTTCTGCCGTCTTGCATTTCACCGTCCGTCGCATCCATGTCTGACACTCGTCGAGCCCTTGCTGAGCGCCGGGCTGCTCTCGCCACCCGCGTCGCCCAGACGGCGCCCGTCGGCGGATGCCCCCGTCGTTCCCCGTCCCTGCCGCCAACGCCGTCACTGGCCCAGCGGAGAACAAGCAGCAGGCCTCATCCCTGCATCCTTTGATGCGGCAGGAAGGCCGCACCGCCACCCCGTCGCTGACTCCAGCCGGTTCGTCGTCCCATGCCCGTCACGCCCCCGCGGACGCACACGCCGCGCTGCTCCTAGTGCGAGAGCTCCTGCACTACTGTCCCGTCGACGACCTCTACGAGGACTGGCTCGCCCGCATCACCGAGCTCGTCAGCGCTGCAGGGGGCTCTCCTATGCCCTCTCTCTCGCTACCTCGCCCTCCACCCTGCGCAGGAGGCGCGGATCAGGAGGTGCCTCCACCACCTCCTCACCAAGAAGGCGCCCTGGCGCCAAGGCGCGTGGCCCCTGGATGGGACCCGCTCCGTCCAGCGCCTGCGTAGCAAGAGAAGAGCTGCCAAGAGATCCCTCGTCCTCAAGACGCTGACCACGTGCTCCCTGCACCGGCACATCATGACCGCGCTCCTACTCCAACGCGCCAAGACCCCGCACTGCTCCTAGCGGCAGTGCACGGAGACCTCCAAGATCAAGCCCTTCGTTACCAAAGGCCTCCAGTGGCCACTGCAGGCTGCCGCGCCTTCACCGCCGAGCTGGGCAGCGTGGCTTGGCCGGGCAAGTTCAAGCCCAATCTGCCTCCACGCTACGATGGCACGGCTGATCCTGCGGAGTTCCTCCAGCTCTACGAGCTGGGCATCGAAGCCGCCAACGGGGACGAGAAGGTCATGGTGAACTGGTTTCCCATGGCGCTCAAGGACGGTGCCTGCACCTGGCTCCTGAACCTGGCTCCTGGCACGATTTCCTCCTGGGACGAGATGCGCACTCGCTTCATCGCCAACTTCCAAGGCACTCGCGACCGGCCCCCGGCCATGAGCGACCTGCGCCGCATCAAGCAACAGCCAGGAGAGACCCTGCAGAAGTACATCCAGCGTTTCAACAACGCTCGCCTCAAGATCCCCAGGGTGACTGAGGAAGCCATCATCTCAGCCTTCTCTGACGGTGTGCGTGACATCAAGATGAAAGAGGAGCTAGCAATCCATGAAGACATGTGCACATCCCTGGAGCTGTTCAACTTGGCGACCAAGTGCGCCAGGGCTAAGGAAGGGCGTCTCTCCCTCCTCGAGCTCCCGACTGCCGATTCAGAAGAGAAGAATCCCAAGGTCAAGGACGTGAAGCGCAAGGGGGCTGTTGTGCTTGCAGCAGAGCCAGACACCAAGCAGGGCAGGGATCAGCCTGAGTCATCCAAGGGCAGCCGGTACTGCATGTACCACGACCTCCACACCCACAACAATAATGAATGCCAAGAGCTCAGGGCTGTGCGAGATGGGCGTATCGGCCAACGCCCCGAGCGCAACGACCGGGGCTATGGCCGAGGAGGAGGAAGAGGTGGAGGACGATGGGAAGACCGTGGCCCTCGCGAGGGGTGGCGTGACCGACCTCGTGAGGACCGCTGGCAGGACCAGCCTCGCGAGGAAGGCTGGAGGGATCAGCCTCGTGAGGATAGCCCTCAGGGCAACGCAGGCCTCCTTCCTCTGCCACCACCGTCGAGGAGGAATGAAGACCATCATCCAGATGAAGGGGCTGGGGGCTTCCAGGAGCCACGCGCAATTGCTTGCATCCTGGCGGCGCTCAGGCCCCAGCCTCTCAGCGCATCTTCAAACAGTTTGCTCGCGAGGTGAATGCAGTCCTTCCCAAGCTTGAGGCCACGCGCCCTCTCAGGTGGTCAGCGTGCGCTATCACGTTCAGCTCAGTGGATCAGCTCAAGTGCGCAGCCACAGCCGGAGTCCTCCCGATGCTTTGCTCCCCAGTCATCAGCAATGTGCAAGTCACCAGGACCCTCATCGATGGCGGAGCGGGACTCAACATCCTGTCCGTCGACACGTTTGACAATCCCCAAGTGCCATACGATCAGCTTCAGCCAACCAAGCCTTTCTCAGGAGTCACTGATGGTTCCACCGTTCCAATAGGGCAAGTTCGCCTTCCTGTCACCTTTGGGCAGCGCAACAACTACCGCACCGAGCTCATCGACTTCGACGTCGCTCACATTCGCCTGCCGTACAATGCCATCCTCGGATACACAGCTCTGGCCAAGTTCATGGCAGTGACTCATCACGGCTACAATGTCCTCAAGATGCCAGGAAGCGGTGGAGTCATCACGGTGCCTTGTGAGGAGAGGGATGCAGTGTGCTCTCTTGAGCGTGCTTTCCAAGCCGCGGCAATCGAAGACCCAGATCACAGGAGCGGAAGACTTCCCGAGGCGGTCCCTAAGAAGAAGAAGGCATCACCCGGTCCGAACCCTTGGGAGGCAGGCCCCGCCAATGGCGTGGCTTCAGGATCCGCGCCCGTTCAAGGGGCGCCTCCTTCTGTCGCATAGGAAGGCACGCCCGGCGCCCTCCTCGGGCAAGGCTCGGGGGCTCTCTCCTGGAGGGCCACCAACTTTGCCAAGGTCACGAGGGAGGCGCTCGGGCACCACTTGGAGGCGTGCTTCAAAGCATGTTTCCCTCAGGAAGGAACGAGGCAAGAAGGGCCAAACCCTCGGGAGTTCATCGCGAGAAGCATTCAGGAGCTGCAGGAGTCAAGAGTCATGAGTGCCAGCTGCCGCTTACCCATCATAGCTCCCCATCCAGGCGAGGATGGTGGGCTGCACGTCTGCATAGACATACCAGGGCTCAACCGAGCCGCCTCTCAGGAGTGCTTCTGGCCTTCACGTGCGGGGCATTGTGAGGGTCCACCTCACAGCTACGTTCACATGCCTTTCGGCCTGCCGAGCATAGTTGCCACCCACCAGCGCCTGCTGAGGAGCATTCTGGAGGCTCAGGAGGTCAGGCATTCCACAGTCCTGGCACAGATGGAGATGGCCCTTGAAGAGTCGCTTGCGCCCCCGGAGCCTCCCGAGGCTCCTGGGCCTGGGGGCTCGTGAGGACCGGCTTCCGCAGCGCGCGTTGTCCGCTACTTCAACATTCCCTCATCTCCAACTTCATCAGGAGACATCCTTCGAGTTTCATTTTCAGCTGGGAGCGCCCCAGGGCTGCATCTTTCCCAGGCCGCGTGGATCCGTCCCTGCGGCATGTATCTCTTTTTCTCATGCCTTTAGGTTACTTTGTTGGGGGCGCCCCTCGGGCTGCATTATCCCCAAGCCACTCGGGCCTGACCCAGCGGCATTTTCCTTTTCCTGCATCTATCTAAATGGATTTGCTCCTTCATGCTTAACATGCTCGACCTAATCGCCTGCTTGATTGACACCGACCTTTGGAGCCGCTCGCTTTGGCACGGCGCTTGCGCACGGGTCCGTCCCTGCAACGCTGATAAATCTGAGTGGTTGAGCTCTGGCCGCGGCAGCCCCGCAAGGCGCCACCTCACCTGGCCCTCAGTGCCCCAATCATTCCCTCAGAGCGACCAATGGTTGGCTGGCAACCGCAACAATAGACCTTGCTTTCTCTCGTGATTGGTACGCCGGACCCGCTCCAGGAGTAACGCTGGGCGCGATGTGAGCCTCCTCTCCTTCTCTCCGGCACAATCCGCTTGCATGTTAAAAGGGGGGCGCCTGAGCATCGCGACTCACGGGCTCTTACCGGCTCTCCAGCCCTCACCCCCTGGCCTTGACCCACGGCATCGCGACTTGTCATACCAGCGGCGACTGAGCTCGCTCGAGGGCCGGGACCTGAGGACATAGAGCATGAAGGAAAGTGTGGGGGAGAGGGAAGGAGCTCGCGAAGACCTGGCCCAGCAACACCTCAGCTGTCGCCACGCAGGCCCGGCACTTCACCGGAAACTACTCCAAACCGACAAGATAAGTCACACCAGAACTGATTTGACTCAGTGCTAAACCCTCATCTACTGCAGCTCTGTCACGGCAATGTTGCCTACCTTTCTTGCCCAGCGGAGGCTGCTTGAGCGCTAAAGGGGACCCCCTGAGCATCGCGACTCAGGAGCTCTTACTAGACCTCGGGCCGCTCAGCTCCTGGCCTTGACCATGGCATCCCGACCTGGCATACCAGCGACGGCTGAAGCCTGCCTGGGGATCGGGACCTGTCAGCATAGAGCACCAAGCCCTCGTGAGGAAAGAAAGGGGGAGCCGAGCTGGGACAGGACTAGCATCTCGCATCAATTCATAATAAGTATATATACTCACAAAAGACATGGCCAGCGCCTTACAATACCCCCGTGGGGTGGTACTTTGATTCCTCGCAGGGAACAAAAGGTGCTAGTCCTAAGGGACGCTAACTATGCGCGCCTCTGCAGGAGACGCCATCATCAACAGTGGGCCATCAGGCGCCAGCACCAACCCCATCCAAATCAATGGGTCGACAGCCTGATGCAGCTGCCCTGCTCCGAGCGCGACGCGAGATCAGGGGCTCGTAGCTGTCGTCGCTCGTCTCTGCAGTCGCGTAAAGCTCGGCGGAGTCGCTGGACCCTTCGGCACCTCCGCTGCTGCCTGAGGAGCCGTTGGGGAAGCGGTTGGCGGGCCTGGTCCTCGCCATGAGGATGCCCCGGCCGCCTTTCTCGGGGTAGCACTCCAGCCGGCGTCCTTCCACACCGAAGACCTTGAAGAACATTACAGAGGCGCCATCGTATTCAAGATGAATCACGAGGGCCCCCTCCGATTGGCAGACCCGGGCAATCTCGCCCCAGCCTCGGTCATGTAGACCTTACCCGGAGCGACGACCACGACGTCCGCTCCGGTCGCAGGGGTACTGCAGTCAGCATGCTGCAGCCAGAGCTCAAGAGCCCCCTCGGCGGGACCTCGAAGGCGAAGGAGGGAGGAAGGTGAATCCAATATCGAGGAGGCATGGCGGAGTGAAGCACAAGCTCGCGAGAGGAGCCCTCGGCATGGACTCCAGGAGGAATGACGCGCACCGCCGTAATCCGCCGGCGACGACGACGGCTCCAGCGATGTCGCTCGGTGCCTTCTTCTCCAGGGCCCTCGATCTGGGCGTACAAGGGCAGCGGAAACCCAGGCGGCGGCCGCTCGAACCAGGGCCTCGACACCTCCTGCCAAGCAGCCCCGTCTTCGCGGTAGAGGGCTAGCCGTTTCTTCGGCGGAAGCGGCTCAGAACCCTCTCGGGGGCCTTTCCCTTCTCTTCTACAGAAAACCGGCAGATTGGCGCCATTGGCATAAGGTCGAGAAAGGGCAAGGAAGAAGAAGAAAGAGAGTAGCAGGAAGGGATGGACTGGAAGGGCTCGCGCCGTTCCATACATATAGCCGGAGGAGGCCAACCGTCGGCCTCCATGATCACAGGTAATCATGACCCGTTTTGCATGCAGGGACTTGTCAAGTCATGTAGTCTCCGAGGCGTCGTGGGGAAGCGGGTACGCCCAAGTCCAATCAACTGCCACGCGGCACCCGAGGCCGCAGACTGTTGGGGCCCGTGGCGCCTTGCATTTGCCCCTTCGCTTCTCTGCTAAGCCAAGTCCGGGCGCGCCTTGGGCCCGGGGGCTACTGTCGACATTCTGGGAACGGGGGTACCCAGACTTGCCTGCCTGCGGCCTGTGGCGTGGCTCAAGGAGTGGCCCAGTGTGGCCCATCTTCGTCAACACAAGCTCAAGACCCTCATGAGGGGCCAAGCCTCGTGGGGTGGATGACAGGAAGCTTCCTCAGGCACAGCCTCGTCAGGCTGGCTCGCTAGGAGGCGGAGAGATCAAGGCGGGGTACCTCATGAGGTGCCCGTGACGCAAGCCATGGCGACCGAAGCTAGGCGGGTGCCAGGCGGGCGCCGGCCTCGGCAGTGTCCTTATTTCCCCTTCGGTGCAAAGGGGGCAAGCACAGTCCAAGGCATCAGGCAAAGGTTACCATTTTGGTGCAACAAGACCAAGACCAGCAGAACGGCAGGACGGAGGTCATCGTGGAGCCCAGGAAGGCGTCATCGTCAGAGTCTTTGGCAAGCGAGGACCAACTTTATTCAGGATAAGTGTACTAGATGTTCCCCTTTAAAATGGCCAATTGTTGGCGCCCTTCCCGCTCAATATTTGGGAAGAGGACCAGGGCCTTGCTCTATAAATAGGACTAGCCGCTCCCAAGGAGGGAGGGGGAAGAACAGAGAGACAGACAGACAGAGAGAGGATCGACCTTTCGAACCTTAGCCAGAACCACCACACCAACACAAGAACTCCTCCCCTCGCGAGGTTGTTCTTCCTTTGTATTGTTCATGGTCAGCCCCTGAGGCAATCCACACACCACACACTGGAGTAGGGTATTACACCACAATGGTGGCCTGAACCAGTATAAACCTTGCGTCCCTTGTGTTGTTCTTCATGTAGCCTAGATCCTTTGCGAGGCGACGAGACGTGAGTAGGTAGGGGAGTGATCCCTGCGTGCACCCCAGAGTTTGAACCTTAAGGGTCTGCCGGAACCCGAAATCCGACACATACGATTAGCTTCAGCCACCAAGCCTTTCTTAGGAGTCATTGATGGTTCCACCATTCCAATAGGGCAAGTTCTCCTTCCTATCACCTTTGGGCGGCGCAACAACTACCGCACCGAGCTCATTAACTTTGACGTCGCCCACATTCGCCTGCCATACAATGCCATCCTCG
This sequence comes from Triticum aestivum, assembly GCF_018294505.1. Classification (NCBI taxonomy): domain Eukaryota; kingdom Viridiplantae; phylum Streptophyta; class Magnoliopsida; order Poales; family Poaceae; genus Triticum; species Triticum aestivum. The sequence goes on from NC_057795.1 coordinate 617,572,296, forward strand.
GGTACCCAGCCCTGGCCAAGTTCATGGCAGTGACTCACCACGGCTACAATGTCCTCAAGATGCCAGGAGGCGGTGGAGTCATCACGGTGCCTTGTGAGGAGAGGGATGCAGTGTGTTCTCTTGAACGTGCTTTTCAAGCCGCGGCAATCGAGGACCCAGATCACAGGGGCGGAAGACTTCCCGAGGCAGTCCCTAAGAAGAAGAAGGCATCACCTGGTCCAAACCCTCGGGAGGCAGGCCCCTCCAATGGCGTTGTGTCAGGATCCGCGCCTGTTCAAGGGGCACCTCCTTTTGTCGCATAGGAAGGCACGCCCGGCGCCCTCCACGGGCAAGGCTCGGGGGATCTCTCCTAGAGGGCCACCGACTTTTCCAAGGTCACGTGGGAGGCGCTCGGGCACCACTTGGAGGCGTGCTTCAAAGCATGTTTCCCTCAGGAAAGAGCAAGGCAAGGAGGGCCAAGCCCTCAGGAGTTCATCGCGAGAAGCATTCCATAGCTGCAGGAGTCAAGAGTCATAAGTGGCAGCCGCCGCTTACCCGCCGCAGCTCCCCATCCAAGCGAGGATGGTGGGCTGCGCGTCTGCATCGACGTACCAGGGCTCAACCGAACCGCATCTCAAGAGCGCCTCTGGCCTTCGCGCGTGGGGCGTTGTGAGGGTCCACCTCACAGCTATGTTCGCATGCCTTTCGGCCTGCCAAACGCAGTTGCCGCTCATTAGCGCCTGCTGAGGAGCATTTTGGAGGCGCAGGAGGTCAGGCATTCCACAGTCCTGGCAGAGATGGAGATGGCCCTTGAAGAGCCGCCTGCGCCCCCGGAGCCTCCCGAGGCTACAGGGCCTGGGGGCTCGTGAGGATCGGTTTCTGCAGCGCACGTCATCTGCTGCTTCAGCATTCCTTCGTCTCCAACATCATCAGGTGACATCCTTCGAGTTTCATTTTCAGCTGGGAGCGCCCCCAGGGCTGCATCATTCCTAGGCCGTGTGGGTCCGTCCCTGCCGCATGTATCTCTTTTGTTCATGCCTTTAGGTTACCTTGTTGGGGGCGCCCCTCGGGCTGCATTATCCCCAAGCCACTCGGGCCTGACCCAGCGGCATGTATCTTTCTCGCATCTATTCAGGTCGTGCATTTGACCCGCCTAAACTGACTTACCCCTTTATGCTTAACATGCATGACTTAATCGCCCGCTCGATTGACACCAACTCATGGAGCTGCTCCCCAACGGCACGACACTTGCGCATGGGTCCATCCCTGCAATGTCGACAAACCTGAGTGGCCGAGCTCTGGCCGCGGCAGCCCCGCAAGGCGCCACCTCACCAGGCCCTTAGTGCCCTCGTCACCCCTCCAGAGCAACCAGTAGCTGGCTGGCAATTGTAACGACAACTCTCGTTTTCCTTGTGATGAGCTCGCAGGATCTATTTAAGGGGCAGCATCGGGCGAGGCCTTCGCAGTGTCTCTTTCCCTCTCGTCTGCGCAAACCGCTTGCATGATTAAAGGGGAGCGCCTGAGCATCGTGACTCACGGGCTCTTACTGGCTCTCCAGCCCTCACCTCCTGGCCTTGACCACGGCATCGCGACCTGGCATACCAGCAACGGCTGAGCTCGCTCGAGGGCCGGGACCCGAGGACGTAGAGCACGAAGGGGAGTAAAGGAGAGAGGGAAGAGGCTCACAAGGACCTCGCCAGGCAACCCCTCAGCTGCCGACGCGCGGGCCTGGCGCCGCACCGAGAAGCGGCTTCAAGCTCCCAAGATAAGTCATTCTCCGGAGCTACGAGCTATCACAACGCCAACCTTGCACCTAATGCAGCCCCGTAATGGCAATGTCGCGCTCCTTTCTCACCGAGCGGTGGCTGCTTGAGCGCTGAAGGGGACCTCCCGAGCATCGCACCTCGGGGCCTCTTACTAGACCTCGGGCCGCTCACCTCCTAGCCTTGACCACGACATCGCGACCTGACATACCAGCGACGGTTGAAGCCTACCTGGGGACCGGGACCTGTCGACATAGAGCCCCAAGCCCTCGCGAGGTTAGAAAGGAGGGATCGAGCTAAGACGGGACGAGCATCTCACACTGCTTCATGATGAGGATCGTATTAACAAAAGGGACAACAGGTACCTTACAAGCCCCCGCGGGGTGTGTTCTTGGTTCCTTGCAAGGACAAAAGATGTGAATCCTAAGGAATCCTAACTACAGGAACCGCGACGGCAAACGCCATCATCAACAGTGGGCCGCGCAAGGCCAGCGCCAACCCCGTCCAGATCAGCCGCGCCGACCGCCGGGCGCGCCGACCCTGCTTCGGGCACGGCGTGAGCTCGGGGGCTCGTAGCTGTCGTCGCTCGTCGTTGGGGTCAGCAAGAGTCCGGAAGAATCGCTGGACACCCTGACATGCCCACTGCCACCAGAGGAGCTGCTGGAAGAGTGAGCGGCAGGCCTGGTCCTCGCCGCTCCGGAGCTCCGGCCGCTGCCTCTGGGGCAGCACTCCAGCCGGCGTCCTCCCTCGGCGAAGACCTTGAAGAGTATCAGGGATGCGCCATCGTAATCCAGGTGGATGACGAGGGCCCCCTCCGAACGGCAGACCCGGGCGATCTCGCCCCAGCCTCAGGTCATGTATACCTTGCCCGGAGCGACGACTCAACCTCCGCTCCAGTCGCAGGGGTACTGCAGTCAGCGTGCTGCAGCCAGAGCTCAAGAGGCCCTCTCGGCGGGATCTCGAAGGGAAGGAGGGCGGAAGGCGAATCCAAGATCAAGGAGGCATGGCCGCGTGAAGCACAAGCTCGCGAGAGGAGCCCTCGGCGTGAACTCCAGGAGGAACGACGCGCACCGCCGTAACCCGCCGGCGGCGACGGCGGCTCTGGCAATGTCGCTCGGCGCCTTCGTCTCCAGGGCCCTCAATCCGGGCGTACAAGGGCAGCGGAAACCCAGGCGGCGGCCGCTCGAACCAGGGCCTCGACACCTCCTGCCAAGCAACCCCATCTCCGCGGCAGAGAGCTAGCCGTTTCTTCGACGGAAGCGGGTCAGGACCCTCTCAGGGGGCCTTTCCCTTCTCTTCTGCAGAAAACCGGCGAATTGGTGCCATTGGCGTAAGGTGGATCAAGGGCGAGGAAGAAGAAGAAAGAGAGTAGCAGGAAGAGATGGACCGGAAGGGCTCGCGCCATTCCGTACATATAGCCGGAGGAGGCCAACCGTCGACCTCCACGATCACAGGTAATCATGACCCGTTTTACATGCAGGGACTTGTCAAGTCATGTAGTTGCCGAGGCGTCATGGGGAAGTAGGGGCTTCCATGTCCAATCAACCGCCATGCGGCGCCCCAGGCCGCAGGCTGTTGGGGCCCGCGGCGCTTCGCACTTGCCCCTTCGCTTCTCTGCTAAGCCAAGTCCGGGCGCGCCTTGGGCTCGGGGGCTACTGTCGGCGTTCTGGGAATGGGGGTACCCAGACTTGCCTGCCTGCGGCCTGCAGCGTGGCTCAAGGAGTGGCCTAGTATGTCCCATCTTCGTCAACACAAGCTCAAGACCCTCGCGAGGGGCCAAGCCTCGCGGGGCGGACGACAGGAAGCTTCCTCAGGCGCAGCCTCGTCATGCTGGCTCGCAAGGAGGCAGAGAGATCAAGGTGGGGTACCTCACGAGGCGCCCGTGACGCAAGCCATGACGACCGAAGCCAGGCGGGCACTAGGCGGGCGTCGGCCTGTGCAGTGTCCTTGTTTCCTCTTTGGTGCAAAGGGGGCAAGCGCAGGCCAAGGTATCAAGCAAAGGCTACCATTTCGGTGCAACAAGACCAAGACCAGCAGAACGGCAGGATGGAGGTCATCGTGGAGCCCAGGAAGGTGTCATCGTTAGAGTCTTTGGCAGGCGAGGACCAACTTTAGTCAGGATAAGTGTACTAGATGTTCCCCTTCAAAATGGCCAATTGTTGGTGCCCTTCCCGCTCAATATTTGGGAAGAGGACCAGGGCCTCGCTCTATAAATAGGGCTAGCCACCATAGTATAGGGGCATCGGGGATCGACCCATTGAACCTTAGCCAGAACCACCAATACAAGAACTCCTTCCCTCGCGAGGCAGTTCTTCCTTTGTATTGTTCATCATCAGTCCCCGAGGCAATCCACACACCACATACTGGAGTAGGGTATTACACTACAATGGTGGCCTGAACCAGTATAAAACTTGCATCCCTTGTGTTGTTCTTCGTGTAGCCTAGATCCTTTGTGAGGCGACGAGACGTGAGTCGGTAGAAGAGTGATCTCCGCGCGCACCCCAGAGTTCGAACCTTAAGGGTCTGCCGGAACCCGAAATCCGACAGATCACACCATAGACTAGCCATATACTTTGCTCCTGGCGAGGTTACTAACAGGGGTGACCTAAGGGCTTGGGTTGGCAGCTTATACTTATCCACAAATCCCCTTGATATGTATGAATGCGATGCACCAGTATCAAAAAGAACGATTGCAGTAAATGTCTTAACCAAAAACTTACCTGTTATTGCATCCGGCTGGGCTTCAACGTCCTCCACGCTAACGTGGTTCACCTGTCCCTTGTTGAAAGGGTTGGGCTTCTTCCCAGAGCTCCCATTGCCATTTCCATTCTTTGCTTCAGGACATTCAGTGGCATAATGTACGGTCTTCTAGCATTTGTAACAAGTGATGTGGCTCAGATCCCTCTTGGCTGGTGTTGATGGGTTGGTGCGGTTCTGTCTGTTGCTTCCTCCATTCCCATTATCATTCTTGGGGCCACTATGGTTGTGCGAACTACCTCCTCCATGGGTATGCTGAAAATGTCCTCCCGTGTTCGGGGTAAAACGAGGCTTCTGCTGAGCTCCAGAATTGTACTTCCCTTGTCCATACTTCCTCTTGCGGCTGTCAATCTGCTGCTGCTTCCCTTCAATCATAAGATCTCTATCTACCAACTCCTGGTAATTGTTGAAGTTTGCTACCATCAACTGCATGCTCAGCTCATCATTCATCCCTTCCAAAAACTTCTCTTGCTTAGCTGCATCTGTAGCAACGTCATCTGGGGCATAACGTGCTAACTTACTAAAGTCATCCACATACAGGCCAACTATACATCCTCCTTGGCGCAAGTTGCGAAACTCACGCTTCTTCATGGCCATAGCTCCTGCTGAAACATGGGAAGTATGGAAAGCCTGCTGGAACTGATCCCATGTGATAGTGTCTATAGGATAAGTGGCTATGAAATTCTCCCACCATGATGATGTGGGTCCATCAAGCTGATGTGCGGCAAAACGCACCTTCTCCGCATCTGTGCATCCTGTAGTGGTCAACTCCCTTCCCATCTTGCGGAGCCAATCATCTGCAACTATCGGCTCGGTGCTACTGGAGAACACCGGCGGATTAAGCCTCAAGAAACGGGCTAAGTGATCAACAGGTGGTGATGGTGGTGGCTTGTTGTTGTTGTTGTTGTTCCCCTGATTCTGATTCTGGACTAGTATCTGCATCCATGCATTTTGTTGCTGGATCAACTGGGTGAGCTCCGGTGGGAAAGCAAATCCATTGTCATGCCTCGGAGGCATCTGAGGGTTTTTAGAAAAGATGAGAATACACAATAGAATGAGGTCTAGAGAGAAAACACTACCCATATGCACATGAGACAAAAACAAACAACATCACTTCAATCAATTCAAACAAGGGCATACAATGGTCTAACTATCGTTACAAAAGTGCTCAGACTATACTATTTACATGGGGGAATACTACTACTGCTATGGTGGTCGACTAGAAAAACTGCTCGGTTGAAGACTCCATGATATCTGCTCCAGCTTCATCAACAAAGTCATCATCGCTATCGTCTGGGTCCAAGCCGGTGTCGTCGATGATGATGTAGTTCTCCGGGCAAGTGCAATCACCGTCTTCTTCTCCAGTCGCGGGGAATCCCATAAACACTTTTAGCTTCTTCTTCAGATCATCATTCTTCTCCATGAGTGTCGCTATTTCCTCCTCATATACATCACGCGTAGACTTGAGTTCTTCCTCCAGCTTCGTGATCTTGGTCAATGCCTTCTTCAGATCTATCATGCCTGCGCACATCTGGTTCTCCTGACGACGAATGTGCTGGTTTAATTCCTGGATAAAAGCTGCAATTGATCTATCCTTCCTGGTGCTGATCATCTCCCATTGCTCATCTCAGCGCCCACAAATCTGGTAGATAGTATCCTTGAGATCCTTGTGATAAACTTATCCAATGCGTCCCATGGTGATGTGAGCTGCCATACTCTTTCCTAGATTGCTGGTGCATCGAAGGAAAACTCTATGGGCTCAGTGACGGGCATGAACGTTCTTCCTGGAACTTGAACTTGAATCATACAACGCTCTTCTTCTGGTAAAGTGGCGATGTAGGCCCCGGTGAAGCTTGGTACTCTGATGTTCAGGTACTTAGTGACTTCCTTCAAGTGGCGTCCAAAGGGTGTATCTTCGTCCGGTTGTGTGAACTTGTTCCTTGCATCTGCCATCCTAAAAGAGTAGAAAAGGTGAGGAGTCAAAATGAGAAGAGAGAGTAGTGATCTAGGGCTTTAGCTTAGTGGTCGTGTCCTACAGTCAGCGTGTGCTCTGATACCATCTTGTAGCGACCAGACCTCAAACAGTCTAATTTCTATGCATCAATGTCATCCCTGGATCGGTAATGCTGACACGCATAGTACTTGAAGGATTTATAACGGAGTAGCAATCACACACTTATTACATCGAATGTCTCAAAACAGAACTTGGTACAAAAAAGTATGGCTTAAGGCCATCTAATAACGATAACAGCGGAAGGCTTGGAAGATAAGTGAGTCCATCAACTCCAACGCATCACTGAGTATAAGACCACGACCTAAGGCACCTTACTCGTCGTCTGAAAAGTCTGCAACATGAACGTTGCAGCCTGAAAACGGGTCAGCACATGGAATATGCTGGCAATGTAACACATAGAGAGTAATGAACAAAATAATGCTATCACTATATGCATATATGGCTGGTGGAAAGCTCTATGGTTACAGTTTTGCATAAAGCCAATTTTTCCCTACTACAAAAGGAATAAATTTTATTTAACTATCATGGTGGTTGTTAAACATTGAGAAGGGTACTCCAACTCAATCCCAGTTAAGCATCATCATTAACCCAACAAAATTAAATTAAGTAACATGATGAGATTCACATGATAATCCAAGTACTAGATACTCAAAACATACATAATCGGGGACACGGCTAACCATGATTAATTTATACACTCTGCAGAGGTTTGCGCACTTTTCCCCGCAAGACTCGATCTCCTCCGCTTAATTTCTGGCACTACATGGTGTTTGAGAAACGGATGACCGAGACACAGTCTTTCAGAAACATTAACTCTTTACTCCGGGTAGACAGTACCACCTACAACCCACTACATCTGCTAGTCTACCTCTTCAAGAGCTCACGCAACTTAATCAACTATGCTAGAGTCCATAGTAGCTTGCGGCTGCACACGGAAGTTTCTAGCAAGAATAATCTCATGATCCCTTTAAGTCTGGGTGGCGGTCCATAGGAGAATCACACGGTACCCCGGGATTTCCAAAAATACAGGCAACACTGGGTTCCCCAGGTGCCTCAATCCACCCAGATGTGAATTTAAGTTGCCACCTTAAGTAAATGATTAATTTTAACAATCTCACATCTGTCATGGATACACTCACCCAATCCACGTCTACTAGCATAGCTTGGCAATATAAGCAAACGTAGAAGTAATTCCCAAGGGTTTGATAATAAAACAGGTAATAGGTTCTACCTCATCTACTTCCCAAAACCCACATGTTAACCAGATCCTAATCATGCAATTGTTTGAGGATTAATCTAATGCAATAAAACTGGGTAATGGTAAGGTATGATCAAAGTGTTACTTGCCTTGCTAATGATCCGTGAAACCTAGAGATTCGAAGTAGCAAGCGGCGCACTTCGCGTACTCTATCGCAAACAAACAAGCATACAATAAGCACTCATCTAATGCACAAGTAAAACTCAAATAAGAGATCTAACCAGAAAGTACAACTTAAGAACTCCAGTTTGCAAAAAGAATCAAATCAAACGAAGCAACAAAACTCAAACGGCGAAAGAAACAAACTTCGTTAACTAATCTGGACATAAGTCAAATTTTACAGTAGCAAAAACTTGTTTGAGTAGGTTAAACGGAAAGAGGGTTTCGATACAAAACTCTAGGCGCTTGAATCGCCTGATTCCGATAAACGAGCGAAAAGTTATACTAGAACGAAAATTGGATCAGAAATCACGATCAGGAATAATCGCGGAAAATCCAAAAAAAAGAAAAACGGACGAACATGCTAACGAAACGAACATTCGCTGTCTGCGGCTAAACGATGAAAACCGTTTGTTAAAATGAACATACGGACGAACATCCGCTAAATAGACTAAACCGCAAATAAAATAAACCGAACCGGAAATAATAAAAAACGGATCTAGGGTTTCGAAGAAACCGAATGGTTTTATAAGAAAAACCGGCGGCTACCTCGAGATGCATGACGGCGGTGGCGGCGGGTTACTCCGGTGGAGTCCGGCGGGGCAGCGGCGGTAGGCAGCGAGGCGGTTGTTGGAAATATGCCCTAGAGGCAATAATAAAAGGATTATTATTATATTTCCTTGTTCGTGATAATTGTCTTTTATTCATGCTATAATTGTATTATCCGAAAATCGTAATACACGTGTGAATACTTAGACCACAACATGTCCCTAGTGAGCCTCTAGTTGACTAGCTCGTTGATCAACAGATAGTCATGGTTTCCTGACTATGGACATTGGATGTCATTGATAACGGGATCACATCATTAGGAGAATGATGTGATGGACAAGACCCAATCATAAGCATAGCACAAAGATTGTGTAGTTCGTTTGCTAGAGCTTTTCCAATGTCAAGTATCTTTTCCTTAGACCATGAGATCGTGTAACTCCCGGATACCGTAGGAGTGCTTTGGGTGTACCAAACGTCACAACGTAACTGGGTGGCTATAAAGGTGCACTGCAGGTATCTCCGAAAGTGTCTGTTGGGTTGACACGGATCGAGACTGGGATTTGTCACTCCGTATGATGGAGAGGTATATCTGTGCCCACTCGGTAATGCATCATCATAATGAGCTCAAAGTGACCAAGTGTCTGGTCACGGGATCATGCATTATGGTACGAGTAAAGTGACTTGCCGGTAACGAGATTGAACGAAGTATTGGGATACCGACGATCGAATCTCGGGCACGTAACGTACCGATTGACAAAGGGAATTGTATACGGGGTTGCTTAAATCCTCGACATCGTGGTTCATCCAATGAGATCATCGAGGAGTATGTGGGATCCAACATGGGTATCCAAATCCCGCTGTTGGTTATTGACCGAAGAGCTGTCTCGGTCATGACTGCATGTCTCCCGAACCCGTAGGGTCTACACACTTAAGGTTCGGTGACGCTAGGGTTGTATGAATATGAGTATGCAGAAAAACCAAAAGTTGTTCGGAGTCCCGGATGAGATCCCGGACGTCACGAGGAGTTCCGGAATGGTCCGGAGGTAAAGAATTATATATGGGAAGTCGAGTTTCGGCCATCGAGAAAGTTTCGGGGTCCATCGGTATTGTACCGGGACCACCGAAAGGGTCCCGGGGGTTCACCGGGTGGGGCCACCTATCCCGGAGGGCCCCATGGGCTGAAGTGGGAGGGGAACCAGCCCCTAGTGTGCTGGTGCGCCCCCCCCCCCCCGGGCCCCCCCTCTGCGCCTAGGGTTAGGAACCCTAGGAGAGGGGACGCCTCCACTTGCCTTGGGGGGCACTCCACCCCCCTTGGCCGCCACCCCCCCTAGAGATCCCATCTCTAGGGCCGGGCCCCCCCTGGGGTCCCTATATAAAGAGGGGGGTGGGAGGGCAGCCGCACCCAACACCCTGGCGCCTCCCTCCCCTCCCTGCTACACCTCCTCCTCCCGTAGTTGCTTGGCGAAGCCCTGCCGGAGCCCTGCTGCATCCACCACCACGCCGTCGTGCTGTTGGAACTTCATCAACCTCTCCTTCCCCCCTTGCTAGATCAAGAAGGAGGAGACGTCACGCTGACCGTACGTGTGTTGAACGCGGAGGTGCCGTCCGTTCGGCGCTAGGATCTCCGGTGATTTGGATCACGACGAGAACGACTCCCTCAACCCCATTCTCTTGAACGCTTTCGCACGCGATCTACAAGGGTATGTAGATGCACTTCTCTCTCTCGTTGCTAGATGAACTCATAGATTGATCTTGGTGAACGTAAGAAATTTTTTATTTCATGCAATGTTCCCCAATAGTGGCATCGTGAGCTAGGTCTATGTGTAGTTCTATATTGCACGAGTAGAACACAAATCTGTTGTGGGCATAGATCTTGTCAACTTGCTTGCCACTACTAATCTTATTTTGCTTCAGCGGTATTGTGGTATGAAGCGGCTTGGACCGACCTTACACGTACACTTACGTGAGACAGGTTCCACCGACTGACATGCACTAGTTGCATAAGGTGGCTAGCGGGTGTCTGTCTCTCCCACTTTAGTTGGAGCGGATTCGATGAAAAGGGTCCTTATGAAGGGTAAATAGAAGTTGACAAAATCATGCTGTGGTTATTCGTAGGTAAGAAAACATTCTTGGTAGAACCCAATTGCAGCCACGTAAAAGATGCAACAACAATTAGAGGACGTCTAACTTGTTTTTGCAGCAATTGCTATGTGATGTGATATGGCCAAAGTTGTGATGAATGATGAATGATATATTGTGATGTATGAGATCATGTTCTTGTAATAGGAATCACGACTTGCATGTCGATGAGTATGACAACCGGCAGGAGCCATTGGAGTTGTCTTAATTATTGTATGACCTGCGTGTCAATGATTTAACGCCATGTAATTACTTTACTTTATTGCTAAACCGTTAGCCATAGTAGTAGAAGTAATAGTTGGCGAGTAACTTCATGGAGACACGATGATGGAGATCATGATGATGGAGATCATGGTGTCATGCCGGTGACGAAGATGATCATGGAGCCCCGAAGATGGAGATCAAAGGAGCTATATGATATTGGCCATATCATGTCACTACTATATAATTGCATGTGATGTTATTATGTTTATGCATCTTGTTTACTTAGAACGAAGGTAGTAAATAAGATGATCCCTTATAATAATTTCAAGAAAGTGTTCCCCCTAACTGTGCGCCATTGCTAAAGTTCGTCGTTTCGAAGCACCACGTGATGATCGGGTGTGATAGATCCTTACGTTCACATAAAACGGGTGTAAGACAATTTTACACATGCAAAAACACTTAGGGTTAACTTGACGAGCCTAGCATGTACAGACATGGCCTCGGAACACAGAGACCGAAAGGTCGAACATGAGTCATATGGAAGATACGATCAACATGGAGATGTTCACCAATGATGACTAGTCCGTCTCACGTGATGATCGGACACGGCCTAGTCGACTCGGATCATGTAACACTTAGATGACTAGAGGGATGTCAAATCTGAGTGGGAGTTCATTAAATAATTTGATTAGATGAACTTAATTATCATGAACTTAGTCTAAAATCTTTTGCAAAATAGGTCTTGTAGATCAAATGGCCAACGCTCATGTCAACATGAACTTCAACGCGTTCCTAGAGAAAACCAAGCTAAAAGATGATGGCAGCAACTATACGGACTGGGTCTGGAACCTGAGGATCATCCTCATAGCTGCCAAGAAAGCATATGTCCTAGAAGGACCGCTAGGTGAAGCACCCATCCCAGAGAACCAAGACGTTATGAACGCTTGGCAATCACGTGCTGATGATTACTCCCTCGTTCAGTGCGGCATGCTTTACAGCTTAGAACCGGGGCTCCAAAAGCATTTTGAGCAACACGGAGCATATGAGATGTTCGAGGAGCTGAAAATGGTTTTCCAAGCTCATGCCCGGGTCGAGAGATATGAGGTCTCCGACAAGTTCTATAGTTGTAAGATGGAGGAAAATAGTTCTGTCAGTGAGCACATACTCAAAATGTCTGGGTTGCACAACCGCCTGTCCCAGCTGGACATTAACCTCCTGGACGAGGCGGTCATTGACAGAATCCTTCAGTCGCTCCCACAGAGCTACAAGAGCTTTGTGATGAACTACAATATGCAGGGGATGGTGAAAACTATTCCTGAAGTATTTTCAATGCTGAAGTCAGCAAAGGTAGAAATCAAGAGACAACATCAAGTGTTGATGGTCAATAAAACCACCAAGTTCAAGAAGGGCAAGGGTAAGAAGAACTTCAAGAAGGACGGCAAAGATGTTGCCACGCCCGGTAAGCCAGTTGCCGGGAAGAAGTCAAAGAATGGACCCAAGCCTGAGACTGAGTGTTTTTATTGCAAAGGGAAGGGTCACTGGAAGCGGAACTGCCCCAAATACTTAGCGGACAAGAAGGCCGGCAACACTAAAGGTATATTTGATATACATGTAATTGATGTGTACCTTACCAGTACTCGTAGTAACTCCTGGGTATTTGATACCGGTGTCGTTGCTCACATTTGTAACTCACAGCAGGAGCTGCGGAATAAGCGGAGACTGGCGAAGGACGAGGTGACTGTCAGGACCCCGACTCGATGTCACATCGATCTAGCCGGTAACACCTCATATCGCTTTGCGGCCTCACGCACGGTATCCCCACGGGTGTCGCCTTACCTTTGCCCGGGACCGTTTGTGCCTTTTGGCTCACGTATATGATAGTGTCGCTAGCATCCATATGATAAAGAGCCCGGGCTGACATGACTAGTCGTAAACCCAAAGTGGCACAGACTTACAGGGACAGGCATCCATGACCCAGCTTCGAACGTGTCGGTCATCAGCAAGTGGGTCCGGGCTGTAGCACTGGGCTAGCAGGACTCCGGTAAACCGGGCTGTAGCGGGCTAACAGGACTCCGGTACTCAAAGCGTGACATTTCCCCGAAGGGACAGACACAGGAACGAAGAAGGACACATGCCGGCCAGCCTAAGTGTTCCAGAGCAGTAGCAAGCTACCATGGCTCAGCGGTAACACTAGGAGACATTTCCCGGTAAGAGAGGCTACTAAAGATAAACAACTAGATAGTCAGATCCCACACATACCAAGCATTTCAATCATGCACACAATATGCTCGATATGTGCAAATACAACGAAGCATCACAACATGACTCTACGACATAAGTACTTTATTTAAGGCTCAGGGAGCCATACATAACATACACAAAGGTACGGGTCTCACGACCCAACATACAAGTCATACAGTCATACAAACCAGCAGCGGAAGTAACTTGTCTGAGTACAGACAACTAGTAAAATAAAAGAGGCTTGGGAAGCCTAGCTATACTACAAGGTCCTTCACAAGCTCAGGGTCACCACCTGGGTCTTTAGCCTACTCGTTGATGTCAACGTCTACATAGAACCCATCAGAAGGGGTTGCAGCGTCTTCTGTAAAATGTAGATTATAGCAACATGAGTACAAAGGTACTCAGCAAGACTTACATCAGATCCTATATACATGCATATTATCAAGAAGGGTTGGTGGAGTTATTGCAGCAAGCCAGCTTTGACTCTTGGCTAGACTATCCTACGATACTCCAACTTGAAATGGTTTTGCGCACACGAGTCCACCACTCACCACTTCAATACACTACCGAGGATCCACCTCCGTCTTCCTACGGAAGAGCCATCCTCGGCACTCACACTTATCTTGAGGCTTTTAGCAGTTTCCATTTACTTGTCTATGAACTGTATAGGCAACCAAGTAGTCCTTTACCGCGGACGCGGCTATTCGAATAGATTATGATAACCCTGCAGGGGTGTACTTCTTCATACATGTTTCCACCACTTAGCGTCTGCACACGACATGTGCTCGGCAGACTTCAAGCGAAAGCCGACGTGGGTGTAGACCACGACCTACCTAAACACTTAAGCCTCTAGTCCAGGTTTATCGCCTATTCAGGTTCCATCCGCAGGGAGTCCGGCCGAGGTTTCCCATACGGCCCCGAACGATGTGAACAGGGTTCCCGAGATACCTAACGGGTATTCGGTACACCGTGCCACGTACCTACCGCATCACAGCCCACCCCTACGGTCAGCGCTGTCCACGGCCTCCAGTAGGCTACAAACACCAGAAACTACTTGCAACTCCTGGACAGAGAGCTAGGGTGAATAAGAAGTCGAGCGGGGTCATATTTCAGGGCCCAATGCATGGTAGTAGCTGTATCTTAAATCACACATACAGATCTCAGTGCTTAAGATCGGCTTCAATGAAACAACCCACCATGTACTCCTACATGGCCTCTCATCGATACCTTTACCAAATCGTGTTCACCACACCACTCTCATTTCCGACATAATCATTTCACTCTAGCCATCACCCAGATGAACCAGACCTGACACGACTCTAAGCATAGCAGGCATAGCAAGGTAGGAACAACACATACATATGGCTCAATCAACTCCTACACATGCTAGTGGGTTTCATCTAGTTACTGTGGCAATGACAGGTCATGCAGAGGAAATGGGTTCAACTACCGTAGCACACAGCAGTTTGAAACGCGTTGTCTTAATGCAGTAAAAGAGAGCAGGAGCGAGAACATGGGATTGTATCGATATGATCAAATGGTTGGTTGCTTGCCTGATGGTTCGATGCACTGATACGGTTCTTCGTTAGGGTAATCACGGTACTCCTCGGAGGCAGAACCTGTCGCAAAGGACACCGATACACAACCATCACCAAACAATGTGCAACAATATGATGCATGCATGAAACATGGCAATATGAGTGTGTTGGGCTAATGCAACTAAAACCAGAAGGGTTTGAACAAATTTGAATCAAGGATTCAAATTTCAAATTCAAATATGGCCTTTTAAAGTGCTTTTCCTTGTTCTGCTTAAAACATCAATTTAACTTGTTTGATCATGCATGAAAATAGTACAGATGGATAGATTGGATTTTTCTGATCATTTTTCATATATAATTTGTCCAATTTGGAGTTACAGAATAAAAGTTATGAATTTTTGAAGTTTAAATAATATTCTGGAATTTCCTGATTTAAATTAAATCCAGAAATTATAATTATTGCGCCAGCATGACGTCAGCATGACGTCAGTGGTCAACTGCGGCTGGCTGAGGTCAAACCTGACGTGTGGGGCCCACACGTCAGTGACAGGGGGGTTAAACAGGGTTAGTTTAATCCTAATTAGGGGTTAGTGGCGCTGGGGCCCACTGGTCAGTGTCAGGGGGTTAACTAACAGTGGTTAGCGCTAATGATGTCCACCTGGCCGACGGGGCCCACGCGTCAGTGACCCTGGGGGGTCAAACCCCAGGTCGGACAAGTCAAACCCCACCGGCGACATGACGCCGGCGAGGTCCGAGACGGCGGCGTGATGCGGGATCGCGCTACAGGGCACGGGCGAGGCTGTGCTTGGGCTCGTTGGAGAGCCCTTGCTCCCGCGCGTCGAACGGTGGTGGTGGCCGAGCCTGGGGTGGCCGGTACCGTCGACGGCGAGCTCGTGAGCGGCGGCCGGAGTTCGGGTGCGGTCGGAGTCGGCGTTGCAGGGTGTTTGGGGAGGCGTTGGTGCGTGCTGCGTGCTCCTAGTGAGGCGTGGAGCACGATAGTGTGCTCGGTTGGGCGCTACGGTGACCGTGGCCACGACGGCGACATCGCCGGCGGCGTGGAGCTCTCGGCCAAGGTGGGGCTAAGGCCTAGAGGTCGAAAGAGACCAGGGGAGAAGGGGGAAACGACTCGGGGGCTCACCGCGGTTGCAGTGGGCGTCGAAGCGGGCTCGGAGACGCGCTGGAGACGGCGAATTCGACGGCGATGATGGTCGGAGCCCGAAGAGGGGAACGGCGACGTGGCGGCGATGCAGGGCTTCCGGAGGCCCGTGGAGCGGTGGGGAGGAAGAGGGGGTTGTGGCGGAGCTTCTGAGCTAGTCGGGGGAGCGAGGGGTGGCCGGAGACGGCTGCTATGGCGAACGGCGGCGACGGTGGTGTTCGGCCGTGTGAGAGAGAGAGCGAGGGAGAGGAGGGAAGAGCCGAGGGCGAGTGAGAGAGAGCAGGGGGGAGGCGTGGCGTCGTCCGGGGCATCGAGCGAGGAGGGGAGGGCAGGCAAGCAGGGAGAGAGGTGGCGTGGCGCGGTGGCGCGCGCGCGCGCCGGCCACACTCCCCTCCCTCTGTCGAGGACGAAGACGACAGAGGAGGGAGGCGGGCTGGGCCGCCTGCTGGCTGGGCCGGCCAGCTGGCTGGGCCGCACAGGGAGGAGCCCAGGTAAGTTTCTCCCTTTGTTTATTTTTCTGTTTTCAAATTTCTGACATTTGTTTTGATTTAAAAAAAATATTAAATCATTTATTTAACTTATGCCAATTTTTGCAGGAGCTAGATATATTATTCCAGAGCTCCTTTATAAATGGCATAATATTTGGACATATATTAATATATATAATTAATATATTTCCAATGCAAATATTTATGCATTAATTCCAAAAGCCCAAAATAAATACCTATGAGCTCTTAAAAATATTGGTTTGATTTTTATCTCTGTCCAATATTTTCAGAGAGCCACATGAGCATTTTCTTGGACCCTTTTGGAGAAATTTTTATTTGGATCATTTTCAAAATGATTCTGAGGGTTTCACAGATCCCCATTTCAAGTTTTGATGAAAGTTAAACATGATGCAACACTCTAATGCATGACTAGCTAGGGTGTGACAACTCACCCCCACTCAAAAGAATCTCGTCCCGAGATTTGGGTTCCTCCGGGAAGAAGGCGGGATACTCAAGTCGAAGACGATCCTTCCCTTTCCCAAGTTGCTTCATCCTCAGAATGATGAGACCATTGAACTTTGAGGAACTTGATGTTCTGACGTCGAGTGGTACGCTCGGCCTGATCGAGGATACGGATGGGGTACTCTCGATATGTAAGATTATCTTGGAGATCAAGTGTTTCATGGTCCACTTCACGGATAGGATCCGAGAAGCAATGCCTGAGTTGAGAAACGTGGAAGACATCGTGGACTCTGGAGAGATGCGGAGGTAGTTCCAACTGGTAGGCAACTTCTCCTCGTTTGGCGAGAATGCGAAAAGGTCCAATGTAACGAGGAGCCAATTTGCCTTTGATACCGAAACGATGGGTTCCCTTCAGAGGGGTGACCCGAAGATAAGCCTTCTCGTCAACCTCGAAAGTCATAGCCTTATGTTTTCGGTCATATTGACTCTTTTGACGAGATTGGGCTGTTTTCAACTTTTCACGAACGATGCGAACTTGTTCTTCTGCTTCCTGAATCATGTCCGGGCCAAAGAATTGTCTTTCCCCGGTCTCTGACCAGTTAAGGGGTGTTCGACACCGTCGTCCATAGAGAACTTCAAAAGGGGCTTTACCCAAGCTAGATTGATAGCTGTTGTTATAAGCGAATTCGGCAAATGGAAGGCACTTCTCCCAATCCATTCCGAATGAGATAACAGAGGCTCGAAGCATGTCTTCTAGAATCTGGTTGACGCGTTCCACTTGACCACTCGACTGAGGGTGGAAGGCGGTGCTAAAGGAGAGACGGGTTCCCATAGCATTTTGGAAACTTTCCCAAAATCGAGAGGTGAAAAGACTTCCTCGATCCGAGTTGATTTCCAAAGGAACACCATGGAGGGACACTATTCGGGAGATGTATAAGTCTGCCAGCTGACTAGCGGTTATACTCTCACGAACAGGTAGGAAATGGGCTACTTTGGAAAGACGATCGACAACGACGAAGATAGCATTATTCCCTCTCCTGGTCCTGGGAAAACCGGTAATGAAATCCATACCAATTTTATCCCATTTCCATTCAGGAATAGCTAAGGGTTGAAGGGTGCCAGCAGGCCGTTGATGCTCTGCTTTTACACGACGACAGACGTCGCAATTTGCAATATACTGAGCAATCTCTCTCTTCATCCTAGTCCACCAGAACCTCTGGCGTAGGTCCTGATACATCTTAGTACTACCGGGATGAATGGTGAGAGGAGATTCATGAGCCTCCTTAAGGATCAACTGCCGTAGATGCTGGTTCTTGGGAACCACTAGACGGTTCTCAAAGTACACAACACCATGATCATTTGTGGAGAAACAACTAGCACCTCCGCTAGCAATGTTCTCTTTGATTTTAGATATTCCCTTATCTCGCTTTTGGGCAGCAATGATTTGATCCGTAAGAGTAGGTTTTGCTACCAAGGTGGAAAGAAATCCTTGAGGAACAATGTGAAGGTTAAGCTTACGAAATTCCTCATGGAGAAGCGGTTGACTTTGTTGTAACATCAGATTGTTACAATAAGATTTACGACTTAGCGCATCAGCCATGACGTTGGCTTTTCCTGGGGTGTAAGTTATTCCTAAGTCGAAATCTGTGATCAACTCAACTCAACGTCTTTGCCTGAGATTCAGATCCGGTTGGGTGAAAATGTACTTCAGACTTTGGTGATCAGTGAATATTTCGCAACGATTACCGAGGAGGTAATGTCGCCAGGTCTTAAGTGCATAGACTACGGCTGCAAGCTCTAGATCATGAGTAGGATAATTCTCCTCATGTGGGTGCAATTGCCGTGAAGCGTAGGCAATTACGTGTCGATCTTGCATGAGAATGCAACCTAGTCCTTGCCGCGAGGCGTCGCAGTAGATAACAAAGTCCTTGGAGAAGTCTGGCGGTACCAGTACGGGAGCAGAAGTCAGGCGTCTTTTCAGTTCCTGAAAGCTGTGCTCACACTGTGGAGTCCACTCGAACTTCTTATCTTTCTTGAGGAGTTCGGTTAGAGGTTTAGCAACTTTGGAGAAGTTCTCGACAAAGCGACGACAATAGCTCGCTAAGCCCAGAAAACTCCGAACTTGCTTGACCGATTCAGGTGGAGTCCAATTAAGGACGGCTTGAACTCGCTCAGGGTTAACAGCAATACCTTTACCAGATATTACATGACCTAGATAGGTCACTTCTGGCAACCAGAATTCACATTTAGAAAATTTGGCATAAAGGCGATGCTCTCGAAGTTTCTTCAACACTAGCCTTAGATGTTCGGCATGTTCTTCCTCGTTTTTGGAGTAGATGAGTATATCATCGAGGTAAACTACAACGAATTTATCCAAGTACTCCATGAAGATTGAGTTCATTAACCGAGAAAAGGTGGCTGGAGCGTTGGTTAAACCGAAGGACATGACGGTGTACTCGTATTGGCCATAACGAGTAACAAAGGCCGTTTTAGGAATGTCCCCATTTCTGATTTTGATTTGATGGTAGCCCAACCTCAAATCCATCTTGGAGAAGACTGAGGATCCAGCGAGCTGATCGTACAGGTCGTTGATCCTGGGAAGCGGATATTTGTTCTTGATTGTGACCAAATTGACAGGTCGGTAATCTACAACCATCCGGTCCGTACCATCCTTCTTCTTGACGAAGAGAACGGGGCAAGCCCACGGAGATGAACTAGGTCGGATGAAACCCTTTTTCAAGGACTCATCGAGTTGTTTCTTAAGCTCGGCTAGTTCTAGGGGTGCCATCTTATAAGGTCTTCTAGCAATCGGAACGGTTCCTGGAATGAGGTCTATTACGAACTCAACATCCCTGTCAGGTGGAACACCTGGCAATTCCTCTGGAAAGACATCCGGGAAGTCACGGACTACCGGCACGTCCTCAAGGTCTGGCAAAGGGCTGGCGTTAAGAGAATATAATTGTCGCTTGGCTATTCGGGTCAAGACATTGACTATCTTCCCCGAAGGATGGGTGAGTTGAACAGTCCTAGAGAAGCAATCAATTTTGGCTTGATGAGCTGACATCCAGTCCATACCCAGAATGATATTAATATCTGAAGATTTAAGGGCTATCAAAGACGCGAGGAAAACAAGTCTGTCGACTTGGATTTCATTCCCATGGCTTACTCTAGAAGTTTGCCACTTGGATCCCGGAGTTTGAATTACCATAGAGGTTGGCATGTCACCGAATGCGACGTTATGCAAGCGAGCATAGTTTTCAGATATAAAAGAATGAGAGGCTCCTGTATCGAAAAGAACAGATGCCGGGTGGCAATTAACAAGAAGCGTACCGAGAACGACGTTGGGATCCTCTTGAGCTTCTTCGGCAGAGATACAGTTGACATGGCCACGTGAAGCGGTGACCGGCTTGGCGTGGAATATTTTTCCTGTCGGCTTGCCACGGCCAACAGCCTTAGCAGATTGATTGGGGTTGGTCTGGGGACACTCACGCATATAGTGACCAGATTCCCCACACTTGAAACAAGTCACGGAACTGGTACGTGGAGGAGCATTGTTAGTTGGACCCCCATAGGGCTTGGCCGGTGCAGACTGTTGAACAGGGCGAGGCGCCTGGAAAGATGGCCTCGGTGTGAACCTGGGTGGCAGGGCGGTGTTGGGCACCCACACGCGGCGCTTCTGAGGACCAGCACCGGATGAGGAACCCATGTCACGGCCATGCTTGCGTGTTGCGTCATAGTCAGTCTGACCAGTTTCAGCACTGATGGCTTTGTTGACAAGTTTCTGAAAAGATGTGCACTCATGCAGACGGAGGTCGCGGCGAAGCTCAGGACTAAGGCCCTTACGGAACCTTGCTTGCTTCTTGGCATCGGTAGACACTTCCTCAGTTGCATATCGTGCGAGATTACCAAACTCCCTGCTGTAAACATCCACAGAAAGTCGGCCTTGGGTGAAACTGCAAAATTCTTCACGTTTACGGTCCATGAGACCCTCCGGAATGTGATGTTCACGGAAAGCCTCGCTGAATTCAGCCCAAGTAGTGACATGGCCCGCTGGGCGCATAGCTCCAAAATTCTCCCACCATAGACTGGCGGGGCCTTCAAGATGATATGCAGCAAAGGTGACCTTGTCAGCCTCCGCTACCAGCGCGGAACGCAGTTTGTGAGCAATACTGCGAAGCCAGTCATCAGCGTCGAGAGGCTCGACGGAGTGGTGGAACGTGGGTGGATGTAATTTGATAAAATCACTGAGTGACACCACGTTAGCCCTCTGATGGTGTGCTGTATTCTGTTCAATACGCTCCAACAAACGGTTGGTCTCCCGCTTGTTTCTCTCAGCTTCCATCATAACCTCGGCTAGTGAAGGAGGATGAGGCAGATTTTCATTCCTGCCTTCACTGCCTTCGGCCTGCTCTTGAGAAGCAGGGTTAGCGCGCGTGTTGACCATCCTAGGTAAACAAGACAATGATTTAGTCAGGATGATAAGATTCCGACATAGGATAAAAATGTAAGGAATAACTCAAAATGCAAGATGATCATCCGTATGACATGGTAGACACAGAAGCTGCTTCTTTATTCCATCGTCATACACACCATACAGGGTTTAGTACAAGACCAAACAAAGTACTATTACGGTGAAAAGAGGATTACATCTCATCGGAGGCATTCCAAGCTCCTATACATTATTTTTCTACACCTCCGGAAAGAGTACAAACTAGGTCATATCCCACGAGTCACGCGGGACGATAGACGACACAGCTAGTGCGAACTAGTGATACTATCGCTAACTCAGACCGATCCGTAGTAGTCCTCGTAGAAGTCACCTCCATAGCCTGGAAGCTCAACATGATCATCCGGAAACAGACGATCTCGCGGAGCTTGTGGACCATAGGGGCTAGGATGAGGTCTTGGACCAACAGACGGTGGCCTGCCGGGACCGCGAGGTGGGGTGATGCCTCCTACATCACGCCAAACCATCACGTCTGGCAGAGCAGATCTCACAGGATAGAGATCGCGCATATCTGAATATCCAGTTTGCACCGCCGGTGCGAACCGAGTCAAAGTGGCCCAGTGGTCAGCACGGGTATTGAAGAGTTCTAACCTCAAGGCCCGATTTTCACGGTCCTTATCCTCGAGCATCTCAGCAGTGGTGCGAGTCCATGAATCCTCCTGAGTGGGGTCAGCATAGATAGCTTGGAGATACCCTTGTGCTCCCGGAAGTGATCCTGGCATATACCGGAAATCAGAGTCCCGAAATAGACCAGATCTGACTCGCATAATGGTCATCATAGAGTAGGCGGTGTCCTGCATAGCCATCTCAATAGTAACCCCGAGTCCATAGGAGCAGTGAAGAGGCTCGGTGGATCCAGGATAAGATGGAAATATCCTGACAGTGCAGAGATACTGGCTTTGATTAAAGTCTCGGAATTGCTCTTCGACCGTGTACTCGGGATACCAGCGGTATCCAGCCTCAGTCATTACCCTGACCAACTTGGCAGTATGGCCGGGTACATCTAGGCATCGAGTCAGGCGAACCACTTGATTGAGGTCGCGAGTGGCCATCTGAAAGCACAATCACAATGCAAAGGCATTAGAATTTCTAGCAAAATTTCGGCAGCATAACAGCTGTAAATGCTCAAAAAGGATTTTGAGACATTTGACAAAGGATTTCGTACACACTCAGCATCATCATATCAAAGTTTTGAAACCATTCTAACAACATAATGTGGTAGTAGAACTGAACTAGGCTTGTATCCATCAAACTTATAAGGTACTACTGATTAGTAACACGTGATCCTGATAGAGAGAACAGATCCTAATTCCTTAACCCCCGGTAGAAGAATGGACTGACTCAGATCAGAATGTCATAAGATAGAGAAGTAAAAAGAGCCTTACGTTCCAACCCACAAACAATTCCCCTACATATAACTAAAGAACTTCTAGACCCAACATCGACCAGTTTGGCTTGAAGAACCTACAGGCAGTCCGGCTCTGATGCCAACGCTGTCAGGACCCCGACTCGATGTCCCCACGGGTGTCGCCTTACCTTTGCCCGGGACCGTTTGCGCCTTTTGGCTCACGTATATGATAGTGTCGCTAGCATCCATATGATAAAGAGCCCGGGCTGACATGACTAGTCGTAAACCCAAAGTGGCACAGACTTACAGGGACAGGCATCCATGACCCAGCTTCGAACGTGTCGGTCATCAGCAAGTGGGTCCGGGCTGTAGCACTGGGCTAGCAGGACTCCGGTAAACCGGGCTGTAGCGGGCTAACAGGACTCCGGTACTCAAAGCGTGACATTTCCCCGAAGGGACAGACACAGGAACGAAGAAGGACACATGCCGGCCAGCCTAAGTGTTCCAGAGCAGTAGCAAGCTACCATGGCTCAGCGGTAACACTAGGAGACATTTCCCGGTAAGAGAGGCTACTAAAGATAAACAACTAGATAGTCAGATCCCACACATACCAAGCAT
The DNA here is from genome assembly GCF_018294505.1 of Triticum aestivum. Lineage (NCBI taxonomy): Eukaryota > Viridiplantae > Streptophyta > Magnoliopsida > Poales > Poaceae > Triticum > Triticum aestivum. The sequence goes on from NC_057795.1 coordinate 617,595,476, forward strand.
TTCAATCATGCACACAATATGCTCGATATGTGCAAATACAACGAAGCATCACAACATGACTCTACGACATAAATACTTTATTTAAGGCCCAGGGAGCCATACATAACATACACAAAGGTACGGGTCTCACGACCCAACATACAAGTCATACAGTCATACAAACCAGCAGCGGAAGTAACTTGTCTGAGTACAGACAACTAGTAAAATAAAAGAGGCTTGGGAAGCCTAGCTATACTACAAGGTCCTTCACAAGCTCAGGGTCACCACCTGGGTCTTTAGCCTACTCGTTGATGTCAACGTCTACATAGAACCCATCAGAAGGGGTTGCAGCGTCTTCTGTAAAATGTAGATTATAGCAACATGAGTACAAAGGTACTCAGCAAGACTTACATCAGATCCTACATACATGCATATTATCAAGAAGGGTTGGTGGAGTTATTGCAGCAAGCCAGCTTTGACTCTTGGCTAGACTATCCTACGATACTCCAACTTGAAATGGTTTTGCGCACACGAGTCCACCACTCACCACTTCAATACACTACCGAGGATCCACCTCCGTCTTCCTACGAAAGAGCCATCCTCGGCACTCACACTTATCTTGAGGCTTTTAGCAGTTTCCATTTACTTGTCTATGAACTATATAGGCAACCAAGTAGTCCTTTACCGCGGACGCGGCTATTCGAATAGATTATGATAACCCTGCAGGGGTGTACTTCCTCATACATGTTTCCACCACTTAGCGTCTGCACACGACATGTGCTCGGCAGACTTCAAGCGAAAGCCGACGTGGGTGTAGACCACGACCTACCTAAACACTTAAGCCTCTAGTCCAGGTTTATAGCCTATTCAGGTTCCATCCGCAGGGAGTCCGGCCGAGGTTTCCCATACGGCCCCGAACGATGTGAACAGGGTTCCCGAGATACCTAACGGGTATTCGGTACACCATGCCACGTACCTACCGCATCACAGCCCACCCCTACGGTCAGCACTGTCCACGGCCTCCAGTAGGCTACAAACACCAGAAACTACTTGCAACTCCTGGACAGAGAGCTAGGGTGAATAAGAAGTCGAGCGGGGTCATATTTCAGGGCCCAATGCATGGTAGTAGCTGTATCTTAAATCACACATACAGATCTCAGTGCTTAAGATCGGCTTCAATGAAACAACCCACCATGTACTCCTACATGGCCTCTCATCGATACCTTTACCAAACCGTGTTCACCACACTACTCTCATTACCGACATAATCATTTCACTCTAGCCATCACCCAGATGAACCAGACCTGACACGACTCTAAGCATAGCAGGCATAGCAAGGTAGGAACAACACATACATATGGCTCAATCAACTCCTACACATGCTAGTGGGTTTCATCTAGTTACTGTGGCAATGACAGGTCATGCAGAGGAAATGGGTTCAACTACCGTAGCACACAGCAGTTTGAAACGCGTTGCCTTAATGCAGTAAAAGAGAGCAGGAGCGAGAACATGGGATTGTATCGATATGATCAAATGGTTGGTTGCTTGCCTGATGGTTCGATGCACTGATACGGTTCTTCGTTAGGGTAATCACGGTACTCCTCGGAGGCAGAACCTGTCACAAAGGACACCGATACACAACCATCACCAAACAATGTGCAACAATATGATGCATGCATGAAACATGGCAATATGAGTGTGTTGGGCTAATGCAACTAAAACCAGAAGGGTTTGAACAAATTTGAATCAAGGATTCAAATTTCAAATTCAAATATGGCCTTTTAAAGTGCTTTTCCTTGTTCTGCTTAAAACATCAATTTAACTTGTTTGATCATGCATGAAAATAGTACAGATGGATAGATTGGATTTTTCTGATCATTTTTCATATATAATTTGTCCAATTTGGAGTTACAGAATAAAAGTTATGAATTTTTGAAGTTTAAATAATATTCTGGAATTTCCTGATTTAAATTAAATCCAGAAATTATAATTATTGCGCCAGCATGACGTCAGTGGTCAACTGCGGCTGGCTGAGGTCAATCCTGACGTGTGGGGCCCACACGTCAGTGACAGGGGGGTTAAACAGGGTTAGTTTAATCCTAATTAGGGGTTAGTGGCGCTGGGGCCCACTGGTTAGTGTCAGGGGGGTTGACTAACAGTGGTTAGCGCTAATGATGTCCACCTGGCCGACGGGGCCCACGCGTCAGTGACCCTGGGGGGTCAAACCCCAGGTCGGACAAGTCAAACCCCACCGGCGACATGACGCCGGCGAGGTCCGAGACGGCGGCGTGATGCGGGATCGCGCTACAGGGCACGGGCGAGGCTGTGCTTGGGCTCGTTGGAGAGCCCTTGCTCCCGCGCGTCGAACGGTGGTGGTGGCCGAGCCTGGGGTGGCCGGTACCGTCGACGGCGAGCTCGTGAGCGGCGGCCGGAGTTCGGGTGCGGTCGGAGTCGGCGTTGCAGGCTGTTTGGGGAGGCGTTGGTGCGTGCTGCGTGCTCCTAGTGAGGCGTGGAGCACGATAGTGTGCTCGGTTGGGCGCTACGGTGACCGTGGCCACGACGGCGACATCGCCGGCGGCGTGGAGCTCTCGGCCAAGGTGGGGCTAAGGCCTAGAGGTCGAAAGAGACCAGGGGAGAAGGGGGAAACGACTCGGGGGCTCACCGCGGTTGCAGTGGGCGTCGAAGCGGGCTCGGAGACGCGCTGGAGACGGCGAATTCGACGGCGATGATGGTCGGAGCCCGAAGAGGGGAACAGCGACGTGGCAGCGATGCAGGGCTTCCGGAGGCCCGTGGAGCGGTGGGGAGGAAGAGGGGGTTGTGGCGGAGCTTCTGAGCTAGTCGGGGGAGCGAGGGGTGGCCGGAGACGGCTGCTATGGCGAACGGCGGTGACGGTGGTGTTCGGCCGTGTGAGAGCGAGAGCGAGGGAGAGCAGGGAAGAGCCGAGGGCGAGTGAGAGAGAGCAGGGGGGAGGCGTGGCGTCGTCCGGGGCATCGAGCGAGGAGGGGAGGGCAGGCAAGCAGGGAGAGAGGTGGCGTGGCGCGGTGGCGCGCGCGCGCGCCGGCCACACTCCCCTCCCTCTGTCGAGGACGAAGACGACAGAGGAGGGAGGCGGGCTGGGCCGCCTGCTGGCTGGGCCGCACAGGGAGGAGCCCAGGTAAGTTTCTCCCTTTGTTTATTTTTCTGTTTTCAAATTTCTGACATTTGTTTTGATTTAAAAAAAAATATTAAATCATTTATTTAACTTCTGCCAATTTTTTGCAGGAGCTAGATATATTATTCCAGAGCTCCTTTATAAATGGCATAATATTTGGACATATATTAATATATATAATTAATATATTTCCAATGCAAATATTTATGCATTAATTCCAAAAGCCCAAAATAAATACCTATGAGCTCTTAAAAATATTGGTTTGATTTTTATCTCTGTCCAATATTTTCAAAGAGCCACATGAGCATTTTCTTGGACCCTTTTGGAGAAATTTTTATTTGGATCATTTTCAAAATGATTCTGAGGGTTTCACAGATCCCCATTTCAAATTAAATGGAATTTTAAACATGATGCACACACTCTGATGCATGACTAGCTAGGGTGTGACAGTGACGATGCGCGTCGGGAATGGTTCCAAGGTCGATGTGATCGCTGTCGGCACGCTACCTCTACATTTACCTACGGGATTAGTTTTAAACCTCAATAATTGTTATTTACTGCCAAGTTTGAGCATGAACATTGTATCTGGATCTTGTTTAATGTGAGATGGCTACTCATTTAAATCCGAGAATAATGGTTGTTCTATTTATATGAGAGATATGTTTTATGGTCATGCCCTGATGGTCAATGGTTTATTCTTAATGAATCTCGAACATAATGTTACACATATTCATAGTGTGAATACCAAAAGATGTAAAGTTGATAACGATAGTCCCACATACTTGTGGCACTGCCGCCTTGGTCACATTGGTGTCAAGCGCATGAAGAAGCTCCATGCTGATGGACTTTTAGAGTCTCTCGATTATGAATCATTTGACACATGCGAACCATGCCTCATGGGCAAAATGACCAGGACTCCGTTCTCCGGAACAATGGAGCAAGCAACCAACTTATTGGAAATCATACATACTGATGTGTGTGGTCCAATGAGCGTCGAGGCTCGCGGAGGATATTGTTATGTTCTCACTCTCACTGATGACTTAAGTAGATATGGGTATGTCTACTTGATGAAACACAAGTCTGAGACCTTTGAAAAGTTCAAGGAATTTCAGAATGAAGTAGAGAATCAACGTGATCGAAAAATAAAGTTCTTACGATCAGATCGTGGAGGAGAATATTTAAGTCACGAATTTGGTACACACTTAAGACAATGTGGAATCGTTTCACAACTCACGCCGCCTGGAACACCTCAGCGTAACGGTGTGTCCGAACATCGTAATCGCACTCTATTGGATATGGTGCGATCTATGATGTCTCTTACCGATTTACCGCTATCATTTTGGGGATACGCACTAGAGACAGCTATATTCACTTTAAATAGGGCTCCGTCTAAATCCGTTGAGACGATACCGTATGAATTATGGTTTGGAAAGAAACCTAAGCTGTCGTTTCTAAAAGTTTGGGGATGCGATGCTTATGTCAAGAAACTTCAACCTGAAAAGCTCGAACCCAAGTCAGAAAAATGCGTCTTCATAGGATACCCTAAGGAAACCATTGGGTATACCTTCTACCTTAGATCCGAAGGCAAGATCTTTGTTGCCAAGAACGGATCCTTTCTGGAAAAAGAGTTTCTCTCTAAAGGAGTAAGTGGGGGGAAAGTAGAACTCGATGAAGTACTACCTCTTGAACCGGAAAGTAGTGCAGCTCAGGAAAATGTTCCTGTGGTGCCTACATCAACTGGAGAGGAAATTAATGATGAAGATCAAGGTACTTCGGATCAAGTTGCTACTGAACTTCGTAGGTCCACAAGGACACGTTCCACACCAGAGTGGTATGGCAACCCTGTCCTGGAAATCATGTTGTTAGACAACGGTGAACCTTCGAACTATGAAGAAGCGATGGCGGGCCCAGATTCCAACAAATGGCTTGAAGCCATGCAATCTGAGATAGAATCCATGTATGAAAACAAAGTATGGACTTTGACAGACTTGCCCGATGATCAGCGAGCGATAGAAAACAAATGGATCTTTAAGAAGAAGACGGACGCGGATGGTAATATTACCATCTATAAAGCTCGACTTGTCGCTAAGGGTTATCGGCAAGTTCAAGGGGTTGACTACGATGAGACTTTCTCTCCCGTAGCGAAGCTGAAGTCCGTTCGAATCATGTTAGCAATTGTCGCATACTATGATTATGAGATATGGCAGATGGACGTCAAAACGGCATTCCTTAACGGCTATCTTAAGGAAGAACTGTATATGATGCAGCCGGAGGGTTTTGTCGATCCTAGGAATGCTAACAAGGTATGCAAGCTCCAGCGATCCATTTATGGGCTGGTGCAAGCATCTCGGAGTTGGAACATTCGCTTTGATGAGATGATCAAAGTGTTTGGGTTTATGCAGACTTATGGAGAAGCCTGCGTTAACAAGAAAGTGAGTGCGAGCTCTGTAGCATTTCTCATATTATATGTAGATGACATACTTTTGATGGGAAATGATATAGAACTTTTGGACAGCATTAAGGCCTACTTGAATAAGTGTTTTTCAATGAAGGACCTTGGAGAAGTTGCTTACATATTAGGCATCAAGATCTATAGGGATAGATCGAGACGCCTCATAGGTCTTTCACAAAGCACATACCTTGATAAGATTTTGAAGAAGTTCAAAATGGATCAGTCCAAGAAAGGGTTCTTGCCTGTATTGCAAGGTGTGAGATTGAGCTCGGCTCAATGCGCGACCACGGCAAAAGATAAAGAAGAGATGAGTGTCATCCCCTATGCCTCGGCCATAGGATCTATTATGTATGCCATGTTGTGTACCAGACCTGATGTAAACCTTGCCGTAAGTTTGGTAGGAAGGTACCAAAGTAATCCCGGCAAGGAACACTGGACAGCGGTCAAGAATGTCCTGAAGTACCTGAAAAGGACAAAGGACATGTTTCTCATTTATGGAGGTGATGAAGAACTCGTCGTAAAGGGTTGCGTCGATGCTAGCTTCGACACAGATCTGGATGACTCTAAGTCACAAACCGGATACGTGTATATGTTGAATGGTGGAGCAGTAAGTTGGTGCAGCTGCAAGCAGAGCGTCGTGGCGGGATCTACATGTGAAGCGGAGTACATGGCAGCCTCGGAGGCAACGCATGAAGCAATTTGGGTGAAGGAGTTCATCACCGACCTAGGAGTCATACCCAATGCGTCGGGGCCGATCAAACTCTTCTGTGACAACACTGGAGCTATTGCCCTTGCCAAGGAGCCCAGGTTTCACAAGAAGACCAAGCACATCAAGCGTCGTTTCAACTCCATCCGTGAAAATGTTCAAGATGGAGACATAGATATTTGCAAAGTACATATGGATCTGAATGTCGCAGATCCGTTGACTAAACCTCTCTCGCGAGCAAAACATGATCAACACCAGAACTCTATGGGTGTTCGATTCATCACAATGTAACTAGATTATTGACTCTAGTGCAAGCGGGAGACTGTTGGAAATATGCCCTAGAGGCAATAATAAAAGCGTTATTATTATATTTCCTTGTTCATGATAATTGTCTTTTATTCATGCTATAATTGTATTATCCGGAAATCGTAATACACGTGTGAATACTTAGACCACAACATGTCCCTAGTGAGCCTCTAGTTGACTAGCTCGTTGATCAACAGATAGTCATGGTTTCCTGACTATGGACATTGGATGTCATTGATAACAGGATCACATCATTAGGAGAATGATGTGATGGACAAGACCCAATCCTAAGCATAGCACAAAGATTGTGTAGTTCGTTTGCTAGAGCTTTTCCAATGTCAAGTATCTTTTCCTTAGACCATGAGATCGTGTAACTCCCGGATACCGTAGGAGTGCTTTGGGTGTACCAAACGTTACAACATAACTGGGTGGCTATAAAGGTGCACTACAGGTATCTCTGAAAGTGTCTGTTGGGTTGACACGGATCGAGACTGGGATTTGTCACTCAGTATGACGGAGAGGTATCTCTGGGACCACTCGGTAATGCATCATCATAATGAGCTCAAAGTGACCAAGTGTCTGGTCACGGGATCATGCATTACGGTACGAGTAAAGTGACTTGCCGGTAACGAGATTGAACAAGGTATTGGGATACCGACGATCGAATCTCGGGCACGTAACATACTGATTGACAAAGGGAATTGTATACGGGGTTGCTTAAATCCTCGACATCTTGGTTCATCCAATGAGATCATCGAGGAGTATGTGGGAGACAACATGGGTATCCAGATCCCGTTGTTGGTTATTGACCGGAGAGCCGTCTCGGTCATGACTGCATGTCTCCCAAACCCGTAGGGTCTACACACTTAAGGTTCAGTGACGCTAGGGTTGTATGAATATGAGTATGCAGCACACCAAAAGTTGTTCGGAGTCCCGGATGAGATCCAGGACGTCACGAGGAGTTCCGTAATGGTTCGGAGGTAAAGAATTATATATGGGAAGTCGAGTTTCGGCCATCGGGAAAGTTTCGCGGTCCACCGGTATTGTACCGGGACCACCGAAAGGGTCCCGGAGGTCCATCGGGTGGGGCCACCTATCCCGGAGGGCCCCATGGACTGAAGTGGGAGGGGAACCAGCCCCTAGTGGGCTGGTGTGCCCCCCCTGGGCCCCCCTCTGCGCCTAGGGTTGGGAACCCTAGGGGAGGGGGCGCCTCCACTTGCCTTGGGGGGCACTCCACGCCCCTTGGCCGCCGCCCCCCCCCTAGAGATCCCATCTCTAGGGCCGGTGCCCCCCTGGGGTCCCTATATAAAGAGGGGGGTGGGAGGGCATCCGCACCCAACACCCTGGCGCCTCCCTCCCCTCCCTGCTACACCTCCTCCTCCTGTAGTTGCTTGGCGAAGCCCTGCCGGAGCCCTGCTGCATCCACCACCACGCCGTCGTGCTGCTAGATCTTCATCAACCTCTCCTTCCCCCCTTGCTGGATCAAGAAGGAGGAGACGTCATGCTGATCGTATGTGTGTTGAACGCGGAGGTGCCGTCCGTTCGGCGCTAGGATCTCCGGTGATTTGGATCACGACGAGAACGACTCCCTCAACCCCGTTCTCTTGAACGTTCCGCACGCGATCTACAAGGGTATGTAGATGCACTTCCCTCTCTTGTTGCTAGATGAACCCATAGATTGATCTTGGTGAACGTAGGAAAAAAATTATTTTATGCAACGTTCCCCAACAACGGTGGGGTCCGACGGCGGCTACGGTGGTCAGCAGCGAGGGCGGCGGGGTCCGGCGGCGGCTCGTAGCGGCGTCGGGCGCGGGCGGCGGCGGCGGGGCTCGGGCAGCGCTAGGGTTCGGGTGGGCTGCGGGGTTGGCTCCCCGGCTTATAAAGGCCGGCCGGGCCTAGAGTCCTAGGCGGACACGGCCCGGTAGATTGGTTAGTTTTTTTTAAATCATTACGCGCAGAAAAACAAATAAAAGAAATACTAAACGGACTCCAAAAATCCTGAAATAAATTTTCCCGGCTTCTAAAATCAAGCCGGACAAGAAGAACATTATATGGGGCCTAAATGCAATTTTCAAAAACGCGCATTTTTTCTAAATTCAAATAAGATAGCAATAAACTCCAAAATAAAATATTATTTGATTTTATTATCAAATCCTCAATTTTTCTTTATTTTGGGAAAGTCATTTTATTCCCTCTCTCATATTTTATAATAGAAATAATTGAAGATAAAATAATAAAAATCAAATGATCCTATTTTCAAAATTTGAGAAAACTCAAATATGAAAATAACGAAATCCCCAACTCTCTCCGTGGGTCCTTGAGTTGCGTAGAGTTTCTAGGATCAAGCCAAAATGCAATAAAATATGATATGCAATGATGATCTAATGTATAACATTCCAAATTGAAAATTTGGGATGTTACACCAAGCTGGGTTGCTGATGTGCGGGGCCGGGCGGCGCCATTGGTCGCGCCCTCAGCGCACTCCCGCACGTCTACGAAACCCCCATGAAGAATATGCATGCCGCGCAGGTGGCCGCAGTTGGCCTAGAGCAGCTGAAGGGTGAGAAGCTGAGAGATCGTCTGCACCGTGTGAACGATCTCCTCAGGACCACCTCAACCGTGTCCTCAAGCCCGCGGGATCCATCTCGCACAACACCGATGACCCTGAGTAGTAGAACACAACGTCCTCGCCACCCGGCGAAGCGCATTTCGGCCGCACCCGAACCCGGCGCAACCGCGCCTCGGCGACCGCCGACGGCTTAGCCGACGAGCTGGCTCCGGAAGACCAGCACCCACCAGTTCCTTTCCTGTCATCCAGCCGACGCGTTTGTCCGGCTTCCCCCGACCCGGCTCCCCACGGCCCGGGCGGAAGCCGGCTAGGCCCACGCGCCATTGACTACATCGTTGCTCGTCACTGCCTCGACCACCTTGACCTCTCCTGGGAGTTGGAGGAGGACAACGCTGTTGGGCCGGCTTGCTTCGGTCCGTGCATCCGGGATGAGCCCTTCCACAAAGGGTTCACGCTCCTCCGCGACACCCCCAAGTACAACGACACCATCAAGCCAAAGGACTAGCTCATCGACTACACCACCTCCATAGGCATCACGGGCGGAAATCGATGCCTCGTCGTACGCTACGCCCCGATCATACTCTTAGGCTCGGCCTGCACGTGGTTGAACAGCCTGTCGACCGGCAGCATCAACGTGTGGGTCGACTTCGAGCAGGCCTTGTGAAGGAAATATGCCCTAGAGGCAATAATAAAGTTGTTATTTTATATTTCCTTATTCATGATAAATGTTTATTATTCATGCTAGAATTGTATTAACCGGAAACTTGAGACATGTGTGAATACATAGACAAAACATTGTGTCCCTAGTATGCCTCTACTTGACTAGCTCGTTGATCAAAGATGGTTAAGTTTCCTAGACATGGACATGAGTTGTCATTTGATGAATGGGATCACATCATTAGTGGAATGATGTGATGGACAAGACCCATCCATTAGCTTAGCATAATGATCTTCAGTTTTATATTGCTACTGCTTTCTTCATGTCAAAATACATATTCCTCCGACTATGAGATTATGCAACTCCAGGACACCAAGGAATGCCTTGTGTGCTATCAAAAGTAACAACGTAACTGGGTGATTATAAAGATGCTCTACAGGTATCTCCGAAGGTGTTTGTTGGGATGCATAGATCGAGATTAGGATTTGTCAGTCCGAGTATCGGAGAGGTATCTCTGGGCCCTCTCGATAATGTACATCATATGAAGCCTTGCAAGCAATGTTACTAATGAGTTAGTTGCGGGATGATGCATTACGGAATGAGTAAAGAGACTTGCCAGTAATGACATTGAACTAGGTATGAAGATACCGACGATCGAATCTTGGGAAAGTAACATACCTATGACAAAGGGAATTACGTATGTTGAAATAGCGATACGATCAATAAAGATCTTCGTAGAATATGTGGGAACCAATATGAGCATCTAGGTTTCACTGTTGGTTATTGATCGGAGGGGTGTCTCGATCATGTCTACATAGTTCTCGAACCCATAGGGTCCGCACGCTTAACGTTTGATGACGATATGTATTATATGAGTTATGTGTTTTGGTGACCGAAGGTTGTTCGGAGTCCGAGATGAGATCATGGACATGACAAGGAGTCTCGAAATGCTCGAGAGGTAAAGATTGATATATTGAAAGGTAGTATTCGGACACCGGAAGGGTTCTGGAGTGTATCGGGTACAAACTGGAGTACCGGAGGGGTTACCGGAACCCCCGAGTGGAAGATATGGGCCATATGGGCCATAGGAGGGAGGCACACCAGCCCACAAGGGGCTGGTGCGCCCCCACCAGGGGAAACTGAATTGGACAAGGGGTGGGGGCGGCGCCCCCCCTTTCCTTCTCCCTCTCCTACTCCTTCCCCCTTCCCCCCCCCCCCACGAAAAAGGAAGGGGGGCGAATCCTAGTGGGAGTCCAAGTAGGACCCCCACCCCCACTTGGAGCATGCCTAGGCCGGCCTCCTCTCCCTCCCTCATTTATATAAGTGGGGGCGCCCCTAAGAGACACACCAATTGCTCTTAGCCGTGTGCGGTGCCCCCCTCCACAGTTTACACCTCATGTCATATTTTCGTGGTGCTTAGGCGAAGCCCTGCGCGGATCACATCACCATCACCGTCACACGCCGTCGTGCTGACGGAACTCATCTACTCCTTCGACCCTCTGCTGGATCAAGATCTCGAGGGGCGTCATCGCGCTGAACATGTGCAGAACTCAGAGGTGTCATACATTTGGTACTCGATCGGCCGGAATGAGAAGACGTTCGACTACATCAACCACGTTGAGCAAATGCTTCCGCTTTCAGTCTACGAGGGTATTTAGACACACTCTCCCCCTCTCGTTGCTATGCATCTCCTAGCTAGATCTTGCGTGAGCGTAGGAATTTTTTTTGAAATTGCATGTTACGTTTCCCAATAGTGGCATCAGAGCCAGGTCTATGCGTAGATGATATGCACGAGTAGAACACAAAGAATTGTGGGCGGTGATCGTCATACTTGAAAGTGCAACTATCCCTGGGTGGTTTTGGTAATTCCTAATAGCATATATCTCATTGAGCTAATGCTATTTCAAGATAAATATTTCAGGAAAGCTCAATGTTTGGCATGGCATGGATGAGAAATGTGGACCCCTGAAAATGCTAAGGACAAAAGGATTGGCTCAAGCTCAAAGCACAAGACTCTACATTTTACTTTTAGTTATCCAAGATCACATTGAGTCCATAGGAAAGCCAATACTATTAAGAGGGGATGAGGTGTTGCTTAATGAGTTTCTTGCTCAAAGTGCTTAGTGATATGCTCCAAAAACCCTCAACTACTTTCTCACATCCACATATGTCCCAAACCAAAAGTCAAACTTAGCCCCACCAAAACTTTCTATCCGGCGCCACCGAGTTCAGTTGACATAGCCACTGCTAGAAACCCTAGTCTTTTCAGTCTCACCGATAGGGATCTCGGTCTCACCGAGATGGGATTGTAATATCTCTATTTCCCTTCGTAACGTTTCAGTCAAACCGAGATGAGCGATCGGTCCCATCAAGATTGCAATGCAAACTCTCTGTTTCCCTTTCGTAACATTTCGGTCCAACTGAGATGAGCGAATCGGTCCCACCGAGTTTGCCTGACCAAGTCTTTGTTTGTCTATTACCAAAATCGGTCTCACTGAGTTTGTGTAATCAGTCTCACCGAGATTACGTTATGCCCTAACCCTAACGATATCAGTCCCACCGAGTTGACATGTTGGTCCCACCAAAATGCCTAACAGTCACATTATGAACTAAATCAGTCTGATCGAGTTTCACGATTCGGTCCCACCGGGTTTGGTAAATTGTGTGTAATGGTTAGATTTTGTGTGGAGGCTATATATACCCATCCACCCACTCTTCATTCGTGGAGAGAGCCATCAGAACATGCCTACACTTCCAACATACATTTTCTGAGAGAGAGCCACCTACACTTGTGTTGAGGTCAAGATATTCCATTCCTACCACATAAATCTTGATCTCTAGCCTTCCCCAAGTTGCTTTCCACTCAAACCTTCTTTCCACCAAATCCAAATCCTGTGAGAGAGAGTTGAGTGTTGGGGAGACTATCATTTGAAGCACAAGAGCAAGGAGTTCATCATCAACACACCATCTATTACCTTTTGGAGAGTGGTGTCTCCTAGATTGGTTAGGTGTCACTTGGGAGCCTCCGTCAAGATTGTGGAGTTGAACCAAGGAGTTTGTAAGGGTAAGGAGATCACCTACTTCGTGAAGATCTACCCGAGTGAGGCAAGTCCTTCATGGGCGATGACCATGGTGGGATAGACAAGGTTGCTTCTTTGTGGACCATTCATGGACACGCGCAACTGTTACCCTTCGTGGGTTGAAGTCTCCATCAACGTGGATGTAAGATAGCACCACCTATCGGAACCACGACAAAAACATCCGTGTCTCCTATTGCGTTTGCACTCTCCAAACCCCTCCCTTTACATTCTTGAAACTTGCATGCTTTACTTTCCGCTGCTTATATACTCATTGCATGCTTGCTTGAATTGTGTTAAGATTGCTTGACTTATGCTAAGTTGTTAAAATCTGCCAAGAACTAAAATTAGGAAAAGACTAGATTTTTATTTGGTCAAGTAGTCTAATCACCCCCCCCCCCCACTCTAGACATACTTACGATCCTAAAATTGGTATCAGAGCTTTGGTCTCCATTTGCTTTGATTTCCATAGCTTTTGGTGGTCATAGCCTTGGTTTCACAACCTAGGAGAGTATGGCGTCTAGCGAGGGAAATTACCACCATAGAGGTCCTTACTTTGATGGTAAAAATTTTGCTAGTTGGAAGCATAAGATGAAAATGCATATTCTTGGACATAACCCTGCCGTTTGGGCTATTGTGTGTATAGGCTTGCAAGGTGAATTCTTTGATGGGAGAGAACCGAACCGTGAAGCTACCGCGGAAGAGTTGAAGATGCTGCAATACAATGCTCAAGCTTGTGATATTCTCTTCAACGGATTGTGCCCCAAAGAATTCAACAAAATCAGCCTCCTTGATAATGCAAAGGAAATTTGGGATACTTTGATTGATATGCACGAAGGTACCAACTCCGTCAAGGAATCCAAATTGGATGTGCTTCAAAGTCAACTTGACAAGTTCAAAATGAAGGATGGTGAAGGCATCGATGAAATGTACTCTAGGCTTGCTCTCATCACAAATGAGATTGCCGTCTTAGGAAGTGAAGAGATGACCAATAAATTCATCATCAAGAAGATCCGAAGAGCCTTCGATGGAAAATATGATATCGTGTGCACATTGATCCAAATGATGCTCAATTACAAAGATCTCAAGCCAATGGAGTCATTGGGAGAATTGTTGCTCATGAAATGTCACTCAAGGATAAGGAAGAGCTCCACAACAAGTCAAGTGGTGCTTACAAAGCCTCATGTGAAGCTCCCACATCATCAAGTGAGAAACAAACCTTGAATGAAGAATTGAGCCTAATGGTGAAGAACCTCAACAAGTGCTACAAGAGTAGAAGCAAGGAAAGAAGTTCCAAGTCAAGGTCCTACAATGACAAAAGGTCTTCCAGTCATGAGCGTAATTGCTACAATTGTGGAAGACCCAGACACTATTCCAATGAGTGTACAGATCCCTACAAAAGAAAAGAAGATTCTCCAAAAAGAAGAAGTAGAAGAGAAGAATCACTACCAAGAGAGAGGAAGAGTAGAGATGATCGTTATGAACGAAGAACATCCCGGAGAAGCAAGGATTCAGAAAGGAAGGACAAATCATCAAAAGAGCTACACAAAACAAAGACATCAAGCTCATGTTGGTGAATGGCTATCCGGCTCCGACTCCGACAATCACTCTGAGAGAAGCTATCACTCCGACTCCGAATATACTCAAGATGAAGGTGTTGTCGGTCTAGCACTTGTGTCAACCAACTCCTACGACATATTTGACTCACCAAATGAAGGAATTGGAAGATGCTTCATGGCTAAACGCCCAAAGGCATCACACCCCGAGTATGTTGATTTGAATAGTAATGAAGATGACTTGTTAGGTGATGATGATTTATTTGTTGACAACTCTAGTGATGAATACTATGATGAAACATAAATTAATCATTCTAATCAAGATAAAATGAATGGCAATGATAAGGAGAAGATTGAGCGCCTAACTAAGGAACTAAACACTCTTAAGTTAGCTCATGAAACTATCTTGGAAGATCATCGAGAACTTTTAAAGACTCATGAGAAGTTACGCTTTGAAAAGCTCAACCTTGAGCAAGAGCATGAGTTTTTAAAGGCAATCAATGGTGATCTTCGCAAGAAAAGTTCTTCTTACATTGCCAAGTGTTTACTCTTATCTACTTACATGCCACAAGTCAAGTCTAGTAACAAGAACAAGAAAGATTCTTCTTCTAGTAGTAATAATAATCATGCTAAATCCAATGTTGTTGCTTCTAGTAGTTCTCTTGATTCCACTAATGATTCTCTTAGCCAAGTTACACTTGAGCAAGAAAATAGCTTATTGAAGGGAATTATAGAGAAAGGTGTTTACAAGAGCCTTGCCGGAAGTAAGCAATTTGAGGAGATTGTACGCAAGCAAGGAAGGCACCGGAAGAATCAAGGTGTTGGTTTTGAACGAAAGTTCAATGCAAATGGAGTTGAGTGAGAAGAAGATCAATACCCCAAGACGAAGTTTGTTCCTCAACAAGAGAAGTACGATCCTACTTCTTTCAAAGGAACACAAGCTCAAGATGATCTTCCACCACAAGACCACAAGCAAAAAGGCAAGGACAAGCTTCAAGAGGAGATTGGTATATTTGAAGAAGCTCATAAGGCCTTGGTCAAGTGGGTTCCCAAGACTACGTCAAGTTCTACTTCATCAAGTACGACTACAACTCCAAGGATTCCCATCAAGATGATGTGGATCCCAAAGAATAAGAACTAGAGAGTTCTTGAGGGTGACTCCGCCAATATACTTCACTCATATCATTTCAGCAAGGTCAAGTGCAAACAACTTCCATATCTTGCACTAGTCCAAGGAGTCACAAACCCTCTTGTTGGTAAGATGAGGAACAAGGTAACCTAATGCTTTCATGGACATCATCTTGTGTGTAAATCACTCTATGTCTATGGATATCCTTGTTTGTTCCTTGTGGGACTAACCTGTGTAGGTACTGAAAGTGCAACTCACTCCAATGGATTGCTTCGAATGATCTACATCAACATTGAGCATCCACATATTCAACACCTACATGAAGTCATTATCGACAAAACCCAAGGTTATTTCATCCCTCTTAGGAGGGATATCACATCTAGGGGGAGCTTTACTCTAAAGAATTGAGCTAAAGCAACTCTAATGGTGTGAACACAACAATGCTTTATGTAAAAGTGGTAACCACACTTGTGCTTAAACGATGAGTATGACCTATGATCAAATGTTCTCATTTGACTCCTAAGTCAATATACTCATATATAGATGACCTAGTCATCGCCAATTGTTCAATAGATGCTAGAATTGGTTGTGCATGCTTTGCCACATATTTCATTTGCCATTTTATTGTGTGAGCATGTTGGTTGCATATTTTACTCTTTCGAGGACATCCATTTGTTGCTTTGGTTGCTTGGCTTATTCTATTTTGCCAAATGGATGGACAAGAATGCCTAAGAACCTTCTCTAGCTATCTATGATTTTCTCGTCTCAAACTCTATTCATGCTACATCACAAAGTTTGATCAAGTCAGATTCGAACCAATCTATGTGAGGAGCACTCGGAGTCCCCGATTCATCATAGACTTAAAATTCCAAAACCTCTTTGTGCATTTCGGTTTGACTGATTCATCCTTTTTGGTCACACCGAGCTCACTAAGTTGATCTAAATTTTCAATCTCGGTGCAACCGATTAGAACCTTTCGGTCACATCGAGTTGAAGTAACTGCTCGCAGTTTTGCATCTTGGTGCCACCGAGTTGTTCCACTCGGTCACACCGACAGGATCAGGTTATATATACTGACGGGTCAAATTTTGGAAAATTTTCCGAAACCCTTCACCCGTGCGTAACCTGCTCTGCCTCTTCGGGTCTCTAGGTCGTCTTCTTGCTGCTAGCGACCTCCCGCCGCTGGTCTCCGCCACCGTGAACGGCAATCTGCACCGCCGTTGTCGCCGTAGCAAGTTCACCGCTGAGTTACGGTATGAACTTGATACTTTGTGCTATTCATTAACTCCGAATCGTAGCACATTGCTTTGCCATGATTCTTGCCACGTATGAAATCATCCTGTCTAGCGAAAACATCATATAGATTTGATTTGATTTGAAAATTTAGGGTTAGGTTTCCGCCGAACTCATCTCGGACCGACCGAATTGTTGAAATCAGTCTCACCGATTTGGCTTAGGCCATTGCACATGTGATTTTCGATCTGACCGAGAATTGCAAATCGGTGTGACCGAGATTCTCTGTGAAACCCTAGCAGTCTCGGTGCCACCGAACTGTGACTCGGTCTGACCGAGTTCACTAGTTTAGGTTCCAAAAGCTGCTTCGGTATCACCGAGTTTACAAATTGGTAGCTACGAAATGCTTTCTGTGGAGAACTAAAACTAAGTTTTGAGTCAATTGTTTTGCAAAAACCTTGTACTTTGTGATCCTCATCTACTCTACCTCATCTACAACCTATTCACAGGGTCTGCTGACAGTTTGCCTGAAGATGTCTGATCAAAGTGATAGTCAGAACAAGTCAGAGGAACAGGTTCAGTTGAGTGAGGGCACTAGTCCCTCCGGCAGCTATGATGAGGGTAGCAGGAGCACACCTAGTAACTTGCCCAAGGCAGCTACTAGAACAAGGAAGAAGAGGACATCTGATTCAAAGGATGAGGACTACATTGCAGCTGAGGATTAGGCCACTTCAAAGAAAAAGGTGCTAAAAAGGAGTATGGCACAGTGAAAGTGTAACTATCCCTAGGTGGTTTTGGTAATTCCTAACAACATATAGCTCATTGAGCTAATACTATTCCAGGACAAATATTTCAGGAAAGCTCAATGAATGGCATGGCATGGATGAGAAAAGTGGATCCCTCAAAATGCTAAGGATAAAAGGATTGGCTCAAGCTTCAAGCTCAAGACTCTACATTTTATATTTTAGTGATCCAAGATCACATTGAGTCTATAGGAAAAGCCAATACTATCAAGGAGGGATGAGGTGTTGCTTAATGAGTTTCTTGCTTCATAGTGCTTAGTGATATGCTCCAAAACCCTCAACTACTTTCCCACATCCACATATGACCTAAACCAAAAGTCAAACTCGGCCCCACCAATTATTTCTATCCGGCGCCACCGAGTTCAGATGTCATAGCCACTACCACAAACCCTAGGCAAATCGGTCTCACTGAGATGGGATTGTAATCTCTCTGTTTCCCTTCGTAACGTTTCGGTCTCACCGAGATGAGCGATCGGTCTCACCGAGATTGCAATGTAAACTCTCTGTTTCCTTTTCGTAACATTTCGGTCCCACCGAAATGAGCGAACCGGTCCCACCGAGTTTACCTGACCAACTCTCTGGTTAGCTTATTACCAAAGTCGGTCTCACCGAGTTTGTGTAATCGGTCTCACCAAAATTACGTTATGCCCTAACCCTAACCATATCGGTCCTACCGAGTTGCATGTTGGTCCCACCGAAAACCCTAACGGTCACTAGGTTTACTAAATCAGTCTGACTGAGTTTGTTGATTTGGTCCCACCGAGATTGGTAAATTGTGTGTAACAGTTAGATTTTGTGTGGAGGCTATATATACCCCTCCACCTCCTCTTCATTCGTGGAGAGAGCCATCAGAACAAACCTACACTTCCAACTTACCATTTCTAAGAGAGAAGCACCTACTCATGTGTTGAGACCAAGATATTCCATTCCTACTGAGGGAGTCCTGGATTAGGGGGTGTCCGGATGGCCGGACTAAGACCTTTGGCCGGACTCCCGGACTATGAAGATACAAGATTGAAGACTCCGTCCCGTGTCCGGATGGGACTTTCCTTGGTGTGGAAGGCAAGCTTGGCGATACGATATGAAGATCTCCTCCCATTGTAACCGACTCTGTGTAACCTTAGCCCTCTCCGGTGTCTATATAAACCGGAGAGGTTTAGTCCGTAGGACGAACAACAATCATACCATAGGCTAGCTTCTAGGGGTTAGCCACTCTGATCTCGTGGTAGATCTACTCTTGTACTACCCATACCATCAATATTAATCAAGCAGGAGTAGGGTTTTACCTCCATCGAGAGGGCCCAAACCTGGGTAAACACATTGTGTCCCTTGTCTCCTGTTACCATCCGCCTAGACGCACAGTTCGGGACCCCCTACCCGAGATCCGCCGGTTTTGACACCAACATTGGTGCTTTCATTGAGAGTTCCTCTGTGTCGTCGCCTTTAGGCCCGATGGCTTCTTCGCTCATCAATCGCGATGCGGTCCGGGATGAGACTTTTCTCCCCGGACAGATCTTCGTATTCGGCGGCTTCGCACTGCGGGCCGACTCGTTCGGCCATCTGGAGCAGATCGAAAGCTACGCCCCTGGCCATCAGGTCAGGTTTGGAAGCTTAAACTACACGGCCGACATCCGCGGGGACTTGATCTTCGACGGATTCGAGCCACGACCGGGCGCGCCGCACTGTCACGATGGGCATGATTTAGCTCTGTCATCAGACAACACCCAGAGCGTCGCTCAGGTGTCCGCTCCGACCATTAGCTCGGAGCCCACTGCGCCAGTCGGGGACGGACGGTTGGACGCCGCCCCGGAAACTGCAACCTCTACGGCGATAGAGCCGGATACCAGCCTAGTCCCTCGCAAGGCCCGTGACTCCAAGGTGCCGGACTCCGATCCGGACTCCGTAAATCCCGCACCTCTTCCGATTAAGCCCGATTGGGCTCCGGTCATGGAGTTCACCGCCGCGGACGTCTTTCAGCACTCGCCTTTCGGCAATATCCTGAATTCATTAAAGTCTCTCTCTTTGTCAGGAGAGCCCTGGCCGAACTACGAACAACACGGTTGGGATGCGGACAACAAAGAAATTCGAAGCCCACCCACCACCCACTTCGTAGCCACTGTCGACGATTTTAACCGACATGCTCGACTTTGACTCCGAAGACATCAACGACATGGACGCCGATGAAGGAGACGATCAAGAACTAGCACCTATAGGGAACTGGAAAGCCACCTCGTCATATGACATATACATGGTGGACACCCCTAAAGCGGGGGATGGCGAGGAGAAAACGGAGGATGACCCCTCCAAGAAGCAACCCAAGCGCCGACGTCAGCGGCGCCGCTCTAAGTCCCGCCAAAGCAAAAATGGCGACTCCGGCACCGGAGATAACAACACGCCGGACATTGCCGAAGACAACCCCCTCCAGCACGATTCAGTGCAGGAGGACGAAGGAGCCAACCCTCACGAGAGAGCGGCCGACAAAGAGGATGAGGACGACAATTACATGCCTCCCTCCGAAGACGAGGCAAGCCTCGATGACGACGAATTCGTCGTGCCAGAGGATCCCGTCGAACAAGAGCGTTTCAAACGCAGGCTCGTAGCCACGGCAAGCAGCCTCAAGAAGAAACAGCAGCAGCTTAGAGCTGACCAAGACTTGCTAGCTGACAGATGGACCGAAGTCCTGGAGGCCGAAGAGTATAAACTAGAACTCCCATCCAAGAGCTACCCAAAGCGCAGGCTGCTACCCCAACTTGAGGAGGAAGCAACTAAACCTACATCACCAGCGTACGATGCGCCCGATCGGCCACCCCGTGGCCGCGATAGAGAGGCCTTCAGGCCCTCAACCCAAGCCGCACCCCGACACCGCTCAAAACATACCAGAGTACGGGGAGACGCAACAGACCTGCGAGACATCTTGGAGAATAAGGCAAGGCAAACAAGATCGATCTACGGATCGCATGGGCGCCCCGCTTCACGTGACGCTAGCCGTCACGCCGGACATAATAAGTATGGCCCGGCCGAATACAACAGACCAAGCTCGTCCGAGCTGCGTCGTGATATAGCCCAGTACAGGGGCGCCGCACACCCACTATGCTTCACAGACGAAGTAATGGATCATCAAATCCCCGAGGGCTTCAAACCCGTAAACATCGAATCATACGATGGCACAACAGATCCTGCGGTATGGATCGAGGATTATCTCCTTCATATCCACATGGCCCGTGGTGATGATCTACACGCCATCAAATACCTCCCGCTCAAGCTTAAAGGACCAGCTCGACATTGGCTTAACAGCCTGCCAGCAGAGTCAATTAGTTGTTGGGAGGACCTGGAATCCGCATTCCTTGACAACTTCCAGGGCACGTATGTGCGACCACCAGACGCCGATGACCTAAGCCACATAATCCAGCAGCCAGAGGAATCGGCCAGACAATTCTGGACACGGTTCCTAACCAAGAAAAACCAAATAGTCGATTGTCCGGACGCCGAGGCCCTTGCAGCCTTCAGGCACAACATCCGAGACGAATGGCTTGCCCGGCACCTAGGACAGGAAAAGCCGAAATCTATGGCAGCCCTCACGACACTCATGACCCGCTTCTGTGCGGGAGAAGACAGCTGGCTAGCTCGTAGCAATAACATAACCAAGAGCCCCGGCAATTCGGATACCAAGGATAACAACGGCAGGTCACGTCGCAACAAGCATAAGCGCCGCATTAACGGTGACAATACTGAAGATACGGCAGTCAATGCCGGATTCAGAGGCTCTAAACCGGGTCAGCGGAAGAAGCCATTCAAAAGAAACCCTCAGGGCCCATCCAGCTTAGACCGGATACTCGATCGCTCGTGCCAGATACACGGCACCCCCGAACAGCCAGCCAATCACACCAACAGGGATTGTTGGGTGTTCAAGCAGGCAGGCAAGTTAAGTGCCGAGACCAGAGACAAGGGGCTACATAGCGATGACGAGGAGGGGCCCCGGCCGCCGAACAACAAAGGACAGAAGGGATTTCCCCCGCAAGTTCGGACGGTGAACATGATATACGCAACCCACATCCCCAAAAGGGAGCGGAAGCGTGCTCTCAAGGACGTCTATGCGCTGGAGCCAGTCGCCCCAAAGTTCAACCCATGGTCCTCCTGCCCGATCACCTTCGATCGAAGGGACCATCCCACCAGCATCCGTCACGGCGGATTCGCCGCACTGGTCCTAGACCCAATTATCGACGGATTTCACCTTACCAGAGTCCTAATGGACGGCGGCAGTAGCCTGAACCTGCTTTACCAGGACACAGTGCGAAAAATGGGCATCGATCCTTCAAGGATTAAACCCACAAAGACAACCTTCAAAGGTGTCATACCAGGGGTAGAGGCCAGCTGTACAGGCTCGGTTACACTCGAAGTGGTCTTCGGATCCCCGGATAACTTCCGGAGCGAGGAGTTAATCTTCGACATAGTCCCATTCCGCAGCGGCTATCACGCCCTGCTTGGACGAACCGCATTTGCAAAATTCAATGCGGTGCCGCACTACGCATATCTCAAGCTCAAGATGCCAGGACCTCGCGGAGTCATCACGGTAAACGGAAACACCGAACGCTCTCTCCGAACGGAGGAGCACACGGCGGCCCTGGCGGCGGAAGTACAGAGTAGCCTCTCAAGGCAGTTCTCCAATCCAGGCGTCAAACGTCCGGACAACGTCAAGCGAGCCCGAAGTAACCTACAACAAATCCGGCTGGCACGTTCCGAGCAAGCATAGCAGTGCGGCCCCAACCCCAGCCCCCGCCAAACGGCGATACTGGTACCACGCGTACATAATTACGCCTTAGAGATACCATGGGCATAAGGGGAGGGGCACAACAACGGCACGCCCAGAATGCGGCTCAACCGCACTAAGGGGCTCCCTATTTCGCCGTTTTCCTTTTTACACACTTTCAGGACCCAACTATTCGGAAGGCCTGTCCGGCAATACACTCGCCGAACCCACGATGCAACAGCCAGGGAGGGAGCAAGCCACGTCAAAAGTCCAGGTGGTCTCTATAACGAGTTTAATACCTGTTTTACTTACAATCCCGCAGCTTGCCCCTGGAGGGGAATATGTCAAATACTCCCATCTCTTGCTTACCGCACTTCTTGTATCGTTCTGCTTTCGCAGCAGCCCTTTTTTAATAAACAATATATAGCTCTTACCTATTATTGTACTTATCTATTTTTATATACAAATATGTTCAGTCATGACATTCTGCAACCGTACACTTTGGTGCGGACAATACACCAGGGGCTTACAACACCCCATAACATGGTGTGAGAAGACCGAACACTCTCACGAGTGCGGCACCCCGAACTTATAGCACTATATGCATCGGCTCCGAATCATGTCTTTGGTCAATAGTTGGGTTTGCCCGGCTCCCATGTTTTGGTACCTTACGTTCCGCATTGTTGGCTAAGGTAGCGCTGGGAGAACTACTGTGATTGTGTCCCAGTTGAGCTGGGTTAACACCTCAGTAGAGAAAGCTAAAACTGACTGTCATGATAGCGCGAGAGACCGGTCGCTGTTCGCGAGGTTTCTTCGAGTCCTTAAAGACTTATGCCGCTTCGAGCGAGGAACCGGACTTATCCGGCCTAGGCATGGATAGCGCCCCGAACTCGGTCTTCCGAATACTAGGGGCTTCGCCGAAATTTAAAATTATAGAATTCTATGGCTAAGTGAGAGTGATAAAGCATTATAAGTCCGACGGCCTGGTTCGTTGTGTTGAACGCCTCCCTAGATGGACCCAAGAATGGGAACAAGAGCGCTTAGGTTTATCCCGAACACCCCAGCACTCATGGCATGGGGGTCAAAGCCGACGACTTGCATCTCTCAGATTTGATAAACAGCCACACATAAGGTAATATTTTAAATTAACAAGCGTTGCTTAACGCATATGAACAAAGCTTCAGCGTACAGGATAAACAAATGTGAGTCTACTCAAAAATTACATCTTTGGAGCACCCATCCGCTATACGGCGGGCACCCTTCAGAATGCCATTATAATACATCTCGGGCGTACGATACTCCTTGCCCGGCGGTGGTGTGTCCGTCAACAGCTTCTCCGCATCTAGCTTGCCCCAGTGCACCTTAGCACGGGCAAGGGCCCGACGGGCACCTTTAATACAAACGGAGCGCTTGACAACCTCAATCCACGGACACGCGTCCACCAGCCGCCGCACCAGACCGAAGTAGCTCCCAGGCATGACTTCTCCAGGCCACAACCGAGCTATGAGGCCCTTCATGGCCTGTTCGGCCACCTTGTGGAGCTCGAACAGCTGCTTTAACTGGTCGCTCAGGGGCACCGGATGTTCGGCCTCAGCATACTAAGACCAGAACACTTTCTCCGTCGAGCTCCCCTCTTTGGCTCGGTAGTATGCGGCGGCATCAGACACACTACGGGGTAGATCGGCGAACGCTCCTGGAGAGCTCCGGATTTGGGTAAGTAGCAGATAATTAACTTTTATATTTTTGCTTTGCATAAAGAATGCCTTACCCGCCGCTATCTTCTTCATCGCCTCGATCTCCTGAAGGGCCTTCTGGGCTTCGGCCTTAGCGGTCTTGGCACTCTCAAGAGCCAAGGCAAGCTCGGACTCTCGAGTCTTCGAGTCACGCTCCAAACTCTCATGTTTTTCCACGAGAGCCTGGAGCTCTTGCCGCACCTCCGCCACCCGCGCCTCCTGCTTCTCTCGCTCAGTGCGCTCCAAGGCCGCACTCTTTTCGGCCTTGGAGACCGCGTCTTTCAGGGTCGCCACCTCGGTCGTGGCTCCTGCAACATTAACGTTGGTCCTGTTATTATTTTGCAACCAAGTATTTCTATATACATTTACAGGAGGTACTATGTACCCTCTTTATCCTCGAGCCGCTTCTTGGCACGGCCGAGCTCGCTCTCGGACCGCTCGAGGCTTTCCTTCAATGCATTGACCTCCGCAGTCAGTGCGGCAGAGGTCAGCAGCGCAGCCTGCACTCCCATATTGACATATTTCTATTAGACTCCTGCGTATATCTTTTTAGATCCTCAGCTCGGCTTTTCTTTCCGAACACCAAACTGAGCATCAGGGGCTACTGTCTATGCGGTAATATTTTTTATATGTTTTTGAACACATACCTCAAAGCCCGTTAACAGGCTTGTACAGGCTTCCGACAGCCCGCTCTTGGCGGACTGAACCTTCTGAATCACCACACTCATAACATTGCAGTGTTCCTCGTCGATGGAGGCGCCGTTAAGCGCCTCCAGTAAATTGTCCGGCGCCTCCGGATGGACAGAAGTCGCCAGCGTTGCAGGCTTGCCCTTCTTATGAAGGCGCCGCATGTCGGACTCCGAAACCGCTGATGGTTCCGGAGCAATGTCCGGCTCGGGGCCGGACTTAGATCCCTCCGGAGCTTTACCCCCTTTGGGCCTGGAGTCCAGAAGGTCGCCTTGTGGCGCCTCCAGGACCACCTCCTCCTGGTTTAGTCCCTTTTGGGACTCCACCTCGGCATCGTCCGTAGGGAGAGGGGAGGAGGCCGTCGGAAGTGAAGCGCTATTCACATCCAACGAATCCAAGGAGCCGCTCGTCGAATCGTCAAGCTGGGCCTTGGGCGGACTACATGATCAAATTCAGCGTCAGAAAATGCCAAATAATGGAGGGGCGTCATAAGTTATTCGGATGACCGGATGCTTACGATTTTGCCATGGGCTTGACCCTGGATGGCCATTCCTCCCTGCCGTCTTCGGTGTCGGAGGTGTAGTCCGGAAGGAGGGTTCTCCCTTTCTTGGACCCTCCGGCATCCCCAGTTGGGGTGGCTTTCCTTTTCTTTCCTTCCCCCGTTGGAGGGGGGAGGCATCTTCTTCTTCTTCCTCCTCCTCGTCTTCGGAGGCGGAGGGTGCGTTGGGTCGTCGGGCAAATCCGACGACACCGGGCGCCGGGAACTCTTTTGGGTCCCCGTGGCCTTCTCCTTGGCCTTCTTCTCCAGCACCACGTGAGGTGCCGGAACCAGTAGCTTCGCTAACTGTGCGTCTGCTAGGCCTTCGGGTAAAGGGGCCGGACAGTCAAACTGTCCGGATGTCCTCTTCCAGTCCTGTCAAAGGAACGGGAGTTTAGATCCCACATAAAGTCACACTATGAAATTCGGGTATCCCGTAAGGGACTAAATGTAAGCTTACTTCAGAGGCTTGACATTTGGCACAGAATCTGCGATCCTCGGTGACGGGAGGGGAGACCTCGTAACTCTTGAAAAGCACCTTCCAGGCGTCCTTGTGCTTCGTTTCGAAGAGTCGGGATAGAGTCTGGTGCTGGGCCAGGTCGAACTCCCACAAATTGAAGTCCCGTCGTTGACACGGGAGGATCCGTCGGAAGAGCATGACCTGGACCATGTTGACAAGCTTGACCTTCTTGGTCACCAGGTCTCAGACGTAGGTTTGGAGTCCGGTCACCTCTTCCGGATTGCCCCACGACAGGCCCATCTCTTTCCAAGATGTGAGCCGGGTGGGGAAGCCGGATCAAAATTCGGGGGCCGCTGCCCACTTAGGGTCACGCGGCTCGGTGATATAAAACCACCCTGATTGCCACCCTTTGATGATCTCTACGAAGGCGCCCTCGAGCCATGTAACGTTGGCTATTTTGCCCACCATGGAGCCTCCGCACTCCGCTTGGCGCCCGCCCACTACCTTCGGCTTGACACTGAAGATCTTCAGCCATAGGCCAAAGTGGGGTTGGATGCGGAAGAAGGCCTCACACACAACGATAAACGCCGAGATATTGAGAATGAAGTTCGGGGCCAGATCATGGAAGTCCAGGCCGTAGTAGAACATGAGCCCCCAGACGAACGGGTGAAGAGGAAAACCCAGTCCGCAAAGGAAATGGGGAAGAAAAACAACCCTCTCATGGGGCCTGGGGGTGGGGATGAGTTGCCCCACATCTGGAAGCCGGTGCGCGATGTCGTTAGACAAGTATCCGGCCATCCTCGGTTTTTTGATTTGCCCCTCCGTGACGGAGGAGGCCATCCATCTACCTCCCGCTCCGGACATGGTTGGAGAAGGTTGAGGTGGGAAGTGCGGGATTGGGCGCTGGAGCTCGAGCACGCAGGGACGAATAAGCAGAAGAGGAAGAAGGCGTGAATGGAAAGGGCGGATTCTTATCCCCTTATATGGGCGGCCAAAACTACGAGCCTCCCACCGGCCTAATAAAACTCGCTTATCTCCCAAGCGCCGCGGTTAATGGCACGGTTGGGTTACACACACCCGTATTGATGAGAATCCCGGAATAAGGGGACACGATCTCTGCTTTGACAAGACGTGCCAAGGAAACCGCCTCGCTAAACGCGTTGAGGTGGAACAATAAAATGAATAAAATCCTGGCCGTGGCATGATGTCATGCCGCGGAATACGTCAGCAGATTTGATTAACGCAAATATTATTCTCTCTACGGTGGAATGTGGAACTTATTTTGCAGAGCCGGACACTACCCTGGTGTTCAACATCTTCTATGAAATATTCGGAGGAGGAACCCCCCTTGCAATGCCGAAGACAACTTGCGCACCGGACTCGTCGTCATTGAAGCCTGGTTCAGGGGCTACTGAGGGAGTCCTGGATTAGGGGGTGTCCGGATGGCCGGACTAAGACCTTTGGCCGGACTCCCGGACTATGAAGATACAAGATTGAAGACTCCGTCCCATGTCCGGATGGGACTTTCCTTGGCGTGGAAGGCAAGCTTGGCGATATGATATGAAGATCTCCTCCCATTGTAACCGACTCTCTGTAACCCTAGCCCTCTCCGGTGTCTATATAAACCGGAGAGGTTTAGTCCGTAGGACGAACAACAATCATACCATAGGCTAGCTTCTAGGGTTTAGCCACTCCAATCTCGTGGTAGACCTACTCTTGTACTACCCATACCATCAATATTAATCAAGCAGGAGTAGGGTTTTACCTCCATCGAGAGGGCCCGAACCTGGGTAAAAACATCGTGTCCCTTGTCTCCTGTTACCATCCGCCTAGACGCACAGTTCGGGACCCCCTACCCAAGATCCGCCGGTTTTGACACCGACACCTACCATATGAATCTTGATCTCTAGCCTTCCCCAAGTTGCTTTCCACTCAAATCTTCTTTCCACCATATCCAAATCCTATGAGAGAGAGTTGAGTGTTGGGGAGACTATGTTTTGAAGCACAAGAGCAAGGAGTTCATCATCAACACACCATTTGTTACTTCTTGGAGAATGGTGTCTCCTAATTGGCTAGGTGTCACTTGGGAGCCTCCGACAAAATTGTGGAGTTGAACCAAGGAGTTTGTAAGGGCAAGGAGATCGCCTACTTTGTGAAGATCTACCGCTAGTGAGGCTAGTCCTTCGTGGGCGACGGCCATGGTGGGATAGACAAGGTTGCTTCTTCGTGGACCCATCTTGGGTGGAGCCCTCCATGGACTCGCGCAGCCGTTACCCTTCGTGGGTTGAAGTCTCCATCAACGTGGATGTACGATAGCACCACCTATCGGAACCACGACTCAAAAATCACCGTGTCTCCAAATTGCGTTTGAAATCTCCAAACCCTTCCCTTTACATTCTTGCAAGTTGCATGCTTTATTTTCTGCTGCTCATATACTCTTTGCATGCTTGTTTGAATTGCATTAAGATTGCTTGACTTGTGCTAAGTTTGCTAAAATCTACCAAAGACTAAAATTGGGAAAAGGTTAAGTTTGTATTTGGTCAAGTAGTCTAATCACCCCCCCTCTAGACACACTTCAAGATCCTACAAGTGGTATCAAAGCTTTGGTCTCCATTTGGTTTGATTTCCATAGCTTTTGGTGGTCATAGCCTTGGTTTCACAACCTAGGAGAGTATGGCGTCTAGCAAGGGAAACTACCACCGTAGAGGTCCTTACTTTGATGGTACTAATTTTGCTAGTTGGAAGCATAAGATGAAAATGCATATTCTCGGACATAACCCCGCCGTTTGGGCTATTGTGTGTATTGGCTTGCAAGGTGAATTCTTTGATGGGAGAGAACCAAACCGTGAAGCTAGCACGGAAGAGTTGAAGATGCTGCAATACAACGCTCAAGCTTGTGATATCCTCTTCAACGGATTGTGCCCTGAAGAATTCAACAAAATCTGCCGTCTTGAGAATGCAAAGGAAATTTGGGACACTTTGATTGATATGCACGAAGGTGCCGACTCCGTCAAGGAATCCAAATTGGATGTGCTTCAAAGTCAACTTGACAAGTTCAAGATGAAGGATGGTGAAGGCGTCGCTGAAATGTACTCTAGGCTTGCTCTCATCACAAATGAGATTGCCGGCTTGGGAAGTGAAGAGATGACCGACAAATTCATCATCAAGAAGATCCTAAGAGCCTTGGATGGAAAGTATGATACCGTATGCACATTGATCCAAATGATGCCCAACTACAAGAGTCTCAAGCCAACAGAGGTCATCGGAAGAATTGTTGCTCATGAGATGTCACTCAAGGATAAGGAAGAGCTGCACAACAAATCAAGTGGTGCTTACAAATCCTCATGTGAAGCTCCCACATCATCAAGTGAGAAACAAACCTTCAATGAAGAATTGATCCTGATGGTGAAGAACTTCAAAAAATTCTACAAGAGTAGAAGCAAGGAAAGAAGTTCCAAGTCAAGGTCCTACAATGACAAAAGATCTTCCAGTCGAGAGCTAAATTGCTACAACTGTGGAAGACCCGGACACTATTCCAATGAATGTACGGCTCCCTACAAAAGAATAGAATATTCACCTAAGAGGAGAAGTAGAAGAGAAGAATCACCGCCGAGAGAGAGAAGGAGTAGAGATGATCGTTATGAACGAAGAACATCCCAGAGAAGCAAGGATTCAGAAAGGAAGGACAAGTCATCAAAGAGCTACACAAAACAAAGACATCAAGCTCATGTTGGTGAATGGGTATCCGGTTCCGACTCTGAACATCACTCTGAGAGAAGCTATCACTCCGACTCCGAACATACTCAAGATGAAGGTGTTGCCGGTCTAGCACTTGTGTCAACCAACTCCCATGACATATTTGATTCACAAAATGAAGGAATTGGAAGATGCTTCATGGCTAAAGCCCCAAAGGTAACACACCCCGAGTATGTTGATTTCAATAGTGATGAAGATGACTTGTTAGGTGATGATGATTTACTTATTGACAACTCTAGTGATGAATACTATGATGAAACGTCAATTAATCATGCTAATCAAGATAAAACGAATGACGATGATAAGGATAAGATTGAGCTCCTAACTAAAGAACTAAACACTCTTAAGTTAGATCATGAAACTATCTTAGGGGATCATCGAGAACTTTTAAGGACTCATGAGAAGTTACACTTTGAAAAGCTCAATCTTGAGCAAGAGCATGAGTTCTTAAAGGCAATCAATGATTATCTTCTTACATTGCCAAGCGTTTACTCTTATCTACTTACATGCCTCAAGTCAAGTCTAGTAACAAAAATAAGAAGGATTCTTCCTCTAGTGGTAACAATCATCATGCTAAATCCAATATTGTTGCTTCTAGTAGTTCTCTTGATTCCACTAATGATTCTCTTAGCCAAGTTACACTTGAGCAAGAAAATAGCTTATTGAAGGGAATCATAGAGAAAGGTGTTTACAAGAGCCTTGCCGGGAGTAAGCAATTCGAGGAAATTGTACGCAAGCAAGGAAGGCACCGGAAGAACCAAGGTGTTGGTTTTGAACGAAAGTTCAATGCCAATGGAGTTGAGTGGGAATAAGATCAATACCCCAAGACAAAGTTTGTTCCTCAACAAGAGAAGTATGATCCTACTTCCTTCAAAGGGACAGAAGCTCAAGATGATCTTCCACCACAAGACCACAAGCAAAAAGGCAAGGATGAGCTTCAAGAGGAGATTGATGCATTTGAAGAAGCTCCCAAGGCCTTGGTCAAGTGTATTCTCAAGACTACGTCAAGCTCTACTTCATCAAGTACGACTACAACTCCAAGGATTCCCATCAACATGGTGTGGATCCCGAAGAAGAAGAACTAGAGAGTTCTTGAGGGTGACTCCGCCAATGTTTTTCACTCATATCATTTTGGTAAGTACAAGTGCAATCAACTTCCACATCTTGCACTAGTTCAAGGAGTCACAAACCCTCTTGTTGGTAAGACAAGGGACAAGGTAACCTAATGCCTTCATATACATCATCTTGTGTGTGCATCACTCTATGTCTATGGATATCCTTGTTTGTTCCTTGTGGGACTAACCCGTGTAGGTATTAAAAGTGCAACTCACTCCGAAGGATTGCTCCAAATGATCTACATCAACATTGAGCATCCACATCTTCAACACCTACATGAAGTCATCATTGACAAAACCCAAGGTTAGTTCATCCCTCTATAGGGAGTTCTCACATCTAGGGGGAGCTTTACTCTAAGAATTGAGCTAAAGCAACTCTAATGGTGTGAACACATCAATGCATTATGAAAAAGTGCTAACCCCACTTGAGCTTAAATGATGAGTATGACCTATGATCAAATGTTCTCATTTGACTCCTAAGTCAATATACTCATATATGGATGACCTAGTCATCGCCAATTGCTTGATAGATGCTAGAATTGGTTGTGCATGCTTTGCCACATATTTCATTTGTCATTTTATTGTGTGAGCATGCTGATTGCATATTTTATTCGTTCGAGGACATCCACTTGTAGTTTTGCTTGATTGGCTTCTTTTTCTTTTGGCCAAGTGGATGGACAAGAATGCCTAAGAACCTTCTCTATCTATCCATGCTTTTCTTGTCTCAAACTCTATTCATGCTACATCACAAAATTTGATCAAGTCAGATTCGAACCACTCTATGTGAGGAGCACTCGGAGTCCCCGATTCGTCATAGACTTAAACTTCCAAAACTTCTTTGTGCATTTCGGTCTGACCGATTCTTCCATTTCGGTCATATCGAGATCACAAAGTCGATCTAGGTTTTCAATCTCGGTGCAACCGATTTGAACATTTCGGTCTCACAGAGTTGCAGCAACTGCTTGTTGTTATGCATCTCGGTGCCACCGAGTTGTTCCACTCGGTCACATCGACAGGGTCGAGCTATATATACCGAAGGGCAAAAAATTTGGAAATTTCTACGAATAGTTTTCGCCCGCGCTCAGCCCGCTCTGCCTCCAGGGTCTCCGGATCGTTCTCCTCATCGCCAGCCGCCTCCCGCCACTGGTCTCCGCCACCATCAATGGGAATCTTCACCGACGTTGCCGTCGTAGCGAGTTCATCGCCGAACTAGGGTATGGACTTGATCACTGTGCTATCCCCATCTGATTCCTAGCACATTGTGTTCGTCATGAATCTTGCCACGATTGAAACTATCTCATCTAGTCAAAACAATCCATAGATTAGGTTTGATTTGAAAATTTAGGGTTAGATTTCTGCCGAAACCATCTCGGACCCACCGAGTTGTAGAAATCGGTTCCACCGATTTGGCCAAGGCCATTGCACTTGTGATTCTCGGTATGACCGAGAATTGCAAATCGGTGTGACCGAGTTCAGAACTTTGTGAAACCCTAGCAGTCTCGGTGCCACCGAACTGTGACTCGGTCTGACCGAGTTCACTAGTTTAGGTTCCTAAAGCTGCTTTGGTATCACCGAGTTCACAAATCGGTTGATCCGAAATGCTTTCTGTGAAAAACTAAAACTAAGTTTTTAACTCAATCTTTTGCAAAAACCTCTATATTTTTGTGATGCTTATCCTCTCTATCTCATCTACATCAATTCACAGGGTCAGCAGTCAGTGTTTGCAGCATGTCTGATCAAAGTGACAGCCAGAACAGGGAAGAGGAGCAGATTCCTATGAGTGAGGGCACTAGTCCCTCTAGCTCCTCGGATTATGGCAGCAGAAGCACCCCAAGCAACTTACCCAAAGCTACCACCAGGGCCAGAAAGAAGAAAATCTCAGACTCTGAGGATGAAGACTATGTGGCAGAAGAGGATGAAGCCACCTCCAAGAAAGTGCTCAAGAAGGAGTATGGCACTGCTGCAACCACCAAGCCAGGTCTGAACAGGAAAGTCCTTGCCAAGAGGACTCCTATGCTGAAAGTCAGAGCATCAACTCAGGAAACTAAGAGATCAAAACCCAAGGAGCCAGTAGTGGCTGAAAAGAAGAGGAAGGAAAGGGTCAAGAAGACCATGGCCAGAGTTGTTGGGAAGCCTTCCATGATGGAAGAGGAGGAAGAAGAAGAGACTGTTGCTCCAGCTCCCAAATCTCAGAAGCTCATGGGAGATGCCATAAGGTCAGGGGCTGCTTCATCAAAGCCCAAAGAAGCACCTAAGGCTGCTTCCAAGCCCAAGACTGCACCCAAGAGGAATACCAGGAACATCCCAGCTGCTGAAAAGAACAAGGCCCCAGTGCCTAAAGTTGTTGTAGAAGAAGAAGATGATGAAGAGCATGTTTTGAGGAAGTTGAAGCCTAAGATTCCAGATCATAACGATGTCATCCTGTTGCTGAGAACATGAAGCTGAGAAAGGATGCAGGACTCAGACAGTGGAGGTTGACTGATCCTTATCCAGTCAGGAGGAGAACTGTTGTGGACTACAGGTTCCATACAAAGGAACAACATGACTTCTATGAGACTGTGCTGCTGGACAAGAAACCAATAGTCTGTGATATGAGATGGGTCGATTGGAAATACATCAAGGAGAATGAGGAACACTACCCAGGAGTGCTTGACAGCTTCAAGGGTTGTGGAGTGGATGACTTTGTTGGGCAGAAGCTCACAAAGTGGAATGATGAGCTCATAATGCAATTCTACTCCACAGCACACTTCTATCCAGATGGCAGAATAGTTTGGATGTCTGAAGGTACAAGGTACCAGTCCACTATTGAAGAATGGGCAAATCTGATCAATGCACCAAAGGAGAAAGAAGATGACTTGGATGTCTATGCCAAGAAGAAAATGGATCACAACTCTATGGCACATATGTACAAGGAGATCCCAGATGATGCTCTTGAGACTCACAAGTTTGGGTCTGTACATTTTCTTCTGTCAGGACTGCCAACCATCAACTGGATCCTCAGGCACACACTCTTGCCCAAGTCAGGTGATCATAACATGATCAGAGGCCATGCTATTAATCTGCTACACTTGTTTGATGTGCCTCAAAAGTTCAAGGTTATGAGCCTCATTGTTGAAACAATCAAGAGGATAACTGCAGACTAGAAGAGAAGTTGTGGGTATGCCCCACAGATCCAGGAGCTGATTAAATCCAAGATGGGCACTGGCACTTACTTGTTGGACAAGGAACACATGCCTATCTATTCAGACTTTGAGGACAACCAAGTGGTTATGGATGAAAATGAACCAACTTCAGTGCAAGCACAAGCTAAGAAGGAGAAGGCAAAGACTGAGAAGGCTGCCAAGATGCCAACAATTGATGAGGCATCTGAGTACTTCCTGAAGAGAAAACAAGACCAGCTTGGTTACTTGATAGCATCCACTCTAAGGATTGAGAAAGGGTTGGCCACCCTAACTCAAAACTAGGAGAGTCTGGAGAGGATCATGGAGCAGAAGTTCTATGACTTGGATGTGAAAGTAACTGAGATCCAGTCTGTTGTGGAGCAACTCCAAGATGATATGCAGGAGAGGAAGGGGAAGACAACCACTAAGGCATTTTCTAGAGTGCCTAGAGCTCAGAGGTCAGCTGATATGCCTGTGACAGACACAATAGCAACATCATCTGCACCTGCTATAGCTTCAGTGCCACCAGCTCCAGCATCTACTCCACCAGCTCCAACTTCATCAACTGATGCCTTCGTCCTTGGAGTCATATCTACACCACCACATCAAGACCAAGCCTGAGAGATGACATAGTACTATGCATTTTCTAGGAACTTTTTGGTAACTTGTTGCCAAAGGGGGAGAAAAATGTATAGATCATAGGCTTTGAGAGAGAGAGAGTTTGCTTTGTTCTCTCTTGTCTTTGTGGTTGAACTTTATTTGCTTTCGCTTGCTTGAGATACTTTATTGCCTGTGTGATACAATGATGATCATGTGTTTGATCATATGCTACATTAATGCTTGTTGGATGACATTATCTTGTTTTATCTCTATATGATCATTCACTTTGCTTGGTGATGAGTGCATGTATTTTGAATATTATCTTTTTGAGCGCTCCACCAATATGTATATGACATGGGAGAGGACCTCATGAACCTAACTCAATGTGCATTTGCAGTCCAAAGCAAATCTTAAACTATGCACAAATTTAGGAGGAGCTCTCACATTTCACATACTTCTCAAAGCGACGATGTTTTTCAATCTTATTATCATTTGTCGAAGCTTTGATCTATATGTCGTCATCAATTACCAAAAAGGGGGAGATTGAAAGTGCAACTATCCCTAGGTGGTTTTGGTAATTCCTAACAACATATATCTCATTGAGCTAATACTATTCCAAGACAAATATTTCAGGAAAGCTCAATGAATGGCATGGCATGGATGAGAAAAGTGGACCCCTCAAAATGCTAAGGATAAAAGGATTGGCTCAAGCTTCAAGCTCAAGACTCTACATTTTATATTTTAGTGATCCAAGATCACATTGAGTCTATAGGAAAAACCAATACTATCAAGGAGGGATGAGGTGTTGCTTAATGAGTTTCTTGCTTCATAGTGCTTAGTGATATGCTCCAAAACCCTCAACTACTTTCCCACATCCACATATGACCTAAACCAAAAGTCAAACTCGGCCCCATCGATTCTTTCTATCCGGCGCCACCGAGTTCATATGTCATAGCCACTGCCACAAAACCTAGGCAAATCGGTCTCACCGAGATGGGATTGTAATCTCTTTGTTTCCCTTCATAACGTTTTGGTCTCACCGAGATGAGCGATCGGTCCCACCGAGATTGCAATGTAAACTATCTGTTTCCTTTTCGTAACATTTCGGTCCCACCGAAATGAGCGAACTGGTCCCACCGAGTTTACCTGACCAACTCTCTGGTTAGCTTATTACCAAAGTCGGTCTCACCGAGTTTGTGTAATCGGTCTCACCGAGATTATGTTATGCCCTAACCCTAACCATATCGGTCCTACCAAGTTGCATGTCGATCCCACCGAAAACCCTAACGGTCACTAGGTTTACTAAATCGGTCTGACCGAGTTTGTTGATTCGGCCCCACCGAGATTGGTAAATTGTGTGTAACGGTTAGATTTTGTGTGGAGGCTATATATACCCCTCCACCTCCTCTTCATTCGTGGAGAGAGCCATCAGAACAAACCTACACTTCCAACTTACCATTTCTGAGAGAGAACCACCTACTCATGTGTTGAGACCAAGATATTCCATTCCTACCATATGAATCTTGATCTCGAGCCTTCCCCAAGTTGCTTTCCACTCAAATCTTCTTTCCACCATATCCAAATCCTGTGAGAGAGAGTTGAGTGTTGGGGAGACTATCATTTGAAGCACAAGAGCAAGGAGTTCATCATCAACACACCCTTTGTTACTTCTTGGAGAGTGTGTTGGAAATATGCCCTAGAGGCAATAATAAAAGCATTATTATTATATTTCCTTGTTCATGATAATTGTCTTTTATTCATGCTATAATTGTATTATCCGGAAATCGTAATACACGTGTGAATACATAGACCATAACATGTCCCTAGTGAGCCTCTAGTTGACTAGCTCGTTGGTCAACAGATAGTCATGGTTTCCTGACTATGGACATTAGATGTCATTGACAACGGGATCACATCATTAGGAGAATGATGTGATGGACAAGACCCAATCCTAAGCATAGCACAAGATCGTGTAGTTCGTTTTGCTAGAGCTTTTTCAATGTCAAGTATCTCTTCCTTAGACCATGAGATCGTGTAACTCCCGGATACCGTAGGAGTGCTTTGGGTGTACCAAACGTCACAACGTAACTGGGTGACTATAAAGGTGCACTACAGGTATCTCCGAAAGTGTCTGTTGGGTTGACACGGATCGAGACTGGGATTTGTCACTCCGTATGACGGAGAGGTATCTCTGGGCCCACTCGGTAATGCATCATCATAATGAGCTCAAAGTGACCAAGTGTTTGGTCACGGGATCATGCATTACGGTACGAGTAAAGTGACTTGCCGGTAACGAGACTGAACGAGGTATTGGGATACCGACGATTGAGTCTCGGACTTGTAACATACCGAATGACAAAGGGAATTGTATACGGGGTTGTTCGAATCCTCGACATCGTGGCTCATCCGATGAGATCATCGAGGAGCATGTGGGAGCCAACATGGGTATCCAGATCCCGCTGTTGGTTATTGCCCGAGAGCCGTCTCGGTCATGTCTACGTGACTCCCGAACCCGTAGGGTCTACACACTTAAGGTTCGGTGACGCTAGGGTTGTATGAATATGAGTATGCAGCATACTGAATGTTGTTCGGAGTCCCGGATGAGATCCCGGACGTCACGAGGAGTTCCGGAATGGTCCGGAGGTAAAGAATTATATATAGGAAGTGGTATTTCGGCCATCGGGAAAGTTTCGGGGACACCCGGTATTGTACCGGGACCACCGAAAGGGTCCTGGGGGTCCACCGGGTGGGCCACCCATCCCGGAGGGCCCCAAGGGCCGAAGTGGGAGGGGAACCAGCCATAGTGGGCTGGTGCACCCCCCTTGGCCCACCCCCTGCGCCTAGGGTTGGAACCCTAGGTGGGGGGGGCGCCCCACTTGCCTTGGGGGGCACTCCACCCCCCTTGGCCGCCGCCCCCTTGGGAGATTGGATCTCCCAGGGCCGGCGCCCCCCCTGGGGGCCTATGTAAAGGGAGGGGGAAGGGGACAGCCGCACCCTGAAGTCCTGGCGCCCCCTCCCCCTGCTACACCTCTTCCTCCTTCGTCACGCGCTTGGCGAAGCCCTGCCGGAGTGCTGCTGCTCCACCACCACCACGCCATTGTGCTGCTGCTGGAGCCATCATCATCAGCCTCTCCTTCCCCCTTGCTGGATCAAGAAGGAGGAGACGTCATCCGCTCCGTACGTGTGTTGAACGCGGAGGTGCCGTCCGTTCGGCGCTAGGATCTCCGGTGATAGGATCATGACGAGAACGACTACTTCAACCCCGTTCTTTTGAACGCTTCCGCTCGCGATCTACAAAGTGGTATGTAGATGCATCTCCCATGACTCATTGCTTAGATGAACTCATAGATGGATCTTGGTGAAACCGTAGGAAAAATTTTAATTTTCTGCAACGTTCCCCAACAGTGGCATCATGAGCTAGGTTTATGCGTAGTTCTCTATTGCACGAGTAGAACACAATTTTATTGTGGGCGTAGATTTTGTCAACTTGCTTGCCGCTACTAGTCTTATCTTGCTTCAGCGGTATTGTGGGATGAAGCGGCCCGGACCAACCTTACACGTACGCTTACGTGAGACCGGTTCCACCGACTGACATGCACTAGTTGCATAAGGTGGCTGGCGGGTGTCTGTCTCTCCCACTTTAGTTGGAGCGGATTCGATGAAAAGGGTCCTTATGAAGGGTAAATGGAATTTGACAAAATCACGTTGTGGTTATTCGTAGGTAAGAAAACGTTCTTGCTAGAACCCAATTGCAGCCACGTAAAAGATGCAACAACAATTAGAGGACGTCTAACTTGTTTTTGCAACAATTGTCATGTGATGTGATATGGCCAGAAGTTGTGATGAATGATGAATGATATATTGTGATGTATGAGATCATGTTATTGTAATAGGAATCATGACTTGCATGTCGATGAGTATGACAACCGGCAGGAGCCATAGGAGTTGTCTTTATTTTTTGTATGACCTGTGTGTCATTGAAGAACGCCATGTAAATTACTTTACTTTATTGCTAAACGCGTTAGCCATAGAAGTAGAAGTAGTCGTTGGCGTGACAACTTCATGAAGACACGATGATGGAGATCATGATGATGGAGATCATGGTGTCATGCCGGGGACGAAGATGATCATGGAGCCCCGAAGATGGAGATCGAAGGAGCTATATGATATTGGCCATATCATGTCACTACTATATAATTGCATGTGATGTTTATTATGTTTATGCATCTTGTTTACTTAGAACGACGGTAGTAAATAAGATGATCCCTTACAAAAATTTCAAGAAGTGTTCTCCCCTAACTGTGCACCGTTGCTAAAGTTCGTCGTTTCGAAGCACCACGTGATGATCGGGTGTGATAGATCCTTACGTTCACATACAACGGGTGTAAGACAGTTTTACACATGCAAAACACTTAGGGTTAACTTGACGAGCCTAGCATGTGCAGACATGGCCTCGGAACACGGAGACCGAAAGGTCGAACACGAGTCGTATGGAAGATACGATCAACATGAGAATGTTCACCGACGATGACTAGTCCGTCTCACGTGATGATCGGACACGGCCTAGTCGACTCGGATCGTGTAACACTTAGATGACTAGAGGGATGTCTAATCTGAGTGGGAGTTCATTATATTAATTTGATTAGATGAACTTAATTATCATGAACTTAGTCTAAAACCTTTGCAAAATATGTCTTGTAGATCAAATGGCCAACGCTCATGTCAACATGAACTTCAACGCGTTCCTAGAGAAAACCAAGCTGAAAGATGATGGCAGCAACTATATGGACTGGGTCCGGAACCTGAGGATCATCCTCATAGCTGCCAGGAAACAATATGTCCTAGAAGGACCGCTAGGTGACGCTCCCGTCCCAGAGAACCAAGACATTATGAATGCTTGGCAGTCTCGTGCTGATGATTACTCCCTCGTTCAGTGCGGCATGCTTTACAGCTTAGAACCGGGGCTCCAAAAGCGTTTTGAGCAACACGGAGCATATGAGATGTTCGAGGAGCTGAAACTAGTTTTCCAAGCTCATGCCCGGGTCGACAGATATGAAGTCTCCGACAAGTTCTATAGTTGTAAGATGGAGGAAAATAGTTCTGTCAGTGAGCACATACTCAAAATGTCTGGGTTGCACAACCGCCTGTCCCAGCTGGACATTAACCTCCCGGATGAGGCGGTCATTGACAGAATCCTTCAGTCGCTCCCACCAAGCTACAAGAGCTTTGTGCTGAACTACAATATGCAGGGGATGGTGAAGACCATTCCTGAAGTATTTTCAATGCTGAAGTCAGCAGAGGTTGAAATCAAGAAAGAACATCAAGTGTTGATGGTCAATAAGACCACTAAGTTCAAGAAGGGCAAGGGTAAGAAGAACTTCAAGAAGGACGGCAAAGATGTTGCCGCACCTGGTAAGCCAGTTGCCGGGAAGAAGTCAAAGAATGGACCCAAGCCTGAGACTGAGTGCTTTTATTGCAAGGGGAAGGGTCACTGGAAGCGGAACTGCCCCAAATACTTAGCGGATAAGAAGGCCGGCAACACCAAAGGTATATTTGATATACATGTAATTGATGTGTACCTTACCAGTACTCGTAGTAACTCCTGGGTATTTGATACCGGTGTCGTTGCTCATATTTGTAACTCACAGCAGGAGCTGCGGAATAAGCGGAGACTGGCGAAGGACGAGGTGACGATGCGCGTCGGGAATGGTTCCAGAGTCGATGTGATCGCCGTCGGCACGCTACCTCTACATTTACCTACGGGATTAGTTTTGAACCTTAATAATTGTTATTTGGTGCCAAGTTTGAGCATGAACATTGTATCTGGATCTCGTTTGATACGAGATGGCTACTCATTTAAATCCGAGAATAATGGTTGTTCTATTTATATGAGAGATATGTTTTATGGTCATGCCCCGATGGTCAATGGTTTATTCTTAATGAATCTCGAACGTAATGTTACACATATTCATAGCGTGAATACCAAAAGATGTAAAGTTGATAACGATAGTCCCACATACTTGTGGCATTGCCGCCTTGGTCACATTGGTGTCAAGCGCATGAAGAAGCTCCATGCTGATGGACTTTTAGAGTCTCTCGATTATGAATCATTTGACACATGCGAACCATGCCTCATGGGCAAAATGACCAAGACTCCGTTCTCCGGAACAATGGAGCGAGCAACCAACTTGTTGGAAATCATACATACCGATGTGTGCGGTCCAATGAGTGTTGAGGCTCGTGGAGGATATCGTTATGTTCTCACTCTCACAGATGACTTGAGTAGATATGGGTATGTCTACTTGATGAAACACAAGTCTGAGACCTTTGAAAAGTTCAAGGAATTTCAGAATGAAGTAGAGAATCAACGTGACCGAAAGATAAAATTCTTATGATCGGATCGTGGAGGAGAATATTTAAGTCACGAATTTGGTACACACTTAAGAAAATGTGGAATCGTTTCACAACTCACGCCGCCTGGAACACCTCAGCGAAACGGTGTGTCCGAACGTCGTAATCGCACTCTATTAGATATGGTGCGATCTATGATGTCTCTTACCGATTTACCGCTATCATTTTGGGGATACGCTCTAGAGACAGCTACATTCACTTTAAATAGGGCACCGTCTAAATCCATTGAGACGACACCGTATGAATTATGGTTTGGGAAGAAACCTAAGCTGTCGTTTCTAAAAGTTTGGGGATGCGATGCTTATGTCAAGAAACTTCAACCTGAAAAGCTCGAACCCAAGTCGGAAAAATGCGTCTTCATAGGATACCCTGAAGAAACCATTGGGTATACCTTCTACTTAAGATCCGAGGGCAAGATCTTTATTGCCAAGAACGGATCCTTTCTGGAAAAAGAGTTTCTCTCGAAAGAAGTAAGTGGGAGGAAAGTAGAACTCGATGAAGTACTACCTCTTGAACAGGATAGTAGTGCAGCTCAAGAAAATGTTCCTGTGATGCCTACACCAACTGAAGAGGAAAATAATGATAATGATCAAGGTACTTCGGATCAAGTTGCTACTGAACTTTGTAGGTCCACAAGGACACGTTCCGCACTAGAGTGGTACGGCAACCCTGTCCTGGAAATCATGTTGTTAGACAACGGTGAACCTTCGAACTATGAAGAAGCGATGGCGGGCCCAGATTCCAACAAATGACTAGAAGCCATGAAATCCGAGATAGAATCCATGTATGAAAACAAAGTATGGACTTTGACTGACTTGCCCGATGATCGGCGAGCGATAGAAAACAAATGGATCTGTAAGAAGAAGACGGACGCGGATGGTAATGTCGCCATCTATAAAGCTCGACTTGTCGCTAAGGGTTATCGGCAAGTTCAAGGGATTGACTACGATGAGACTTTCTCTCCCGTAGCGAAGCTTAAGTCTGTCCGAATCATGTTAGCAATTGCCGCATACTATGATTATGAGATATGGCAGATGGACGTCAAAACGGCATTCCTTAACGGGCATCTTAAGGAAGAACTGTATATGATACAGCCAGAGGGTTTTGTCGATCCTAAGAATGCTAACAAAGTATGCAAGCTCCAGTGATCCATTTATGGGCTGGTGCAAGCATCTCGGAGTTGGAACATTCGCTTTGATGAGATGATCAAAGCGTTTGGGTTTATGCAGACTTATGGAGAAGCCTGCGTTTACAAGAAAGTGAGTGGGAGCTCTGTAGCATTTCTCATATTATATGTAGATGACATACTTTTGATGGGAAATGATATAGAATTCTTGGACAGCATTAAGGCCTACTTGAATAAGTGTTTTTCAATGAAGGACCTTGGAGAAGCTGTTTATATATTAGGCATCAAGATCTATAGAGATAGATCGAGACGCCTCATAGGTCTTTCACAAAGCACATACCTTGATAAGATTTTGAAGAAGTTCAAAATGGACCAGTCCAAGAAGGGGTTCTTGCCTGTATTGCAAGGTGTGAGATTGAGCTCGGCTCAATGCCCGACCACGGCAAAAGATAAAGAAGAGATGAGCGTCATCCCCTATGCCTCAGCCATAGGATCTATTATGTATGCCATGCTGTGTACCAGACCTGATGTAAACCTTGCCGTAAGTTTGGTAGGAAGGTACCAAGGTAATCCCGGCAAGGAACACTGGACAGCGGTCAAGAATATCCTAAAGTACCTGAAAAGGACGAAGGACATGTTTCTCGTTTATGGAGGTGACGAAGAGCTCGTCGTAAAGGGTTACGTCGATGCTAGTTTCGACACAGATCTGGATGACTCTAAGTCACAAACCGGATACGTGTATATGTTGAATGGTGGAGCAGTAAGCTGGTGCAGCTGCAAGCAGAGCGTCGTGGCGGGATCTACATGTGAAGCGGAGTACATGGCAACCTCGGAGGCAGCGCATGAAGCAATTTGGGTGAAGGAGTTCATCACCGACCTAGGAGTCATACCCAATGCGCCGGGGCCGATCAAACTCTTCTGTGACAACACTGGAGCTATTGCCCTTGCCAAGGAGCCCAGGTTTCACAAGAAGACCAAGCACATCAAGCGTCGTTTCAACTCCATCCGTGAAAATGTTCAAGATGGAGACATAGATATTTGCAAAGTACATACAGATCTGAATGTCGCAGATCCGTTGACTAAACCTCTCTCGCGAGCAAAACATGATCAATACCAAAACTCTATGGGTGTTCGATTCATCACAATGTAACTAGATTATTGACTCTAGTGCAAGTGGGAGACTGTTGGAAATATGCCCTAGAGGCAATAATAAAAGCATTATTATTATATTTCCTTGTTCATGATAATTGTCTTTTATTCATGCTATAATTGTATTATCCGGAAATCGTAATACACATGTGAATACATAGACCATAACATGTCCCTAGTGAGCCTCTAGTTGACTAGCTCATTGATCAACAGATATTCATGGTTTCCTGACTATGGACATTAGATGTCATTGACAATGGGATCACATCATTAGGAGAATGATGTGATGGACAAGACCCAATCCTAAGCATAGCACAAGATCGTATAGTTCGTTTTGCTAGAGCTTTTTCAATGTCAAGTATCTCTTCCTTAGACCATGAGATCGTGTAACTCCCGGATACCGTAGGAGTGCTTTGGGTGTACCAAACGTCACAACGTAACTGGGTGACTATAAAGGTGCACTACAGGTATCTCCGAAAGTGTCTGTTGGGTTGACACGGATCGAGACTGGGATTTGTCACTCCGTATGACGGAGAGGTATCTCTGGGCCCACTCGGTAATGCATCATCATAATGAGCTCAAAGTGACCAAGTGTTTGGTCACGGGATCATGCATTACGGTACGAGTAAAGTGACTTGCCGGTAACGAGACTGAACGAGGTATTGGGATACCGACGATCGAGTCTCGGGCTTGTAACATACTGAATGACAAAGGGAATTGTATACGGGGTTGTTCGAATCCTCGACATCATGGTTCATCCGATGAGATCATTGAGGAGCATGTGGGAGCCAACATGGGTATCCAGATCCCGATGTTGGTTATTGCCCGAGAGCCGTCTCGGTCATGTCTACGTGACTCCCGAACCCGTAGGGTCTACACACTTAAGGTTCGGTGACGCTAGGGTTGTATGAATATGAGTATGCAGCATACCGAATGTTGTTTGGAGTCTCGGATGATATCCCGGACGTCACGAGGAGTTCCGGAATGGTCCGGAGGTAAAGAATTATATATAGGAAGTCGTATTTCGGCCATCGGGAAAGTTTTGGGGACACCCGGTATTGTACCGGGACCACCGAAAGGGTCCCGGGGGTCCACCGGGTGGGGCCACCCATCCCGGAGGGCCCCAAGGGATGAAGTGGGGAGGGGAACCAGCCCAT
Source organism: Triticum aestivum (assembly GCF_018294505.1). NCBI lineage: Eukaryota > Viridiplantae > Streptophyta > Magnoliopsida > Poales > Poaceae > Triticum > Triticum aestivum. Next base: position 617,639,735 of record NC_057795.1, read on the forward strand.
AGTGGGCTGGTGCGCCCCCCTTGTCCCACCCCCTGCGCCTAGGATTGGAACCCTAGGGTGGGGGGGCGCCCCACTTGCCTTGGGGGGCACTCCACCCCCCTTGGCCGCCGCCCCCTTGGGAGATTGGATCTCCCAGGGCCGGCGCCCCCCCTGGGGGCCTATATAAAGGGAGGGGGAAGGGGGCAGCCGCACCCTGAAGTCCTGGCGCCCCTCCCCCTGCTACACCTCTTCCTCCTCCGTCACGCGCTTGGCGAAGCCCTGCCGGAGTGCTGCTGCTCCACCACCACCACGCCGTTGTGCTGTTGCTAGAGCCATCATCATCAGCCTCTCCTTCCCCCTTGCTGGATCAAGAAGGAGGAGACGTCATCCGCTCCGTACGTGTGTTGAACGTGGAGGTGCCATCCGTTCGGCGCTAGGATCTCTGGTGATAGGATCACGACGAGAACGACTACTTCAACCCCGTTCTTTTGAACGCTTGCGCTCGCGATCTACAAAGTGGTATGTAGATGCATCTCCCATGACTCGTTGCTTAGATGAACTCATAGATGGATCTTGGTGAAACTGTAGGAAATTTTTTAATTTTCTGCAACATTCCCCAACAGAGTGGTGTCTCCTAGATTGGCTAGGTGTCACTTGGGAGCCTCCAACAAGATTGTGGAGTTGAACCAAGGAGTTTGTAAGGGCGAGGAGATCACCTACTTCGTGAAGATCTACCACTAGTGAGGCAAGTCCTTCATGGGCGACGGCCATGGTGGGATAGACAAGGTTGCTTCTTCACGGACCCTTCTTGGGTGGAGCCCTCCGTGGACTCGCGCTGCCGTTACCCTTTGTGGGTTGAAGTCTCCATCAATGTGGATGTACAATAGCACCACCTATCGGAACCACGGCTCAAATATCACCGTGTCTCCAAATTGCGTTTGAAATCTCCAAACCCTTCCCTTTACATTCTTGCAAGTTGCATGCTTTATTTTCCGCTGCTCATATACTCTTTGCATGCTTGCTTGAATTGCATTAAGATTGCTTGACTTGTGCTAAGTTTGCTAAAATCTGTTAAAGACTAAAATTGGGAAAAGGTTAAGTTTTTATTTGGTCAAGTAGTCTAATCACCCCCCACCTCGACATACTTCAAGATCCTACACACAGCTGCTGCAACAAAGCCAGGCATGAAAACAAAAGCTCCAGCCAAAAGATTTCCTATGTTAAAGGTCAGAGCATCGACTCAAGAAAATTAGGGATCTAAACCCAAAGAGGCTGCTGCAGAAGGGAAAAAGAGGAAGAAAGGGTCAAGAAGAACATTGCCAAAGTTATTGGGAAGCCCACCATGATGAGAGATGGTGATGAAGAGGAAGAGGATGCTGCACCAGCACCTAAAGCTCAGAATCTCATGGGAGATGCAATCATATCAGGGGTTGCTCCATCTAAGCCCAAACCTGCTCCCAAGGCTGCTGCTCTAGCTCAAAAGCCTAAACCCAGGAGGAACACCAGAAGTATTCCAGCTGAGAAGAAGAACAAGGCCCCAGTGCCTGAAGCTGCTGATGATGAGGAAAATGATTCACTTGTTTTAAGAAAGTTGAAGCCCAAGATCTCTGGCCACAATGATGCACATCCTGTTGCAGAAAATATGAAAATTAGGAAGGATATAGGACTAAGATTATGGAGACAGACTGATCCATATGCTGTCAGGAGGAGAACTGTTATTGACTACAGGTTTCACACTAAAGAACAGCAAGACTTTTATGAGACAATTTTGCTTGACAAGAAGCCTATTGTCTGTGACATGAGATGGGTTGACTGGGAGTACATAAAGAAGAATGAATATCAGTATCCAGGTGTATATGACAGCTTCAAAGCATGTGGAGTTGATACATTTTTTTGGCCAGAAGCTTACCAAGTGGAATGATGAGCTGATCATGCAGTTTTACTCCACTGCCCACTTCTACCCAGATGGGAAGATCATCTGGATGTCAGAAGGTACAAGGTACCAATCCTTTGTGGAAGAATGGGCTCAGTTGATCAATGCCCCAGAAGAAAATTAAGATGACTTGGATGTCTATGCCAAGAAGAAGGAAGATCACAACTCAATGGCTAGAATGTACAAGGAGATTCCTAATGCAGACCTAGAGACTCATAAGTTTGGATCCGTCCACTTCTTGTTGTGTGGTTTGCCTACCATCAACTGGATCCTAAGGCACACATTACTACCCAAGTCAGGTGATCACAATATGATCATAGGACATGCTATCAATTTGCTACATCTGTTTGATGTGCCTCAAAAGTTTAAAGTCATGAGTCTAATTGTGGATACAATCAAAAGGACAACATCTGATCAGAAAAGATCTTGTGGGTATGCCCCACAAATTCAGGAGCTCATCAACTCCAAGATGGGCACAGACAAATATCTATTGGACAAGGAGCACCTGCCCATCTACCCTGAATTTGAAGATAACACTGTTGTCATGAATGAGAATGATCCATCATCTGTGCAAGCACATGAGAAGAGAGAGAAGGCAAGGGCAGAGAAAGTTGCAAAGATGCCAACAGCTGAAGAAGCATCTCAGATATTCTTGAAGACCAAGCAAGATCAGTTTGTATATCCGATTGCCTCCACCTTGAGGATTGAGAAGGGCTTGGCCACCCTGAATCAAAACCAGGAGAGCTTCGAGAGGATTATTGAGCAGAAATTCTATGATCTTGATGTCAAGGTAACTGAGATCCAGTCAATAGAGGAAGTGGAGGAGAAGAAGGGCAAGTCTACTACAGATGCTTTCACTAGAGTGCCCAAGAGTTAGAGATCTGCTGCAGTGCATGTTCCAGACACAAGAGCTACTACATCTGCACCAGCAGACACAGCTTCAGCACCACCAGCTCCAGTAGCCACTCCACCAGCTCCAGCTACATCAACAGAAGCTTTCGTCCTTGGAGTCATCTCTACGCCACCTCATGAAGACCAAGCCTGAGAGTCGTTTAGCACTATGCATTTTTATGAACTTTTTTGTAACTTGTTGCCAAAGGGGGAGAAAATGTATAGATCATAGGCTTTGAGAGAGAGTGTTGCTTTTTATCTCTATTTTTTTGGTTGAACTTCTTGATTGTGTGCTTGTGAGCTACTTGTTTACTTGTTCGATCATGTGTTTGATCATATGCTACACTTAATGCTTGTTGGATGATATTATCTCTTATATCCTTATATGACCATTCACTTGCTTGGTGAAGAGTGCATGCTTTTAACTTCTATCATTTTGAGCGCTCCACCAAGATGTATGTGACATGAAAGAGTAACCCATGATCCTAACACATTGTGCATTTGTAGTCCAAATCAAATTTTAAATAATGCACAAATTTAGGGGGAGCTCTTGCTTATCACATACTTCTCAAAGCGACGATGTTTTTCAATCTTATTATCATTTGTCGAAGCTTTGATCTATATGTTGTCATCAATTACCAAAAAGGGGGAGATTGAAAGTGCAACTATCCCTGGGTGGTTTTGGTAATTCCTAACAACATATAGCTCATTGAGCTAATGCTATTTCAAGATAAATATTTCAGGAAAGCTCGATGTTTGGCATGGCATGGATGAGAAACGTGGACCCCTCAAAATGCTAAGGACAAAAGGATTGGCTCAAGCTCAAAGCACAAGACTCTACATTTTATGTTTAATGATCCAAGATCACATTGAGTCCATAGGAAAGCCAATACTATTAAGAGGGGATGAGGTGTTGCTTAATGAGTTTCTTGCTCAAAGTGCTTAGTGATATGCTCCAAAAACCCTCAACTACTTTCTCACATCCACGTATGTCCCAAACCAAAAGTCAAACTCGGCCCCACTGAAACTTTCTATCCGGCGCCACCGAGTTCAGTTGACATAGCCACTGCTAGAAACCCTAGTCTTTTCGGTCTCACCAATAGGGATCTCGGTCTCATTGAGATGGGATTGTAATCTCTCTATTTCCCTTCGTAACGTTTCGGTCAAACCGAGATGAGTGATCGGTCCCACCGAGATTGCAATGCAAACTCTTTGTTTCCCTTTCGTAACGTTTCGGTCCAACCGAGATGAGCGAATCGGTCCCATCGAGTTTGCCTGACCAACTCTCTGTTTGTCTATTACCAAAATCGGTCTCACCGAGTTTGTGTAATCGGTCTCGCCGAGATTACGTTATGCCCTAACCCTAACAATATCGGTCCCACCGAGTTGACATGTCGGTCCCACTGAAATGCCTAACGGTCACATTATGAACTAAATCGGTCTGACCGACTGTCGGTGTCAAAACCGGCGGATCTCGGGTAGGGGGTCCCGATCTGTGCGTCTTAGGCTGATGGTAACAGGAAGCAAGGGACACAATGTTTACCCAGGTTCGGGCCCTCTCGATGGAGGTAAAACCCTACTTCCTGCTTGATTAATATTGAACATATGAGTAGTACGAGAGTAGATCTACCACGAGATCGTAGAGGCTAAACCCTAGGAGCTAGCCTATGATAGTATGATTGTAATTGTGATCGGCCTTCTAAGGACCATCCCCTCCGGTTTATATAGACACCGGAGAGAGCTAGGGTTTACATGGAGTCGGTTACAAGGAAGGAAATATAATACCAGGATTGCCAAGCTTGTCTTCCACGCAAAGGAGAGTCCCATCCGAACACGGGCCGGAGTCTTGTGTCTTGTATCTTCACGCTTCAATAGTCCGGACAATGTATATAGTCCGGTTGTCCAGATACCCCCTAATCCAGGACTCCCTCAGTAGCCCCTGAACCAGGCTTCAATGACAATGAGTCCGGCGTGCGGTCTTGTCTTCGGCACTGCAAGCCGGGTTCCTTCTTCGAATACTCCAAGGTAATTATCGAACACGTAGACCGTGTCCGAATCTACAAGATGATCTTCACACACCATTGTAGGGAACATAGCATAAATCCGTTCTTCTGGCAATCTTTGTACATCGTGCCCTTGCATCGTGGACTGGTCCAACATGAATCGGCGTTTCCTGCTCCACCTCGACTCGCGTTGCGAGGCGGTTTTATTGGCACGTCCTGCCAAAGCAGAGATCGTGTTCCTCTTATTACGGGATCTTTCATCAATATGGGCATGTGTGACCCCATGGCGACCGTTGTCATGACTCTATGTATTTTAGATAAGTCTCAAGCGGTCACGCTGAGGACTCTTGATATTCATCCCTTTTATAAAGGGGTCAAGGCCTATGCCTCTTTTCCACCTCCCTTGCTCCTTCTCACACCTCGAGTTCTAACACCCAAGACCCAAGCTCCAACACCCCAGATCCTCCGGTATGCATGTCCGGATCCGACGCAGAAGGCTGGTGGGTGGCCTCCTCGATCCAAGAGGAGGACATTACGAAGCTTAGGGAGGTCGGATACCTGACCGCCGATATCCAGCACAGGCTTCCTGCTCCAGGGCAAGTCATCCCTACGCCGGAGCCCAACGAGGGTGTTGTGTTCGTCCCACACTTCCTCCGAGGCCTGGGCCTCACCCTCGACCCCTTTGTGAGGGGGCTCATGTTCTACTATGGGTTGGATTTTCATGATCTGGCTCCAGACGCTATCCTCCATATCTCGTCGTTCATTATTGTGTGTGAGGCTTTTCTCCACGCCACCCCACACTTCGGCTTATGGCTAAAGACCTTCAATGTGATGTCGAGGATGATTGAGGGGCGACATGCAGAGTGCGTAGGCGCCATAATAAGCAGGAACGTTGATGCCCCATGTTTAGAGGGTTCTTTCCCGGAAGTATCCGATGTATGGCAACGGAGGTGGTTTTATGTTACAGCTCCTAGAGGCACAAAGTGGGTAGTTGCCCCCGAGTTCCGCTCAGGCCCTCCATCACAGTTAGCGTCTTGGACCGACGTAGGACGGAATTTTGGGCCCGCTGGTGATGTACCAGAACTGCAGAATCGCATCCGGGAGCTTATTAAGAGGGACATAAATCTTGTCAGCATAATGCAAGTGATGCTAATCCGACGGATGTTGTTGTGCAAACGTCGGCCTCTCCGGATGTGGGAGTTTAATCCGGAGGGTCCGCGGACTATAAAGCACTTCTTCGGCCTGAAGCTCGAAGGGATGTGTAAATTATTCTTCGGACCACAAGTAAATTGTTCGGACACCACCGAGGATGCGGGCCTAAGCTGCAATCGCCTAGATGCCCAAGTAAGTAACCTTAAAGCTAGACACTTCATTTATATTTACCATAACTATTATTCTGAAAATCCCTCCATGGCCAGGAATGGCTCAATAAGGCGGAGAGAATCAGGTGTCCGGCACCACTTCCTGAAGGCTCGCTTGGTCCGACCGTTGCCAAGATGCTTGGCCGGGTGCTCAGCAAAATCCCCTCAGGGAAAGGCGAAGGAAAGGGTAGTGAAGCCGAACTTCACACACTACGCATCCAGATAGGGGGAATTGCTACCTCTCCTATGGAGGATAGTCGGGAAGGGGAGGTTAAAGCCTCCTCCCCGTGCGGGAGGAAGAGGACTGCTTCCGAAGACTTGGAGGCGGAGATGCCCAAACAAGGGAAGAAGGTATCACCAGAGGGCTCTGCCGCGACGGGCACCCTCACCGCATTGTGCCCACCAACGGGCCAGCCCTCCACCGAGCTATAAGTTATTCATTAATTCGAAGGTATGGTGTTTCTCCGAGATTCATAATCGGGACTTCGTCTTTTGCAGTCCGGCGAGCAGCTCCTCTCAACAGAGTTCGTCTTCGGGGGATCTTCCTCCAGAGATGATGGAGAGTGAGACCCCACCCACCTCTCTGCTCATGAAGCGGGCGACATTGAGGTGTCGTCATGGAGGAGTTCGGATCTGCTGAAGCCGGAAGTGAACATGTCAGTCGCCCTGAGCCCGGAGCGTTTGGCTCCCACGGGGGGTGATGTGAAGGGTCCGGCACAGTTCGATGTCCGGCCGGACGTAGTGACAGTCCTTCTGGAGCGAGCCGCGCTCTCGAAGGAGCACCGCTCTTTAATGAGCATGGTGCTCATGAAGATTTCATCCGCTACCAGCGGTTTGAATGAGGCATTTACAGGCCTGCTCAAAGGCTTTGAGGTATGTAGTGAAAAATGCACTATGTTTTGGTTGTGAAGCACGCGCTAGGTGTGCTCCCTATGGATAGTAGCCCCTGAGACTCTGGTTGCCCGCCATAGGCGGCAAAGGGGGATCACATAGTAATGGCTGCGTCGTACATGTGCACAGGTATCTAAGGATCCGACAGCCGACCAGTCTGTTGAAGTTGCCGAACTGAGGAGGCAGATCGGATCTATTGATGCCGATATCACGCTGGTGAACAAACGGCTGGAAGAATCACAGGGTATGTGCTCTGCTTCCCTTATCATGTTGTATAGGAAAATGCGAGAGTGGCATAATGTCAATGGCATGTGTTTGTAGTGGAGATGGTGCTGCTGCCGTGGAGGCCCTGAGGGCGGAAATTTCAGGCCAAGGAACAAGCTCGGGCTAGCAATGCGGCTGCCCTAAAGGCGGCCGAAGAATTGAGAGCCGAACAGGCTGCTCATCGCCGAAGCAAGGAAAAGATAGCCGAAATGGCTAGGGATTTGAAAAATGCCACCGACCGGTATGTACTCCTTGAAAAGGAGAATAAGGCTAGTTTAGCTGAGCTAGACAAGGCACTTAATGCCGCCAAAGAGATGCGGACCGAGATCCGGGGTATGCGGGAGGAGCTCCAACAGGCCGACAAAATCGTGGCTGGGGGCTCCTACTTACTGCGGACGAGGTTTTTGGATCCGAAGTATGCTCCCCTAGCTGGCGCTAGAGTCCTGCAGACGCATATGCGGACTTGGCGAATAGTACAGCTGACGCTGTCAAGTTCTTCGAGGGTCAAGGTGATAAAGAAGTGGAGAAGCTTTTTTGGTCGCAATTCAATTCTCCCACTCGCCCGCTGCCGCTAAATGAGAAGGTGGCTGCTGTGGCGGAGCTCCACAGGCTGTCCGGGCTTGCAATGCGGTCTGTAATAGACCATCTTTGGCTGAAGGGGCCTGAGCCGGACAACTACTTTGGTTTGGTGCAGCAATTCCTTGGGGTCGTGTCTCGGATTGACGCCATGAGGAGGTCAGCGTGCATAGAGGGTGCGCGGATGGCTCTTGCCCGCGTTAAAACCTATTGGACGGATATGGAGGCCACCATTATAGAGACCCAGAATCCGGCGGGAGGCCAATATCCGGCCGAGCACTACTTGGCGCAGGTCACAGAAGGTGCCCGCCTAATAGAGGCGCAGTGCTCGAAGAATTTCTTGTTCAATTGATAAGTCGAATCATTGTAGAAAACAATGTTTATTTTGATTATGAGGCTATATTTATACTTTTTGCTCGGAAGTATGATTGTGTCCCCTTTGCGACCGTTTTTATATAGATATGAGTAATCCGAAAGTTAGCAGTCGTTGGCTTCAGCCCCCACGCGTACAATGCGGGGGTGTTCGTGAGAAATATGCTTAATCACACTTGATCCAATGTCTTGGTCCATTAAGGAGGTGATCGCACGTCGAACTAGGCAACCGGACTATATAGCTGTAACACTTTCGCTTAGCCATGGGGGTCTAATGATGGGGCTACTATGTAGCCCCTGGTACATTCCCCTGCATCCGAATACGGGCGCGTATGTACATGGTCGGGAAACGGCCCTTCGTTAATGCGGAGGAATCCTTAAAGATTCCGGTGAGTCTTCGAGTGGTTGAACAGTCTCTCGTTGTATCATGACAGTCAGTTTTGGCTTTCTCTACTGAGGTGCTCATCTGGAATAACCAGGGCACAATCGCAGTAGTTCTCCTTTGGCCGCCTTAGCCGATAATAACGGACCATAAGGCAGCAAACCCAGGATCCGAGCAAACCCAACATTTGACCAAAGACATGATTCAGAGCTAATGCATATAAGGCCAAACTCGTGACGCCGAACACTCCCGAAGGTATTCGGTCTTTGTAAAAGAAAACAGGCTGACGAAAGCCTGTTATAAACCCTAAAGTTCCAGGTACTTGCGATGAATCTGTCATGGCGAAATGCCAATAACGGCAGTATCCTCTGTGGGTATGGAACCCATGGGATGGTTAAACAACAAGAGGCAGTAGAAAAGGTTTACGCAGGGGCTTAATCTAAAAGAAACATGTTGAATGGGGCCCTACTGCATGTCTGCGCCTTTGTCTCGGTTGTGCCGTATCCTGGAAGGGTATCGCGCGAACGTTGTCTGTGGAAAAAGAAAACTCGTAGGAGAGAACAACGTAAGTATGCGATTGATAATAAAAGTGTAAGATATTGGCCTGCCAGTAAGGTTGAGCCAGATGTGGGGCTGCATTAAATATTTATAGCCCCTGGTATCCGCTATGGGATTACATATACAGTGCCCTGGTCCAGTTTTATTCGGGCTACCAGACTCGTCTAACTGTGTCTGTGGTCGTAATGACCAGTCATGTTTTTGATATTGGAGGCCGCTTATAGTCCGGCCGCCAGGGCCATCACGTGTTCCTCTGCACGTGAAGAGCGCTCTGTGATTCCGCTAATGGTGATGACGCCACGTGGACCGGGCATCTTGAGTGTAAGGTAGCCATAGTGCGGCAATGCGTTGAAGCGGGCGAAGGCCGCTCTTCCAAGCAATGCGTGATAGCCGCTTTGGAAGGGTGCGATGGTGAAGAGTAGTTCTTCGCTTCTGGAGTTACCTGGGGAGCCGAATGTTACTTCCAGCATGACGGAGCCCCTGCCGTGGGCTTCAACGCCTGCTATCACCCCTTCAAAGGTGGTGTTGCTTTGGCTAATTCTGGATGGGTTTATCCCCATTCTGCGGACAGTGTCCTCGTATATTAAATTAAGACTACTGCCGCCGTCCATAAGGATGCGGGTGAGACGGTATCCGTCGATTATTGGGTCTAGCACCAAGGCCTCTGATCCTCCGTGCCAATATTAGTCCGGCCATCCATGTGATCGAAAGTGATCGGCCGAGACATCCAGAAGTTAGATGTGGGTACGATGGCTCTACATCGTGCACGTCTCTGAGCACGCGTTCGTGCCTTCTCGTGAATGTGTGAGTCACGTGGATCATGTTTACTGTTTTAACCTCTGGCGAGAATTTTTTCTGTCCCCCAGTGTTCGGCTGGCAAGGTTCGTCCTCGTCTTCACTTGGTGTTTCCCTCCCCTTGTGTGCGGCATTTAATTTGTCGGCCTGCTTGAAGACCCAACATTCTCTATGCGTGTGGTTCACAGGTTTCTCCGGGGTGCCATGAATTTGGCATAGTCTATCCAGGACTCTGTTCAGACTGGACGGTCCCTCTTTACTACCTTTAAATGGCTTCTTTTGCTGATCAGGTCGAGAGCCCCTGAATCCGGCATTGACCGTTGTGTTATCCGGGCTCTCTTCCTTGTTTTGGCGTTTGTGTTTATTACGCCGTGGCTTCCCATTGCCATCCCTTAGTTCGGATGTGTTGGGGTCGCTGGTGCCTTTACGGGCTAACCAGCTATCTTCACCCGCGCAAAAGCGGGTCATAAGGCCTGTTAAGGCTGCCATTGTCCTTGGCTTTTCTTGGCCGAGGTGCCGGGCGAGCCACTCATCGCGGATGCTGTGTTTGATTGCTGCTAAGGCTTCCGCATCCGGACAATCGACTATTTGATTCTTTTTAGTGAGGAATCTGTTCCAAAGCTTGCGGGCGGACTCTCCGGATTGTTGGATTATGTGACTTAGGTCGTCTGCATCCGGAGGCCGGACATAAGTCCCTTGAAAGTTGCCCCTGAAAGCGTCCTCAAGTTCCTCCCAACTCCTGATTGAATTTTCGGGGAGGCTTTTCAACCAGTGTCGAGCTGGTCCCTTCAACTTGAGGGGAAGGTATTTGATGGCGTGGAGGTCATCCCCACGAGCCATGTGAATATGCAGCATGAAATCCACGATCCAGACCCCTGGGTCTGTCGTTCCGTCGTATGCCTCTATGTTCACAGGTTTAAAGCCTTGTGTGAATTCATGGTCCATTAATTCTTCGGTGAAGCACAAGGGGTGAGCAGCCCCTCTGTATCTGGACGCGTTGTGGCATGTAGTCGGCTGTTGTTGTGTCCGGTGCTTATTCCGAACTGGTATTTGGCTTGTATGAGCGTTAGGGTGACCATAGTCCCTCGCCGGGGTGTGTCCTTTAGATCCATAGATGGACCTGACTGCGTCGGCTTTCTTATCCGGATGCTCACGTAGATCATGCACGGTGTCAGTAGTCGCTCTGTTGTGGTTGTGAAGCGGTACGTCTGGTCTCCTGGTCGTATTATTCTTTGGTGGAACGGCCTCGTCGTCGAATTCTGGCAGTAGCTTGCGTTTTGGATAGCTTTTTGTATGGCGATCGTCGCCATATCTTTCTTCAGTGTCTAGCACTTTATTCCATCTGCGACTGAGCTTTTCCTGTGCGGCTTTAAGCCATTGTTTCTACTTCTTTAAACTTCTTGCTGTGGCCATAAGCCTTCGGTGGAGGTTGTCTCGTTCCACTCGTTCGTCTGGAATGGTGAATGCGTCGTCGTCCGGACTGTGTTCCTATTCTGGAGCGGCTTCATGAGATCGTCCCTCCGGATCAGTGTGATCGGGTATTTGCTCCAAACTTGGTTTGGCGTGACCTGGCTCATCCTGCTCCATCGCTGGGTCCATGTGGTTGTTATTGCCTTTGGGGTTTACTGGTATATCGATCCTTCTTGCGCTCTTGTCGCTATTTTTATTGTTGCTGGACTTTGAGCAGCGTCTGCGCCGCCATTTTGGCTTTTTCCCGGGAGTCTTATCATCCGGATTATCGCTGTCGTCCTTCTTTGGCGTATCCACCATGTATATATCGTGTGACGAGGTAGTAGTCCCGCACCCCAGAGATTTTGAAGCTTCTCCTACACCGTCGTCCATGCCATCGATGTCTTCGGAGTCGAAGTCAAGAACGTCGGTTAAATCATCGATTGTGGCAATGAAGTGGGTGGTGGGTGGGCAACAAATTCCTTCGTCGCCTGCTTCCCACTTAGGCCGGACATAGTTCGGCCTAGAGTCTCCTAACAAAGAGAGAGACTTTAATGAGTTCAGCATGCCGCCAAAGGGCGAGTGCTGGAAGATATCCACAGCGGTAAACTCTCTTACCGGAGCCCAATCTGGCTCGGCTAGCTCGAGGGTATGCGGACCAGGACCAACAACCGGATACGAGTCCGGGGGCCCAGGGTTACAGGCCTCCACATAGGTGGGACCTGTGTTCGGCTCCACCGCCGATGAGTATGCGGCCTGCGGAGCGGGGTCCACCCCTCCGTCCTTAGGCAACGCAACTTGCTCCAGATTTAGATCTGGGGCTACTTCAGGGGTGATATCCCGAGCATTGTCCGATAGCAGGTCTAGGCCGTGCTCGTCGTGATTGTCCGGCGTTCCTGGCACAGGCCCGAATCTGTCGAAGACCAAGTCCCCGCGAATATCCGCCGTGTAGTTCAAGTTTCCGAACCTGACCTGGTGTCCAGGGGCGCGGCTGTCGATCTGCTCCAGATGACCAAGCGAATTGGCCCGCAGTGCGAAGCCGCCGGACATGAAGATCTGTCCGGGGAGAAAAGTCCCCCCTGGACCGTGTTGTTGGCGATTGAAGATGCCATCAAGCCTCAAAGCGATGACACAGAGGAACTCTCAATGAAAGCACCAATGTCGGTGTCAAAACCGGTGGATCTCGGGTAGGGGGTCCCGATCTGTGCCTCTTAGGCTGATGGTAACAGGAAGCAAGGGACACAATGTTTACCCAGGTTTGGGCCCTCTCGATGGAGGTAAAACCCTGCTTCCTGCTTGATTAATATTGAAGATATGAGTAGTACAAGAGTAGATCTACCACGAGATCGTAGAGGCTAAACCCTAGGAGCTAGCCTATGATGGTATGATTGTAATTGTGATCGGCCTTCTAAGGACCATGCCCTTCGGTTTATATAGACACCGGAGAGAGCTAGGGTTTACATGGAGTCGGTTACAAGGAAGGAAATATAATAGCCGGATCGCCAAGCTTGTCTTCCACACAAAGGAGAGTCCCATCCAGACACGGGCCGGAGTCTTGTGTCTTGTATCTTCACGCTTCAATAGTCTAGACGATGTATATAGTCCGGCTGTCCGGATACCCCCTAATCCAGGACTCCCTCACCGAGTTTCACGATTCGGTCCCACCGAGTTTGGTAAGTTGTGTGTAATGGTTAGATTTTGTGTGGAGGCTATATATACCCCTCCACTCACTCTTCATTCGTGGAGAGAGCCATCAGAACATGCCTACACTTCCAGCATACATTTTCTGAGAGAGAACCACCTACACTTGTGTTGAGGTCAAGATATTCCATTCCTACCACATAAATCTTGATCTCTAGCCTTCCCCAAGTTGCTTTCCACTCAAATCTTCTTTCCACCAAATCCAAATCCTGTGAGAGAGAGAGAGTTGAGTGTTGGGGATACTATCATTCGAAGCACAAGAGCAAGGAGTTCATCATCAACACGCCATCTATTACCTTTTGGAGAGTGGTGTCTCCTAGATTGGTTAGGTGTCACTTGGGAGCCTCCATCAAGATTGTGGAGTTGAACCAAGGAGTTTGTAAGGGCAAGGAGATCGCCTACTTCGTGAAGATCTACCCGAGTGAGGCAAGTCCTTCGTGGGCGACGGCCATGGTGGGATAGACAAGGTTGCTTCTTCATGGACCCTTCGTGGACTCGCGCAACTGTTACCCTTCGTGGGTTGAAGTCTCCATCAACGTGGATGTACGATAGCACCACCTATCGGAACCACGACAAAAACATCTGTGTCTCCTATTGTGTTTGCACTCTACAAACCCCTCCCTTTACATTCTTGCAAGTTGCATGCTTTACTTTCCGCTGCTTATATACTCATTGCATGCTTGCTTGAATTGTGTTAAGATTTCTTGACTTGTGCTAAGTTGTTAAAATCTGCCAAGAACTAAAATTGGGAAAAGGCTAGATTTTTATTTGGTCAAGTAGTCTAATCCCCCCTCTAGACATACTTTCGATCCTACAATACTGCTTACCACCAATGTCTTATTTTGATTTGGCGGTATTCTTGGATGAAGCGGCCCGGACCAACCTTACATGGCCGCGTTCATGAGACCGGTTCCACCGACAGACATGCAACTAGTTTTGCATAAAGGTGGTTGGCGGGTGTCTATTTCTCCAACTTTAGTTGAATCGGATTTGACTGCGACCGGTCCTTGTGAAGGTTAAAACAACAAACTTGATAAATCACTGTTGTGGTTTTTGTGTCGTAGGTAAGTACGGTTCATGCTAGAAGCCCGTAGTAGCCACGTAAAACTTGCAAAAACAAAGTAGAGGACGTCTAACTTGTTTTTGCAGGGCATCTTGTGATGTGATATGGTCAAGACATGATGTGTTATAATGATTGTGTATGAGATGATCATGTTTTGTAAAAGTTATCGACAACTGACAGGAGCCATATGGTTGTTGCTTTATTGTATGAAATACAAGTGCTATGTAATTGCTTTACTTTATCACTAAGCGGTAGCGATAGTCGTAGAAGCAATGGTTGGCGAGACGACCACGACGCTACGATGGAGATCAAGGTGTCAAGCTGGTGACGATGGAGATCATGATGTTGCTTTGGTGATGTAGATCAAAAGCACAAGATGATGATGGCCATATCATGTCACATATTTTGATTGCATGTGGTGTTTATCTTTATGCATCTTATTTTGCTTAGTACGGCGGTAGCATTATAAGATGGTCCCTTACTAAAATTTCAAGGTATAAGTGTTCTCCCTGAGTATGCACCATTGCGAAAGTTCTTCGTGATGAGACACCACGCGATGATCGGTGTGATAAGCTCTACGTTCAAATACAACGGGTGCAAGCCAGTTTTGCACATGCATAATACTCGGGTTAAACTTGACAAGCCTATCATATACAGATATGGCCTCGGAACACTGGAGACTGAAAGTTTGAACGTGAATCATATAGTGGATATGATCAATAGAGAGATGTTCACCATTGATGACTACTCCATATCACGTGATGATTGAACATGGTTTATTTGATTTGGGTCACGTATCATTTAGATGAATTGAGGGATGTCTATCTAAGTGGGAGTTCTTAAGTAATATGATTAATTGAACTTAATTTATCATGAACTTAGTCCTGATAGTTTTTGCATATCTATGTTGTAGATCAATGGCCCGTGCTACTGTTCCCTTGAATTTTAATGTGTTCCTAAAGAAAGCCAAGTTGGAAGATGATGGTAGCAACTACACGAACTGGGTCCCTAACTTGAGGATTATCCTCATTTCGGCACAGAAGAATTATGTCCTTGATGCACCGCTGGGTGAAAGGCCTGCTGCAGGAGCAGAAGCTGACGTTGTGAACGTATGACAAGCTTGATCTGATGACTACTCGTTAGTTTAGTGTGCATGCTTTACGGCTTAGAATCGGGACTTCAAATACGTTTTGAACGTCATGGACCATATGAGATGTTCTAGTAGTTAAAGTTAATAATTCAATCAAATGCCCGAGTTGAGAGATATGAAGTCTCCAACAAGTTCTATAGCTGCAAGATGGAGGAGAACAGTTTTGTTAGTGAGCACATACTCAGAATGTCTGGGTACCATAATCACTTGACTCAGGTGGGAGTTAATCTTCTAGATAATTGTGTCATTGATAGAGTTCTTCAATCACTGCCACCAAGCTACAAAGGCTTCGTGGTGAACTACAATATGCAAGGGATGGAAAAGACTATTCTCAAGCTCTTCACAATGCTAAAGGCTGTGGAGGGAGAAATCAAGAAGGAGCATCAAGTGTTGATGGTTAACAAGACCACTAGTTTCAAGAGAAGGGCAAGGGTAAGAAGGGGAACTTCAAGAAGAATGACAAGCAAGTTGTCACTCTCGGGAAGAAACCAAAAGCTGGACCCAAACTTGAAATTGAGTGCTTCTACTGTAAAGGGACTGGTCACTGGAAGCGGAAATGCCCCAAGTATTTGGCGGATAAGTAGGATGATCATGAACCTGGTTGATGTTGAAGATCCTCCCCGGCAATGGTGCCAGAAATTCCTTTTGATGTCTGCTAGAACTACATCGGTATTTACCCAAAGAGGAAGGGATGATGCAGCATAACGACGGTAGGTATTTCCCTCAGTGATGATACCAAGGTTATCGAACCAGTAGGAGAACCTCCTCACACCACATAAACAACACCTACACACAAATAACAAATACTCGCAACCCGACGTGTTAAAGGGGTTGTCAATCCCTTCCAGGTACGGCGCCTCATGATAGGCAAATAACGTGAGGTAAAAGTGGTAGATAGGATAAATAGATAGCGTAACAAATATATTACAGCAAAGTATTTTTGTATTTTTGGTTTAACAAATCTGAAAATAAATGCAAGAGGAAATAGATCGCAAAGTCAAATATGATGAAAAGAGACCCGGGGGTCGTAGGTTTCACTAGTGGCTTATCTCGAGAAAAATATCAAACGGTGGGAAAACAATTACTGTTGGCAATTGATAGAACTTCAAATAACCATGACGATATCCAGGCAATGATCATTATATAGGCATCACGTCCAAGATTAGTAGACCGACTCCTGCCTGCATCTACTACTATTACTCCACACATCGATCGCTATCCAACATGCATCTAGTGTATTAAGTTCATGAGAAAATGGAGTAATGCAATAAGAACGATGACATGATGTAGACGCGATCCGTTTATCTATTGCGGAGATATTGCTATCATCTTTTTATCCTTAGTAGCAATGATACATATGTGTCGGTTCCCCTTTTGTCACTGGGATCAAGCACCGTAAGATCGAACCCACTACAAAGCACCTCTTCCCATTGCAAGATAAATAGATCAAGTTGGCCAAGCAAAACCCAAATATCAGAGAAGAAATACGAGGTTATAAGCAATCATGCATATAAGAGCTCAAAGAAGACTCAAATAACTTTCATGGATAAAAACATAGATCTGATCATAAACTCAAAGTTCATTGGATCCCAACAAACACACCACAAAAAGACTTACATCATATGGATCTCCAAGAGACCATTGTATTGATAATCAAGAGAGAGAGAGAGAGAGAGGAAGCCATCTAGCTACTAACTACGGACACGTAGGTCTACAAAAAACTACTCACGCATCATAGGAGAGGCACCAATGGAAGTGGTGAACCCCTCCATGACGGTGTCTAGATTGGATCTGGTGGTTCTGGACTCTGCGGCGGCTGGAATTGATTTTCGTCGACTCCCCTAGGGTTTATGGAATATTGTGGTATTTATAGAGCAAAGAGGCGGTTCAGAGGGCACCCGAGGTGGCAACACCCACTAGGGTGCGCCTGGGCCTCCTAGCGCGCCCTGGTGGGTGCTGCTCGCCTCGAGCAGCCCCCTAGGTCTTCCTTGGCCCACTGGCTTTCTTATGGCCCAAAAAAATCCTCAAGGAGTTTCGTTGCGTTTGGACTCCGTTTGGTATTGATTTCCTACTATGTAAAAAACATGCAGAAAACAGCAACTGGCATTGGGCACTATGTCAATAGGTTAGTACTAAAAATGATATAAAATGACTATAAAATGATTGTAAAACATCCAAGAATGAGAGTATATCAGCATGGAACAATAAAAAATTATAGATATATTGGAGACGTAGAAGCATCCCCAAGCTTAATTCCTGCTCGTCCTCGACTAGGTAAATAATAAAAACAAAATTTTTGATGTGGAATGCTGCCTAACATGTTCATCACATAATCTTTTCTTTATAGCATGGACATTTGGACTTTTATATGGTTCAAAGCAATAGTCTAGTTTTTACATGAAGACTTTAATACTCAAGCATATCAACAAGCAACCATGTCTTTCAAAATATCAACACTAAAGCAAGTTATCCCTACCCCATTATGCTCAACCATTGATCCATTCATGAAACACACTCGAATATTAGCTACACCCAATGCTCAAATACGATCATAGTGCCCCTTAGTTGGTGCTTTATGAGAGAAGATGGAGACTCGAATTCAAAATAAAAATTGCATAAATTAAAAGAAAGGCCCTTCATAGAGGGAAGTAGG
The DNA here is from genome assembly GCF_018294505.1 of Triticum aestivum. NCBI lineage: Eukaryota > Viridiplantae > Streptophyta > Magnoliopsida > Poales > Poaceae > Triticum > Triticum aestivum. Next base: position 617,657,756 of record NC_057795.1, read on the forward strand.
GATTTGTAGAGGTGCCAGAGCTCAAAGCTTAAATTGAGAGAATAATTTTGAGAGACATACTTTTCCTACCAACGAAAACGACTTGGAGCATCCCAACACTTTCCATGCTAGATACATCATAGGCGGTTCCCAAACAGAAAATAAAGTTTATTCCTTTTTCCACCATAACTTTCACTTTCCATGGCTAACCGTATCCACGGGTGCCCTCCATACCAATACTTTCCAAGGAATTTATTATTTGACAACATAAAGTAAATTCAGTATTCATTTCGGGACTGGGCATCCCTAGTACCTTTGTCGTACTCTCATGCAATGACAAGTGAATAAACACTCATCGTGAGAATAACACATCTAGCATGGAAAATATTGGCTACCCTTTACCGTTTCGCGAGTAGTAGAGCAACACAAAAGAGAAATTTATTTTGAACATTAGAGATGGCACATGCAAATTTGTTTACAACAGCATGGAAATACCGCATATAGGTAGGTATAGTGGACTCATATGGCAAAACTGGTTTAAAGGGTTTTGGATGCACAAGTAGTGATCATACTTAGTGCAAAATGAAGGCTAGCAAAAAGATTGAGAAGTGACCAACCAAAAAGCAAAAAATCACATACCCAAGCATTAAGCATAAGTAACACCGAATCATGCACCATAAGTAGGATATAAATTTCATTGCATAACTATTGACTTTCGTGCTTGCATAGGGAATCACAAACCTTAACATCAATATTCTTACTAAAGCACAATTGCTCATCAACATGACTCACATATCATATCGTCATATCCCAAAACCATTACTAAAAATCAATTTTATTTTGTCCAATGATCTTCATGAAAGTTTTTATTATATCCTCCTTGGATATCTATCACTTTGGACTATTTTCATATGATGCTTTTGATAAGCTCAAACAAATAGAAGATCATGAGCATTTTTTTCTTTCTCTCAAAATAATCTAATGAAGCAAGAGAGACTTTCTACAAAATTTACTAACTCCAAAATAAATCTAAGTGAAGCATGAGAGCATTTCTTCAAAATTAACAAAGCACGCCGTGATAAAAAAGATATAAGTGAAGTACTAGAGCAAATCCATGGCTCTAAAATTTTAAGTGAAGCATAGGAGCAAGCATAGCATAATTTTTGGCTCTCTCAAAAAGGTGTGTCCAGAAAGTATTCAACACTTAAAACACAAAGAAAAACAAGCAAAGACTCATATCATACAAGACGCTCCAAGCAAAACTCATATCATGTGACGAATAAAAATATAGTTTCAAGTAAAATACCGATGGTTGTTAGAAGAAAGAGGGGATGCCACTCGGGGGCATCCCCAAGCTTAGTTGCTTGCTACTTCTTTGAATATTATCTTGGGGTGCCTCGGGCATCCCCAATCTTAGCCTTTTGCTTATCATTATTCCTTCATCCATCGTAAGATAACCCAAAACTTGAAAACTTCAATCACACATAACTCAAACAAAACCTTCGTGAGATCCGTTAGTATAAGAAACCAAACCACTACTATAAGTACTGTTATTCTTATTTTGTTTTTGCATTATATATACTGCATTCCAACTTTTCTATGGCAAAAAATCATCAAAGAAAACCATAGAATCATCAAAACAAGCACACAATGCAAAGAAAACAGAATTTGTCAAAAACAGAACAATCTGTAGCAATCTGAAAAATTCGAATACTTTTGTAACTACAAAAATAATGAAATAAATTGGTGGACGTGAGGAATTTGTATATTAATCCTATGCAAAAATAATAAACTTAAAAAGCACTCTTCTGTAAAAAATGACAAATAATCTCGTGAGCGCAAAAGTTTCTGTTTTTCAGCAAGATCAAATAAACTTTCACCCAAGTCTTCCCAAAGGTCTTACTTGGCACAAACACTAACTAAAACACAAAAACACAATCATAACAGTAGCATAATTGTTCTAACACACAATAATAGAAAGCAAAAAGCAAAAATAAATTTTATTCATTGGTTTTCCTCCCAACAAGCGCTATCGTTTTACGCCCCTAGCTAGGCATAAGATTTAAATGATGCTCACATGAAAGATAGGAATTGAAACACAAAAAGAGCATCATAAAACATGTGACAAACACACTTAAGTCTAACATACTTCCTATGCATAGGCATCTTATAAGCAAACAAATTATCAAGGCAAGAAAAAACTAGCATATGCAAGGAAGAAGAAAGAGATAACACTAATCTCAACATGAAGAGAGGTAATTTAGTAACATGAAAAATTCTACAACCATATTTTCCTCTGTCATAATAATTACATGTAGGATCATAAGAAAATTCAACAGCATAACTATCACATAATATATTGTCAACATGATCCACATGCATGCGAAGTTGACACTCTTCCAAAATAGTGGGATTAACATTAACTAAAGTCATGACCTCTCCAAACCCACTTTTATCAAAAATTTCATAAGATTGAACACTCTCCAAATATGTGGGATCTAAAGTTGCCACTCTTACAAACCCACTTTCAGTATTATTGCAAACACTATTATCAATATCATATTCATCAAGAGGCTTAAATAAAATTTCAAGATCATAAGAAGAATCACCCCAATCATGATCATTGCAACAAGTAGTGGACATAACAAAACTAGCATCCCCAAGCTTGAGGTTTTGCATATTGTTAACACAATTGACATTAATAGAATTTATAATAACATCATTGCAACCATGCTTTTCATTCAAGGAGCTATCATGAATCACTTCATCAATTTCTTCTTTCAACACTTCATCACAATTTTCAGATTCATAAATCTCAAGCAAAACTTCATAAAGATAATCTATTGAACTCAATTCACTAGCAATTGGTTCATCATAATTAAATATATTGAAAACATTAGCAAGTGGATGAGGATCCATATCATTTTATTTTTATCAAGCGAAGATGCAAGCAAATAGAAGGCTCATGGCAACACAAGCAAACATGAGATCTGACGAGAAAACGGCGAACGAAAAAAGAGGGCGAATAAAACGGCATTTTTTTGTGAAGTGTGGGAGAGGAAAATGAGAGGCAAATGGCAAATAATGTAAATTGCGAGGATATAAGATTTGTGATTAGGAACTTGGTTGATGTTGAAGATCCTCCCCGGCAACAGCGCCAGAAATTCCTTTTGATGTCTGCTAGAACTACGTCGGTATTTTCCCAAAGAGGAAGGGATGATGCAGTATAGCGACGGTAGGTATTTCCCTCAGTGATGAGACCAAGGATATCGAACCAGTAGGAGTACCTCCTCACACCACATAAACAACACCTGCACACAAATAACAAATACTCGCAACCCGACATGTTAAAGGGGTTGTCAACCCCTTCCGGGTATGGCGCCTCAAGATAGGCAAATAACGTGAGGAAAAAGTGGTAGATAGGATAAATAGATCGCAGAACAAATAAATTGCAGCAAAGTATTTTTGTATTTTTGGTTTAATAGATCTGAAAATAAATGCAAGAGAAAATAGATAGCAAAGGAAAATATGATGAAAAGAGACCCGGGGGCCGTAGGTTTCACTAGTGGCTTCTCTCAAGAAAAATAGCAAACGGTGGGAAAACAATTACTGTTGGGCAATTGATAGAACTTCAAATAATCATGACGATATCCAGGCAATGATCATTATATAGGCATCACGTCCAAGATTAGTAGACCGACTCCTACCTACATCTACTACTATTACTCCACACGTCGACCGCTATCCAGCATGCATCTAGTGTATTAAGTTCATGAGTAAACGGAGTAATGCAATAAGAATGATGACATGATGTAGACGAGATCCGTTTATCTATTGTGGAGATATAAATCTCATCTTGTTATCCTATGAGCATCCAGGTTCCACTATTGGTTATTGACCGGAGAGGTGTCTCGGTCATGTCTACATAGTTCTCGAACCCGTAGAGTCTGCACGCTTAACGTTTGATGACGATATGTATTTTATGAGTTATGTGTTTTGGTGGCCGAAGGTTGTTTGGAGTCCTGAATGAGATCACGGACATGGCGAGGAGACTCGAAATGGTCAAGAGGTAAAGATTGATATATTGGAAGGTAGTATTCGGACTCCAGAATGGTTCCTGAGTGTATCGGGTATAGACCGGAGTACCGGAGGGGTTACCGGAACCCCCGGTGGAAAATATGGGCCATATGGGCCATAGGAGGGAGGCACACCAGCCCATAAGGGGCTGGCGCACCCCCCACCATGGGGAAACCGAATTGGACAAGGGGTGGGGGCGGCGCCCCCCCCCCTTTCCTTCTCCCTCTCCTACTCCTTCCCTCTTTCCCCCTCCGGAAAAAGGAAGGGGGGCGAATCCTAGTGGGAGTCCAAGTAGGACTCCCCCACTTGGAGCGCGCCTAGGCCGGCCTCTCTCCCTCTCTCCTTTATATACGGGGGGCGCCCCTAAGAGACACACCAATTGCTCTTAGCCGTGTGCGGCACCCCCTCCATAGTTTACACCTCCGGTCATGTTCTCGCGGTGCTTAGGTGAAGCCCTGCGCGGATCACATCACCATCACTGTCACCACGCCGTCGTGATGACATAACTCATCTACTCCTTCGACCCTCTGCTAGATCAAGAGCTCGAGGGACATCATCGTGTTGAACGTGTGCAAAACTCGGAGGTGTCGTATGTTCGGTACTCGACCGGTCAGAACGAGAAGACGTCCGACTACATCAACCGCGTTGAGCAAACACTTCCGCTTTCGGTCTATGAGGGTACGTAGACACACTCTCCCTCTTTCGTTGCTATGCATCTCCTTGATAGATCTTGCGTGAGCGTAGGATTTTTTTTTTAAATTGCATGCTATGTTTCCCAACACCTTCATGCGCAACTTCACCGACACTTACAAGTGCCCCGGCCGCCCCAGTCAGCTTGCCGTGTGTGTGCAGGGGTCGACGAAGACTGACCACGAATACCTTGCCCGCTGGATCGAGCTCCAGAACAGCTGCGAGAGCGTCCACGAGGTCTAGGGCATCCAGTATTTCATCAGCGGGTGCCAAGACGACACCCTTCTCAAGCACAAGCTCCTGCGCTGCGAGCCGGCCACCATGGATGATACAACGAAAAAGTGTGGACACCAACAACTGGAATGAAATATGTGAACATGAATGTAATTCCGGTGGAAATACGTACTCCCCGAGCTTAGGCTTTTGGCCTAACTTGGTAATCACCAATCGTAGAAGCTGTGAGGTCCAATGTTGAAGTGTTGGGGAGCAGGCACCATAGGGTCCCACTACTGAGGCTCCGCCTGCGCCACCGCCAGGTTGTTCTAGTAAGCGACAATGTCCTCATACATAACTTTGTATCTGTTCCATGTAATCGTTGAATGACCATAAGCATGTTTTGGTGGTGGCACTTCAAATGGAACTTTTGCTTGGTTCAGCATAGGACCGACGAACAGAGCTACTGCTAGAGGATGCCTCCGAGGATCTCCTCCTTGAAGAAATCCTTCCAAAGAAGCTCATAATGTTTGCGTACAATTTTCTGAAAATTTTTGGTCATGAAAAAATTATTAACAAAACTTCACAAGAATGATAGAAACTACTCATAGGAATGTATAGAGGCCATAGCAAGCATTCAAACTACTTAGACCTCTAAGAATTCAACATGCAATCTCATCTACAACAGCACCAAGAGTAGCTAATTATTCTCAATATAAACCACTAAAATATAAACTAATTAGACATGAAAAGTGATCGAAATCCCTGAAACAATTTCGGAAACGGAGCTTCGAGCAAAGAGATCGAAATCCGCGGTTTTGGGAGCAAGAACACAAGAGAGAGAGAGTGATAGTGAATTTTTTCTTGGAATTGTTTCTTCGGAAAGTGCACCGTATGCTCATTACCATTGATATGAAAAGTGAACTTGCTTTTATTGCAATCAATAACAGCCCCTGCGGTATTCAAGAAGGGTCTACCAAGGGATAATCGACATGTTTTCATCCTCGAGCATCTCAAGTATAACAAAGTCAGTCAAAATAGTAACATTAGCAACAACAACAGGCACATCCTCACAAATACCAATAGGTATGGCGGTTGATTTATCAACCTTTTGCAAAGATATTTCAGTAGGTGTGAGTTTATTCAAATCAAGTCTTCTATATAAAGAGAAAGGCATAACACTAACACCAACTCCCAAATCACATAAAGCAGTTTTCACATAAATTCTTTTAATGGAGCAAGGTATAGTTGGTATTCCCGGATCTCCCAGTTTTTAGGTACTCCATCTTTGAAAGTGTAATTAGCAAGAATAGTGGAGATTTCAACTTCCGGTATTTTTCTCTTATTGGTGATGATGTCTTTCATATACTTTGCATAAGGAGGCATTTTCAAGATACCAGTCAAGCGGGTGCGCAAAAAGACTGGCCTAATCATTTCAGCAAAGCGTTCAAATTCTTCATCATCTTTCTTTTTAGTTGATTTAGGTGGAAATGGCATAGGCTTTTGAACCCATGGTTCTCATTCCTTTCCATGTTTTCTAGCAACAAAGTCTCTTTTGTCATATCTTTTATTCTTAGGTTGTGGGTCATCAAGATCAACAGCTGGTTCTATCTCAACATCATTATCTGGTTCTTTATCATTAGGTTGAGTGTTTTCATGAACCTCATCATTATCTTTTTCATTATCAGAAAGTGAGTGTTCATTACCAGATTGAGTTTCAGCATCAGAGATAGAAACTTCATTATCATTATCAGGAGGTTTTTCTACTTCAGTTTCACTAGAGGCAGGCAAAGTCTTATCATTTTTCTTCTTCTTTTTCTTTTTAAAAGAACTAGGTGTAGTGGTGTTGTTCCTTTGAGAATCTTGTTAAATTCTCTTTGGATGTCCCTCAGGATAAAGTGGTTCCTGAGTCATTTTACCTCCTCTAGTTACTACTCTAACAACAAAGTCACTTATATTATTGTTCATTTCATCAAGCAACTCTCTTTGAGATTTAGCAACTTGTTCTAATTGAGTTTGAACCATAGAGGCATGTTTTCCTACACCCATAACATCATTTGAGATTCTAAATAATAAGTCACTTAAGTGGGCGATCATATCAAAGTTGTATTTCAATTGTTTCATAACATTTGCATTGAAGTGATCTTGCTTTCTAATGTAATTATCAAACTCATAAAGGCATTGACTAGGGTGTTTATTATGAGGATCATCACTATCACTTAATTTCATTAAAGGTTTTACCTCTACCACCTTGGGTGGTGGTGGTGGTGGTGCTTCAAGCCCATGTATTTCTTCGATAGGTGGTAATTTTTTAACATCCTCGGCCTTAATACATTTTTCCTTCATAGATTTCTTAGCCTTTTCCATATCTTCAGGACTGAGATATAAGATACCCCTCTTCTTCAGAGTGGGTTTAATAGGTGTTTCAGGAGGAGTCCAATCATCATAATTTTTCAATATGTTATTCAATAATTCCTCAGCTTGCCCAATAGTTCGTTCCCTGAAAACACAACCAGCACAACTATCTAGGAAGTCCCTAGAAGCATCGGTTAGTCCATTATAGAAGATATCAATTATTTCATTTTTCTTAAGAGGATGATCAGGCAAAGCATTAAGCAATTGGATAAGCCTCCCCCAAGCTTGTGGGAGACTCTCTTCTCCAATTTGCACAAAGTTAAATATTTCCTGCAAGACAGCTTGTTTCTTATGAGCAGGGAAATATTTTTCAGAGAAGTAATAAATCATATCTTGGGGACTATGCACACAACTAGGAGCAAGAGTATTGCACCAAGCTTTAGCATCACCCTTTAATGAGAACAGAAATAACTTGAGAATATAGTAATAGCAAATCTTCTCATCATGAGCAAAGGGGGTGGCTATATCATTCAACTTAGTAAGATGTGCCACAATAGTTTCAGTTTCATAAACCATGGAAAGGATCAGATTCAACCAAAGTGATTAACTATGGGTCAACGAAGAATTCATATTCCTTATCATCAATAACAGTAGGTGAAGTAGAAAACTTAGGATCACACTTCATTTTAGCATTTAGAGATCTTTCTTTATACTTGCATAATAATTTCTCTAGATCATCTCTGTCCTTACAAGCAAGAATATCTCTAGTTGCCTCTTCAATCATAGTATAACCTTCCGGTACCTTTGGCAATTCATATATAGGAGGACTAGTCCTAGTAGGTGTTTCCAGATTTCCAGTTTCAAGCTCATAATCAGATTCAACAATATCATGTTGTCTTACTCTAGCAATTTGTTCATCAAGAAATTCACCTAGTGGCACGTCATCATCAAGCAAGGTACTAGCATCATCATGAGTAGCATTCATAGCAGAAGTATCATCATCAATAACTTGCGACATATCAGAATTAATAGCATGTTGTGGAGTTGCAAGTTTACTTATAATAGAAGGTGAATCTAAAGCAGAACTGGATGGCAGTTCCTCACCTCCCCTCGTCTTTGAGGGAAAAATCTTAGTCTTAGCATCCTTCAGATTCTTCATAGTGATAATATGATAATAATACCAAGTGACTCAACAAATATAGCTATGCTCCCCAGCAATGACGCCAGAAAAATGTCTTGATAACCCACAAGTATAGGGGATCGCAACAGTTTTCGAGGGTAGAGTATTCAACCCAAATTTATAGATTCAACACAAGGGGCGCCAAAGAATATTTGAAGGTATTAGCAGCTGAGTTGTCAATTCAACCATACCTGGAGATTAATTATCTGCAGGAAAGTGATTAGTAGCACAATAGTATGATAGTTTTGATGATAGCAACAGTGGTAACAGTAACAGTAACAGTGATAGCAGTGATATTGTAGCAGTAACGATAGCAGTAACAACAATAGTAACTTAGCAAGAACACTATAAGATAAATTCGTAGGTATTGGATCGGTGACTCGTTAGATGATATTCATCATGAGACAGTTATAACCTAGGGCGATACGGCACTAGCTCCAGTTCATAAATATAATGTAGGCATGTATTCCGTAAATAGTCATACGTGCTTATGGAGAGAACTTGCATGACATCTTTGGTCCTACCCTCCCGTGGCAGCAGGGTCCTATTGGAAACTAAGGGATATTAAGGCCTCCTTTTAATAGAGAACCAGAACAAAGCATTAACACATGATGAATACATGAACTCCTCAAACTACGGTCATCACTGGGAGTGGTCCCGACTATTGTCACTCAGGGGTTGCCGGATCATAACACGTAGTAGGTGACTATAACTTGCAAGATCGGATCTATAACATGGATATAATAGTGATAACATAAATGGTTCTGATCTGAAAGCATGGCACCCGGCCCCAAAGAGACAAGCATTAAGCATGGCAAAGTCATAGCAACATCAATCTCAGAACATAGTGGATACTAGGGATCAAGCCCTAACAAAACTAACTTGATTACATGATGAATCTCATGCAACTCCTCACCGACCAGCGAGCCTATGAAGGAATTACTCACTCTCGGTGGGGAGCATCATGGAATTGGCGATGGAGATGTGTTGGTGATGACGAAGATCGAAGACCTCCCTCTCCGGAGCCCCAAACGGACTCCAGATCTGGCCTCCCGATGAAGAACAGGAGACGGCGGCGGCTCCATCTCGTGAAATGCGATAATTCTTTCTCTCCAATTTTTTCTGGAAACATGGGATTTTATCGCGTCGGTTTGAGGGTCAGCGGGGCCACCAGGTGGGCAGCACCCACCAGGGCGCGCCTGGGGCTGGCACGCCCTGGTGGGTTGTGCCCACCCAGGTGCCCCCCTCAGGTACCTCCTGGCTCTAGAAATTCTCTTATTTGATATAAAAAATCCTTGCAAAGTTTTGTTCCATTCCGAGAATGCCCCCCTCAGGTACCTCCTGGCTCTAGAAATTCTCTTATTTGATATAAAAAATCCTTGCAAAGTTTCATTCCATTCCGAGAACTTTTATTTCTGCATAAAAACAACACCATGGTAGTTCTGCTGAAAACAGTGTCAGTCCGAGGTTAGTTTCATTTAAATCATGCAAATTAGAGTCCAAAACAAGAGGAAAAGCGTTAGGAAAAGTAGATACGTTGGAGACGTATCAGCCTCCACCGCCCCCGGCTTCGGGAGCAGGGCCACAGGCTCCGCCTCCTTCGCCCCCGCCCCCGGCTAACGGCGTGATGCGCGATGACGTCTACCCCGACCAGAATGCAAGCTACGTCGTTTTCACCAGCCTGAGCAATGACAAGCTTAGCGAGCGCCTGCTCCGGTAGGAGGTGAACATCGTCGTCCCAGCCAAGCCGAAATACATGCATTGGTCGGAGCACCCGGTCACCTGGACCCGGGAGGACCACCCGACCGTCATGCTGAACCCGGGTGGCTACGCCCTCATCCTCGACCCCACAATTGTCGTGCCCCGGTGCATCTGCAAGTTCTCGCGTGTCCTCATTGATGGTGGCAACAACATCAATATCCTCTACCGCGACACCATGACCAAGCTTGGCCTCGAGGCCAAGGACTTGGAGCCAACCCAAATGATCTTCCACGGCATCGTACCCGGCCTCTCATGCTCCCCCATCGTCCGGATCCAACTCGACATCCTATTCAGCATCATCGACCATTTCTGATGTGAGCCGATCTGGTTCGAGGTAGTAGACCTGTCCAGCGCGTACCACACGCTGCTGGGCCAGCCCGGGCTCGCCAAGTTCATGGTGGTTCCCCACTACGCCTACCTGAAGATGAAGTTGTCGGGTCCGAAGGGCCACATCACCGTCGCCGACACTACCGCAAGTCCCTGGAGTGTGCCCAAGCCAGCGCCAAACTGGCTGAGTCGCTGGTCATAGCCAAGGAGGGGCACCAGCTCGACCTGATCGTCACGCTGGGCCAACAAGATACTGGCCATGCCGGCTTTGGCTAAGGAGCCGGCCGACGAGGCCTCGTTCCAGCCCTCCAAGGAAACCAAGAAAGTCAAGCTGGACCCGGAAGGCCCCAGCTGCAGATCAGTGGCGAAGTCTTGACCGAGAAGAAAGAATGGCGCGGCGCATGGCGGTCACAACAACAAGGAGAAGGAAGAAGATGGGGGGCGCGAGTGAGAACTAGTCTAGTAGAGGCTCGCTAGGGATACATTGTTTGTTTATGTATTCACACATGTATTAAGGTTTCCAATCAATACAATTCTAGCATGAATAATAAACCTTTATCCTGAATAAGGAAATATGAAATAACAACTTTATTATTGCCTCTAGGGCATATTTCCTTCACAATCAACATGTGCTTGCTTACTATCAAAGTGGGGAATGTGTCCAAATTACGTCTTGACCGGCACACGTCATGCATCAAGAGTCAGTTGTCCAATCGAAGGCCCTATCCATTTCGCGTGGTTGCCCCGCTAATTAAGATAGCAATAATCAGGCAAAAGCATTGGGTGTTTAATGACTATGCCTCTTGATCCCCAAGGATAGGATATGCGTTACGGCACCAAACCTTTCTGTCACTTGTGTTCAGAATAACACTTCATTGTCTCGCTGCCCTTAGCCTCTTCATGACTCGCTCTCCATGATCCTGATACCTGTAGGGATGAAGAACGCGAACGAGACAAGAGATAACTACGAAGCAATTTTATGCTACACATACAGGACGCCAATTCAAAGTACTTCCATCGATCTCTCCAACAAATACATCTGGTTACAAGGCCCTTCCCTCAACCCATGACATTATCGAACTACTCACACATGGAGATCAGATTACATGAAGAACTCATTGAAGAACACACCATGATGATTGATTGATTGATAATATGTCTTATAATGGATGTCGTGTGTGATACATGATTACAAGTATGGCTAGATGGCTGAGAACTATGGTGGTGGTGAAGGTTGTAGCTATGGAGATGGGAAATGGCGGCGGCTAGGGTTGATGGAGTTGGCAACCGTGAAGATGATGATGACTAGCTTGTTCTGTGATGTTCTATTGCTCATTCGACGTGGGCCCTTATAAAGGTTGTTCAGGTGGATCAGGCACCTCGGTTGGCATGCAGTACGACCGCTCATACGAGCGAGCGCGATCATATGTAACACCATCTTCTACTCTGACGCCTATGTTGCTCCTCCCACTTGATCTCATCTCTCCACTCTACTTCTTTCCATGTATTGGCTCGATTTCGTCCATAATTGGCCCATTTGATGTGGAAACGAAATAAAAATCGGATATTTGGAATCCTTTGCATTCATTAGTCATTAGTGGCAATACAGAGCGAATATCTCGGTTTCAATGAAATATTTCGGTTTAAACTCAGGCTAGAGGAGTGTAAGTATAACACTCATCATGCATATCAAGACTAGGAGTGATATCCCCAAAGCATCTATATTCAGATTTGAAAATTATTGGATGGAATTTCATGGATTTTATGAAACTGTTAGGAGACGTTGGAACTTAAATCTCTCACTAAGCAACTCAACTAGAGATGTATTTGCGATATTCAATTGTGTCATACAGGGTTTAAAGAAGTGGAGCAAAAACCTATCCAAACTCAACTCCATCGTAGAAGCTTACAACTATGTATCAACTCTTATGGATGGTATTGAAGACCAGAGACCCCTCACTCTGATTAAAAACAACTTCAAGAATATTCTCAAGAAACACATACTAAAAACGTTGGAAGCTAAAATAATATATTGGAAAAATAGATTCAAAAGGAGAGATGTCATCTTTGGTGATGAAAATTCCATGTGGGCTTTGTCCGACAACGGCGGTAGGAGCGATGGGGTCTGAAGGAGGTCTGTAGGAGCGATGGGGTACGACAGCGCAAACACAACGGCGGTTCACCCCAAGCCTGCGAATTGCCTCGTGTTGCAACTCCGATGACATTCCTCACTAAAATGAGTATAACACATATTTATACCTAGCTCAAATTTTGAATCCTGTTTAAAAGAATTAAACTGCATCCGCTCGGTATTTTTCGGTAGCAGCATTTCCCGCCCCCGCCCCCGGGTATTTTTTTAGGATTCAGTAGCCAAAAACTTTGGGTCGTAGTACTTCTCGTGCCGCTGTGTGGTTGAGCTCCGGAATGGAGGAAGTTGTAAGCCTGTGTATGTACGACATTCGTCCACCCTATGTACTACAATCTCCATTTTTTCGCAAAAGAAAATCAAATAAACCTACCCTAAAAAAATAAGTAAATCAAGCGAAGCTTGTTCTTGACCTTAAAAAGAGACTGCCCGTCCTATGGCTACATTCCTCAAGAAACGAGGAGGCTTCACCCTTTTCTTAGAAAAAGAGGAAAAAATGCTTATCTCGCAAAAAAAAAGAGAACAAAAATGCTTGTACATATACAGTATAGTTTTGGGGTACTAGGAAATACTCCAGTACAACAAAGCAAATATACTGGCAAAAAGGAAAAGCAAATACACTCGCAAAAAAGAAAAGCAAATACACTCGCATCACATGCCGCCTTGTTCTGCGACGCCTTGGATGTGCTTTGCGGTTCGGGAGCGGGACGACCGATACGAAATATACGGTCGAGATCTGTCCCACGAGCCAAAGAGGACGCGCATCCTACCGCTCCACGTCACCGATCCGAGGCGCCAACCCCTCCACCAATCAGCGCGCACCTCTCCCCCTCTATAAATCCCAGCACCCACCCTCCTCCATTCCCCACACCATCCCAGCCCCCACCTCCCCTGCCTCCAGCAAACTCACAGCCCCCACCACCGAAGCTCCCAACCCCACCCGAAGCGGCAGCCATGGCCCCCAAGGCAGACAAGAAGCCGGCCGCGGAGAACAAGGTCGAGAAGGCGACGGAGAAGACCCCCGCGGGCAAGAAGCCCAAGGCCGAGAAGCGGCTGCCGGCGGGCAAGACGGCGTCCAAGGAGGCCGGCGGCGAGGGCAAGACCCGGGGCCGCAAGAAGGGCAGCAAGGCGAAGAAGGGCGTGGAGACGTACAAGATCTACATCTTCAAGGTGCTGAAGCAGGTGCACCCTGACATCGGCATCTCCTCCAAGGCCATGTCCATCATGAACTCCTTCATCAACGACATCTTCGAGAAGCTCGCCGGGGAGTCCGCCAAGCTGGCCCGCTACAACAAGAAGCCCACCATCACCTCCCGGGAGATCCAGACCTCCGTCCGCCTCGTCCTCCCCGGGGAGCTCGCCAAGCACGCCGTCTCCGAGGGCACCAAGGCCGTCACCAAGTTCACCTCCTCCTAGACTGACGATGCGTCGCTTGTTGTGACAGATGTGGCTGTCTGATGTATCTGCAAGTAGAAGTAGTAGTTCGTGTGGTAGAAGATTGCCAACGCTTTGTTGGCTTCTTGGTTGTGAGAACTGAACGTGTTGCTTTTGCAAACTGAAATCTATCTAAAAAATGTTGCGGTTGTGGTACTACTACATCTGTGACAGTGATGTTCTTACTAATGCTGGCTTTTCTACTCATCTTAAGCTGAATACAGCCATGTTCGTGCATTTGTGTTTTATCTGCAAGCAGTAGTACCGCTGCTGGTTCTGAATGGCTGATTGCTTGCTGAATCTTGTTTTGCAAATTGAGATGGGATTTAGAGTGATGCATTCCCGCTGCTAGTGATTAATTCAGTCCGACCTGATTTGTACCAGTAGCAAGTGCTTGTACTAATCTCTGCCATGTGTTTGTACTTTGTAGCAATGCAAGTTCAGCTTTCAGATGAGATCTCGCTTTCAGATTCTTCTGAAACTGAACGCATCTATGTTTGGCCATTTGTACTAGTATATCTTTCTGAACTGAACACTGCCACGTTTGGCAAACTGATGATATGTGTATCTTTGTTGAACTCTGGTTATCTGCAAGTAGTAGTACTCTTCCTGGATTGGAGTGGAAATTGCTGCATGGAGCTGCAACCTGCTGATATGCGATTAAGAATAATGATGAATTTCTGTTGCTAGCGATTTCTTCTGTGATGCAATTCACACAGAGGGCTTGTAATAATCTGGCATGTGTTTGCGCTGTGCCGCTGTCACTGAGCGCCCTGCCTACTCAATTTCCGCGTGTGATTATCAATAACGTTTGCCTCGCCCTGTCCTGTTCTTGGTTCGGTACCCCAATAGTATATCAGTCAGTTGTGCACATAGTATCAGTCAGTTGTGTAGCATGGAGTAGGTTCAGACTTGCCAAACTAAAATCAGTTTGGGATCTGTGATTGCCAAACTAAAACCGTGCACGGTGCACCTTTGTTTCTTCACTCAGGAGAGGAGGGTCAAGTGACTTGACTGAGACACAGCTCAAGTGCAGCGTCATGGCCTCGGTGTATCCACTGTTTATAATTTTTTTGCGTTCAGCTAATTCCTCGCGCTCGTGTGGTGCCAGTTTACAAACTGCACAATGCGCACAAGCAATGCGTGGGCCAATAGAAACAGATTCTGAAGGAGAAGAAAGACACACGATTTTTCTTCTTTTCTTTCGGTCCGGGGAACACTTGGCCCACAAATCGTTCTAATTCAAATACCAAAACAATTCTTTACCGTATTTTTTTTTCCGGGCAGTAAAATTATTTTTGTCGAAGATCAGAAGCAGTAACTCCAGCCGTGAACCCTCCATTTGCTACAACGATGGCGTGCTATAGTAGCAGTTTGGTTTTTGTTGATCCTAAAAAAAAAAAGTTTGGTTTTGTTTGGGCGTGTTGGCGCCTTGGCGGCAAAGAGCGAGCACGATGGCGCCCTTCTCCCAGGCCATTTCGCTTCGTCTTCGGCCTTCAGTATGCACGCGAAATCAGTGGCGCGGGGCACGATCCGCATGACTCCTCTTCGACCAATCAAAGCGCGCGAGCCACCTCGCCGCGGATCACTCCCTCGGACTCCTCTTCGACCAATCAGAGCGCATGAAGCCCCCCTCCCACGGATCGCCCCCTCGATACCAGATCCCAGCCGTCCACGCACGACGCATCCAACGGTCCACGCCCCACCGTCCATCCCGAAAAACCAAAACCACGCGCGCTCCCCGCTCCAATCCCCCGCCCGCTCGGCGCTCTCCTCCTATTTAACGCCGTCCCATTCCACTCTTCCTCCTCGCTCCAATTCCCCAACCCACCCAGCAACATCCCCAACACCGGCGCCATGGCCCGCACCAAACAGACGGCGAGGAAGTCCACCGGCGGCAAGGCGCCGAGGAAGCAGCTGGCGACCAAGGCCGCCCGCAAGTCCGCCCCGGCCACCGGCGGCGTCAAGAAGCCCCACCGCTTCCGCCCCGGCACCGTCGCGCTCCGCGAGATCCGCAAGTACCAGAAGAGCACCGAGCTGCTCATCCGCAAGCTCCCCTTCCAGCGCCTCGTCCGGGAGATCGCCCAGGACTTCAAGACCGACCTCCGCTTCCAGTCCTCCGCCGTCTCCGCCCTGCAGGAGGCCGCCGAGGCCTACCTGGTGGGGCTGTTCGAGGACACCAACCTCTGCGCCATCCACGCCAAGCGCGTCACCATCATGCCCAAGGACATCCAGCTCGCCCGCCGCATCCGTGGCGAGAGGGCCTAGGCCGCGATCTGCAATCCATGCGTCGTCTGTTAGATCCTTGTTAGGAAGTGCGTGTGCTAGTAGTGTTTCAGAATGTGCCTGTGTTGTTCTTGTCATGGTGGATCTGTTATGCCTAATCTGATGGTACCTTCTTGTTGCTATCATCTATGGAAATGAAAAATGTTGGCTTCCTGTTCTCATTCATCTGCGTTTGAATGCCTGTTCCCAACGTGCCAATTTTCTTGCCTGATTTATCTAGCTTGTTCTATTCGGCTCTGATTTTGAGCTTAATTGTCATTAGACTGTCAATTTTGTGACGTGTAATCTTGCTAGCTGCCTCCAAACCCAATTGAACGAGCAGTTGAGATGGTACCTGAAAATTGCTTGTACGCTAGTGTGCTTGTCTTCAGTTCTGTCTGTCGATCAGTTGCCACAGTATGTTTGATGTTCAGTGCACATAATCTGTTGAAAGCATCCCTACTGTGCCTAATTATATTGCAAACCTGCAAGTCTGAACCATGCTCTAAACTAAGTGCGTACTGATAGTACAACTTAGTTGGTGTCCTGTCTTCAGATCTTACAGGCTCAGGAATGGCTGCAGGGCTTCGACACCGTGCCTGCAATATTATTGGTTGCATCACCCACAATTTCCTAAATAACGCACCAGAACATCGAGCAAGCGCTGGCGACGATTGGTCAGAATCTCATGCCATTCCTGGTTGTGCAGCTGTCGAAACAGCAGTTGTTGCTTGATGATCTGTTCTCAGTGGATCAGACATTGCTTTGATAGAGTATCATGAATATTGGTCACGAAAGAGAGTATGTGTCCTCCTATCGCAAGCATGTGAAATGACCTGCCTGTTTTAGCTACTGTGTTCTTACTTGCTTCGATTTTGTAGCTTAAATGGTAGTAGTACTGTGTAGTTCCTCTGAACCTGAATGAACAGATGTAGTATGCTCGTTCAGTTCAGTTTTGTGTACCTTACATAAACTGTAGTACTTCCTGATGGTCACATCAGTGCTGAAAGTTTTCTCAACCCTGCTTCTGTTCTGTATAATTTCAAAACTACAAACACAGTTACAAGGACGCCTCCGACTACAGTTTTTCTTGATTAAGTGTTTACCATGAGGCACACTGCTATTTCTTAAGAGAATTTTAGTGGTATCCCATGGGTAACTGCTCCCACAGTAATACCAACGCCAATTTCTTGGTACCTATTCTCGAGTCGCGCACACTTAAAGCGAAACACGGTTCATTCTGGGCAGTTTACATCAGTGCTGCTGCGGGATCCGGATGTTTCTGGTGGTAAGCTGATGTTAGAACAGTCGAGCATCTCGGAATCTAAGTTTTGTAGGAAGAGAGGCAGTATTATGTTTATGAACTGTATAATTAATTTTAAATTATGAAATTTATTACTGATGAACGATACAAATTTTTTGACGGGAGAAGATTTCTAACGGCACTCTGTCGTGTGACTCAAAATGGATGCAGAATATCGGAGGCCATTAAGCTTCTAGCACCAATTACCTGATTGCTAAGTTATTATACGTAATATCGTAGTGTTATCTGAATGCTTGAATCCTAAAAAAGTGAGCTCCTGTAAGCGATGAAAAATGAGAATAGCAGTGATACATTGCAATTCGAGCAAGTTCCTTTTAGATTGTCTTCAGATCTCAAAAACAGTTGGGACGAAGGAATAAGAATCTGTCATTGGAGGACATGCTACAGCAATGAAGCAAGTATATCAAATTGAATTTATATTCACAGTGAATTAGTGACTTATCTTGTTTTCTGGGTTTGGAATACAGCCATAAAAAAAGTCTGTTCCTTGCAGAATAACTGAAGACAGCCATTCTCATTTCGATAGAGAAAATTCCATAGACACTTTACAATATTTTCAGTACATTCTTCCTTTGATACCTACGGGTTTGGAGACCCTCCCACATGCACAATTTGAAGAACACCGATTGTGAAACTGAACACTTGATACAAGGAGACGACTCAGTAAAAAACTGAAGGCAACATGCATGCACAAGTGCTGAAGTGCACAACAAAAGGACCCTCTAGTTTTGTAAAATAAATATAATCAAAATTTGGCACTCCTGCTAAAATTATGCACAATTATACTGGTGGAGAAAAGAAAAAAAGATCACTATCAAATATGGGCAACAAGATGACAGAAATTCCATAGGTGTGGGTCGTATTTACTCGATTCACATAATCCAATACCAAGTAGCGCAATCGTGCTTTTCAAGGTGCATAGATCACAACAGTTCTGAACTTTAGATTGCTGTCATAGAGCAAAAGGAACACCGGAGTCATAGGATGAAATCTTGATAATAGGTGTTCCTCGTTCTTGTAAACATTATTGATATGACCACTGCACTTGTGGCAGAGTAATCGTGTCCTCTTTCCAGAAGCAAACCCCAAATCGACAACTCAGTATATTTATTTTTTGTATACCTTCAGAAGTTTAAATTACGTCCCAAAGTATTGATTCGTGTCTAATCAGGTATCAACATGTAAATATTAGCAAGCTCAAAAAATTAATAATATCAGCAGCTAATCTTAGCCTGCACTTTTCTCGATAAAGGTTCATCTTCTCGAGGGACTCACACTCTAGTATTTCTCACAAACCATTATCTCCTGCAAAAAACCGAGGGCTCATGGTTATTTGCTTCACTTCACTTTCTCGGAGCCGGCGCCCTTTGTAGGTTCCTTTTTTTTAGACAAGACGCCCTTTGTAGGTGATCTACGAGAGCTCCTATCCCATGCTAAGAGCAAACACGCACTGTGTTGCGTTTGGAGCTAAGATGGGTTGGGCCCATTTACTAATTGAGCTAAAAAATGTTATTCTAATAAAAGAAAGTAGATAAAAATATATGAACTCGGTTACAACAATAATAAAAATAGGAGATCCGAAAAATACTTATGAATTAAATTTTTTGGCACGGGTTTAAAAAATATATTCACACCCTTAAGAAAGAACATGATTTAAAAAAAATCATGAAAATGAAATTCTTCACAAAGCGCAATTTTCTTAAGAAATGTATAGAAATTACAATAATGTTCTCACATCTAAAACATGTTTAAATTTTTTTTGAAATGTTCACGGAATCAAAATTGTTCACAGATTTGAAAAAACAGTCATGTTTTAAAAAATAAATAAAAGAAATTAGAAAGGAAACACACAAGAATAAAAGAAAAAATAGTACATCAAAATAAAAGGGAATAGAAAGGAAAAAATGAAGGAAAAAACAAGAAAGAACAAATAACAGGAAAACAGTGCACCGCCATGTAGCGGCCAACCCAATATCGTCGCGGGTAATGGCAACCCTTATCAATTCCAAAAACAGCCCAAACAACTTTCAATTTTGGGGTTTAGTTTAGTCTAATCGAAGCCTAAAACATTTTGATACTCCAGTATACTGTCATGGTTACACTTGTCCTAGCATGCCTTGATTGCTATAGACGCTTTGCTCAACCCGCCCTGCTTAGTATGCATGCTTATGTTGTTGAAGTTAGCATGTTACATCCTTATGCCATGGACCGCCTTTAATTATATTATGCTTCTAGAGTGAAATATATTCTATGGTATGAATATTACTCCTATAAAGTATGTTGGAGTACCCGCCTCCTAGGGCCTCCGCGGGCGAGAGTGCCCTCCACGCCGTCGGATCTGCAGTGGCATTACGCGGAAGCATGCCCGTCGCGCTCCGCCCCGTTTGATATGTAAAGAGCTCACAAGGCAGAGGCCAACAATTCCAAGAGATAATCAACCAAGTAGTGTTTTGATAAGCAACCTTTAGTTTATGTACGAACATGTTGGAATTCAACATATCTGATAAAACTTCAATCAGTTATACCTTTTAGAGATGCCTTGGGACAACAAGACAATATCTACAAATTTGTTCTTCACCTCATGAATGGAAAATAGCCGAAGTTGTATGCAGGAGATAACCAACCAAATAGGATGGTGTTTTCATAAGCAACCTATATTAGATGATTTATGAACTCGTTTACGACTATACCTTTAAGAGGTGCCTTTGATGCCTTAGTGCAACGAAATAAGAACTACAAATTTGGTCCTTCACATGTTCAATGGAAAAATGGTTGAAGTTGTGTATGAAGTTGCTAAAGATGTTTTACACAACAACCAAACTTCTCTCTACATCTAACTATTTAACTAGCCATGTCTACTCCCCTCATCTATGTAACATTAATAAAATCTTGAAGAAAGAGGCATCAAGTAAGAACAACACAATTGTGCATCTGGTGGAACAAATGGAGTCAAGATAGAGAAGTATTGGAAAGAATCCTACAAGTCAATTTGTGTTCCCGTCTTGTTTGATCCGAGGTTCAAGTTTGATCATCTTGAATATATCTTAAAAGACTTTGGAAGTGAAATTGGAAACAATAATGGATGCACAAGTTGAAGAAAGCAATCCAAAAGATTGTTCATGAATACTCTCGAGAGACTCCTGTTCATCACTAAGAAGAAGATCGTGTGAGTCGCCAATCAGCGAATATGAAAGAGGGGGATGATCCACTTGCAAAGTGAGATCATTATATCAGTTACAAAAAGGGCAACCAAATAATGAGTTATATCATTATTAAAAGAGACGAATTGTATACATGGAAGAGAGAGTTGGACACATTATAAAAGTGGGAAATCAACTCATCCAAGTATCCAGATCTCTCTACGATAGATCGCAACATATTGTCTATTCCGGCATACAAAGTGCCTTCCAAGTCTACTTTTAGTTCCGAAGGATGCATCATCAGTGACTACAGGAACAATCTTTCTAGCTCCACTTTCGAGGCTTTGATTTGTCTGCGAGTCTGGCTCAGGATAGCTAGTTAGTAAGGTTTCTTTTGTTATTCATGAGAACTGATAACCATAATTAATCTTATAATTTATTTTGTGTTTTGCGGACGAGAAATATACAAAGGCACGTCATAAGAGTCAGAGCGAAAAGATTAAGGTATATGGGATGCCCCGTGATACAATACTATAGGTTATTCACAAACAGTTTAACTTATCGGTCCTATACAAAATACTAGTATTCTAACACATGAGAATATACACACCGCTACATACTCTCATGTATTTGTGAGAATCACAGAGCCTCAGTTGACCTAATTGAAGAGGCAAGCTTCAAGTTCCGAACAATGGATGTTCTGAAAGCAATATGGCACAATCTTGATTTTTCTTACTACGAAGAGATGACATCAGAATTGACATGTATTTTTTACTTTTGTACAGGGATGAACCCAACCCAAATTTTTTAGTGGGGCCCAAACGAGTGGGGCACAAAATATTTGGCTAACCGGACCCAACTAGCAATTTTTTTGGCTCTAAGGCATAAAAACTATAAATTGACTAGGGCATGGGTTCCCACTCGGCCCAACGTGGGTCCGCCCATGCTTCTGTATGTGTTTCTCTACAACCTGCAGAGTGTCATCTTTGTGTTTGTATTTATGTAGCTAAATTATATCGAGAGCATTTAACTATTTTCAAACGAAAATTAGTTGAGAATGCACACTATCAAATTGTTACAAAATCAATCAAGTTGAACATTTAGACTCGCCAATTATAAACTAAACTAAAAAAATATAATTTTGGTAGTGCCTCTCAAGAACTGATAATGCATCGACAATATAGATTTGCTGGATGCTTAACTGAATGAGTTAATTGCAAGGAACTACCACACTTCGACACGTCGTGATGAATCAGTACTAGTAGTCACCTTTTTTGCCATGCAGTGCCACCTCTAAGCCTAAGTGTTGCAAAACGGTCCGACAGGCGTATACACACGTATTGACCACGTATCTGACCGATCGGGCCCACGTGTCAGGTGCCATGGTGGCGTACCCGCGTGCACCCGCTCGGTCACTCATCCCAGCCGGCTCGGTTGCTGTATGTAGTTGGCTCGAGATTAGTCGAACCGGAGCCAGCCGCACTCTGTCCCTCTCCTCAGCCCATCGCCCTCGTCTCTCCCATCCGCCGGTGCTCGCCCCGGAGACCGCCGTGACCGCCACCGCTATCACGCCATGGTCTTCGAGGATGAGAGCATCGACGACTTGTCCAGCCTGCAGATCTCCTCCTCCAACGACGGTATGCATTATCAGATCAGTGTTAGAGCTAGGGTTAGGGTTAGGGTTTCTGATTTGGGGATTTGGGGATTTGATGATCTGGTTTTCTGATTTGGGGATTTGCTCCTGTAGATTCCTGCTAGCATTGAAGACCAAGACTACAATGGCTTGGAGAAGGCACCGGAGGGGCTCTGTGTGGAGCATCAGCTGCCAACTGAGCGCCGTGTAGATTTTGAATCATTTGAGATGGGCAGGAGGTTTCTAGTTTGCTCAGCCTGTAAGATTCATGCTCTCTCTCTATGTTCACTGTAATATAGTTGGTAGCCTCTGTTTAGTAAGTTAGTACTACTGATGATGAAGCACATTGTTTACCATTTAGTAGTTTTGATGCTCACCTTTTGAAAGTGCAACTATCCCTGGGTGGTTTTGGTAATGATTAACAACATATAGCTCATTGAACTAATGCTATTTAAAGATGGATATTTCAGGAAAGTTCAATGATTGGCATGGCATGGATTAGGAATGTGGACCCCTCAAAATGCTAAGGACAAAGGATTGGATCAAGCTCTAAAATCTCAAGACTCTACATTTTCTATTTCAGTGATCCAAGATCACATTGAGTACATAGGAAAGCCAATACTATTAAAAGGGGATGAGATGTTGCTTAATGGCTTGCTCGCTCAAAGTTCTTAGTGATATGCTCCAAAGCCCTCAACCACTTTATCATATCCACATATGTCCCAAACCAAAAGTCAAACTCGGCCCCACTGATTTGATCTATCCGGCGCCACCGAGTTCAGTTGACATAGCCACTGCCAGAAACCCTAGTCACTTCGGTCTAACCGATAGGAATCTCAGTCTCACCGAGATGGGATTGCAAACTCCCTGTTTCCCTTCGTAATGTTTCGGTCTAACTGAGATGACGAACAGTCCCATCGAGTTTGCAATGCAAACTCCCTATTTCCTTTTCGTAACGTTTTGGTCCCACTGAGACGAGCGAATTGGTCCCACCGAGTTTGCCTGACCAACTCTTTGGTTAGCTTATTACCAAAGTTGGTCCCATCGAGTTTGTGTAATCGGTCAAACCAAGATTACATTTATGCCCTAACCCTAATGATATCGGTCCCACCAAGTTGACGTGTCGGTCCCACCGAAATGCCTAACGGTCACATTATGAACTAAATCGGTCTGACCGAGTTTTCTGATTCAGTCCCACCGAGTTTGGTAAATTGTGTGTAACGGTTAGATTTTGTGTGGAGGCTATATATACCCCTCCACCCTCTCCTCATTCGTGAAGGAAGCCATCAGAACGTGCCTACACTTCTAGCATTCATTTTCTGAGAGAGAACCACCTACTCATGTGTTGAGGCCAAGATATTCCAATCCAACCATATGAATCTTGATCTCTAGCCTTCCCCAAGTTGCTTTCCACTCAAATCTTCTTTCCACCAAATCCAATTCTATGAGAGAGAGTTGAGTGTTGGCGAGACTATCATTTAAAGCACAAGAGCAAGGAGTTCATTAACAACACACCATCTATTACCTTTTGGAGAGTAGTGTCTCCTAGATTGGTTAGGTGTCACTTGGGAGCCTCCAACAAGATTGTGGAGTTGAACCAAGGAGTTTGTAAGGGCAAGGAGATCGCCTACTTCGTGAAGATCTACCCTAGTGAGGCAAGTCGTTCGTGGGCGATGGCCATGGTGGTATAGACAAGGTTGCTTCTTCGTGCAACCTTCGTGGATGGAGCCCTCCGTGGACTTGCGCAGCCGTTACCCTTCGTGGGTTGAAGTCTCCATCAACGTGGATGTTGATAGCACCACCTATCGGAACCACGCCAAAAATATCCGTGTATCCAGTTGCGTTTGCACACTCCAATCCCATCCCTTTACTTTCTTGCAAGTTGCATGCTTTACTTTCCGCTGCTCAAATACTCTTTGCATACTTGCTTAAACTGTATCAGGATTGCTTGACTTGTGCTAAGTTGTTAAAATCTGCCAAGAACTAAAATTGGGAAAAAGCTAGATTTTTAATTGGTCAAGTAGTCTAATCACCCCCCTCTAGACATACCTTCAATCCTACAATTGGTATCAGAGCTATGGTCTCCATTTGCCTTAATTTCCATAGCTTTTGGTGATCATAGCCTTGGTTTCATAACCTAGGAGAGTATGACGTCTAGCGAGGGAAATTACCACCATAGAGGTCCTTACTTTGATGGTACTAATTTTGCTAGTTGGAAGCATAAGATGAAAATGCATATTCTTGGACATAACCCCGCCGTTTGGGCTATTGTGTGTATTGGCTTGCAAGGTGAATTCTTCGATGGGAGAGAACCAAACCGTGAAGCTACCGTAGAAGAGTTGAAGATGCGGCAATACAACGCTTAAGCTTGTGATATCCTCTTCAACGGATTGTGCCCCGAAGAATTCAACAAAATCAGCCGCCTTGGGAACGCAAAGTAAATTTGGGATACTTCGATTGATATGCACGAAGGTACTGACTCCGTCATCCATATTTGATGTGCTTCAAAGTCAGCTTGACAAGTTCAAAATGAAGGATAGTGAAGGTGTCGCCGAAATGTACTCTAGGCTTGCTCTCATCACAAATGAGATTGCCGACTTAGGAAGTGAAGAGATGACCGATAGATTCATCATCAAGAAGATCCTAAGAGCCTTGGGTGGAAAATATGATTGTGCACATTGATCCAAATGATGCCCAACTACAAAGATCTCAAGCCAACAGAAGTCATCGGAAGAATTGTTGCTCATGAGATGTCACTCAAGGATAAGGAAGAGCTTCACAACAAGTCAAGTGGTGCTTACAAAGCCTCATGTGATGCTCCTACATCTTCAAGTGAGAAACAAACCTTCAATGAGGAGTTGAGCCTAATGGTGAAAAACTTCAACAAGTTCTACAAGAGTAGAAGCAAGGAAAGAAGTTCCAAGTCAAGGTCCTACAATAACAAATATCTTCGAGCTATGAACGTAATTGCTACAATTGTGGAAGACACGGACACTACTCCAATGAGTGTACGGCTCCCTACAAAAGAAGAGAAGATTCACCTAAAAGAAGAAGTAGAAGAGAAGAATCATCACCAAGAGAGAGAGAGAAGGAGTAGAGATGATCGTTATGAACGAAGAACCTCCCAGAGAAGCAAGGATTCAGAAAGGAAGGACAAATCATCAAAGATCTACACAAAGCAAAGGCATCAAGCTCATGTTGGTGAATGGGTATCCGGATCTGACTCCAACCATCACTCCGAGAGAAGTTATCACTCCGACTTTGAATATACTCAAGATGAAGGTGTTGCCGGTCTAGCACTTGTGTCAACCAACTCCTATGACATATTTGACTCACCAAATGAAGATGCTTCATGGCTAAAGGCCCAAAGGTATCACACCTTGAGTATGTTGATTTCAATAGTGATGAAGTTGACTTATTAGGTGATGATGATTTACTTGCTGGCAACTCTAGTGATGAATACTATGATGAAATGTCAATTAATCATGCTAATCAAGATAAAACGAATGACAATGATAAGGAGAAGATTGAGCGTCTAACTAAAGAACTAAACACTCTTAAGTTAGCTCATGAAACTACCTTGGAAGATCACCGAGAACTTTTAAAGACTCATGAGAAGTTACGCTTTGAAAAGCTCAACCTAGAGCAAGAGCATGAGTCAATCAATGATGATCTTCGCAAGAAAAGTCCTTCTTACATTGACAAGCGTTTACTCTTGTCTACTTACATGCCACAAGTAAAATCTAGCAACAAGAGTAAGAAAGATTCTTCTTCTAGTAGTAACAATAATCATGCTAAGTCCAATGTTGTTGCTTCTAATAGTTCTCTTGATTCCACTAATGATTCTCTTAGCCAAGTTACACTTGAGCAAGACAATAGATTATTGAAGGAAATTATAGAGAAAGGTGTTTACAAGAGCCTTGCCGGAAGTAAGCAATTTGAGGAAATTGTACACAAGCAAGGAAGGCACCGGAAGAATCAAGGTGTTGGTTTTGAATGAAAGTTCAATGCCAATGGAGTTGAGTGGGAAGAAGATCAATACCTCAAGACGAAGTTTGTTCCTCAAGAAGAGAAGTATGATCCTACTTCTTTTCAAGGGACACAAGCTCAAGATGATCTTCCACCATAAGACCACAAGCAAAAAGGCAAGGACAAGCTTCAAGAGGAAATTGATGCATTTAAAGAAGCTCCTAAGGCCTTGGTCAAGTGGGTTCCCAAGACTACATCAAGTTCTACTTCATCAAGTTCTACTACAACCCCAAGGATTCCCATCAAGATGATGTGGATCCTGAAGAAGAAGAACTAGAGTGTTCTTGAGGGTGACTTCGCCAACACACTTCACTCATATCATTTTGGCAAGAACAAGTGCAAACAACTTCCACATCTTGCACTAGTTCAAGGAGTCACAAACCCTCTTGTTGGTAAGACAAGGGACAAGGTAACCAAATGCTTTCATGGACATCATCTTGTGTGTGCATCACTCTATGTCTATGGATATCCCTGTTTGTTCCTTGTGGGACTAACCCGTGTAGGTATTGAAAGTGCAACTCACTCCAATGGATTGCTCCAAATGATCTATATCAACATTGAGCATCCACATCTTCAACACCAACATGAAGTTATCATCGACAAAACCCAAGGTTAGTTCATCCCTCTTAGGGGAGATATCACATCTAGGGGAGCTTTACTCTAAGAATTGTGCTAAAGCGACTCTAATGGTGTTAACACAACAATGCTTTATGTAAAAGTGGTAACCCCACTTGTGCTTAAACAATGAGTAGACCTATGATCAAATGTTCTCATTTGACTCCTAAGTCAATATACTCATATATAGATGACCTAGTCATCGCAAATTTCTTGATAGATGCTAGAGTGTTTGTGCATGCTTTGCCACATATTTCATTTGCCATTTTATTGTGTGAGCATGTTGGTTGCATATTTTACTCATTCGAGGACATCCACTTGTTGTTTTGATTGTTTGGCTCTTTCTCTTTTGCCAAGTGGATGGACAAGAATGCCTAAGAACCTTCTCTAGCTATCTATGCTTTTCTCGTCTCAAACTCTATTCATGTTACATCACAAAGTTTAATCAAGTCAGATTCGAACCACTATGTGTGAGGAGCACTCGGAGTCCCTGATTCGTCATAGACTTAAACTTCCAAAACCTCTTTGTGCATTTCGGTCTGACCGAGACATCCATTTCAGTCAAACCGAGTTCACTAAGTTGATCTAGGTTTTCATCTCGGTGCAACCGATTTGAACACTTCGGTCACACCGAGTTGCAGTAACCACTTGCGATTCTGCAATCTCGGTGCCACCGAGTTGTTCCACTCGGTCACACCGACAGGGTCGGGATATATATACCCACGGGTGAGATTTTGGAAAATTCTTCAAAACCCCTCAGCCCGCGCGTGTCCTGCTCTGCCTCCTCGGGTCTCCAGATCGCCTCCTTGCCGCCAGCGACCTCCCACTGCTAGTTTCTGCTGCCATCGATAGAATCTGCTCCGCCGTCGCTGCCATAGCGAACACTCACCGAACTAGGGTATGTGTTCGACCCCTTGTGCTGTCTATTCAACTCCGATTCCTAGCATGAGGACAATGCCATGATTCTCGCCACGATTGAAATTGATCTGTCCAGCTAAATCTTCCTTAGGCCTAGTTTGATCGAAAATTTTAGGGTTAGCTCTCCGCAGAACTCATCTCGGACCGACCGAATCATAGAAATCGGTCTCACCTATTTGGCTTAGGCCATTGCACATGCGCTTTTTGGTCTGACCAAAAATTGCAAATCAGTGTGACCGAGTTCAATACTCTATGAAACCCTAGCAATCTCGGTGCCACCAAACTGTGACTCGGTCTGACCAAGTTAACTAGTTTAGGTTCCAAATGTTGCTTCGGTATCACCGAGTTTATCAATTCGGTAGCTCCGAGATCATTTCTGCAGAGAACTAAAACTAAATTTTTGACTCATTTGTTTTGCAAAACTTCTGTACTCTGTGATGCTCATCTACTCTACCTCATCTATAATCTATTCACAGGGTCTGCTGTCAGTTTGCCTGCAAAGATGTCTGACTAGAGTGACAGCCAGAACAGATCTGAACAGCAAGAGCATGTGAGTGAGGGCACTAGTCCCTCGAGCAGCTATGATGAGGGCAGCAGGAGCACACCTAGTAACTTGCCCAAGGCAGCCACTAGAGCAAGGAAAAAGAGAACCTCAGATTCTAAAGATGAAGATTATGTTGCAGCTGAGGATGAGGCCATCTCAAAGAGGAAAGTGGTGAAGAAGGAGTTTGGCACTGCTGCATCTACAAAGCCTGGCATGAACAAGAAGGCACCAGCTAGGAGAATCCCAACATCCAAGCCAAGAAAAGTTGCCACATGACAAACTATGAAATTCACAATTGAATCTGATAATGAAGAGGCAGCTGGTGATGACAAGAAAATAAGAGGGCAAGAACCACTACTGCTAAACTTCTTAGAAAGTCAACTATGGTGAGAGATCCATCTGATGATGAAGAGGAAGAGGAAGAGGATGCTTCTCCAGCACCTAAGGCACAAAAGCTTATGGGAGATGCAATCAAGTCAGGGGCTTATCCTAAGCCCAAACCTGCTCCCAAAGCTGCTGCTCCAGCCACCAAGTATGCACCCAAGAGAAGCACAAGAAACATCCCTGCTGAAGAGAAGAACAAGGCCCCAGTGCCTGAAGCTGAAGAAGAAGAAGCTGAAGCCCAAGTGCTGAGAAAGCTCAAACCAAAGATCCTAGACCACAATGACACACATCCAGTGGCAGAGGGCATGAGCATCAGGAAGGATGCATGTCTGAGACTTTGGAGAAAAAGTGACCCTTATGCTGTGAGAAGGAGAACTACTGTGGATTACAAGTTCCACACTAAGGAACATCAAGACTTTTATGAGACCATTTTGCTTGACAAGAAGCCAATTGTCTGTGACATGTGATGGTTGACTGGACATACATCAGAGAGAATGAAGATCACTTCCCAGGTGTCTATGATAGCTTCAAGGCTTGTGGACTTGACAAGTTTGTTGGCCAGAAGCTCACTAAGTGGAATGATGAGATGATCATGCAATTCTACTCCACTGCTCACTTCTATCCTAACGGTAGGATTGTATGGATGTCAGAAGGTACAAGGTACCAATCAACTGTTGATGAATGGGCCAAGTTGATAAATGCCCCATCAGCTCATGAGGATGACTTGGATGTGTATGCCAAGAAGAAGAAAGACCACAACTCAATGGCAAGTATGTACAAGGAAATTCTTGATGATGCCCTGGAAACTCATAAGTTGGGCTCAGTGAAGTTTCTGTTGTCTGGTCTACCTACAATGAACACCATCCCGAGGCATACTCTTTTGCCCAAGTCTGGAGATCGCAGAATGATAAGAGGACATTCCATCAACTTGCTACACATTTTTTATGTCCCTCAAAAGTTCAAAGTGATGAGTCTGATTATGGAAACAATCAAGAGGACAACTTCAGATCATAAGAGCTCTTGTGGGTATGCTCCACAAATTCAGGTGCTCATCAACTCAAAGATGGGCACAAACACTTATTTGTTGGACAAGGAGCACTTACCTCTCAAGCCAGATTTTGAGGATAACACAGTTGTGATGGATGAGAATGATCCTTCACCAGTGCAAGAACATGAGAAGAGAGCAAAGGCAAGGGCAGATAAGGCTGCAAAGATGCCAAGTGCAGAAGAGGGATCTCAGGTGTTCCTAAAGAGAAAACAAGATCAACTTGGATTTCTGATCCAATCCACCTTGAGGATTGAGAAGGGCTTGACCACCCTGACTCAAAATCAGGAGAGTTTGGAGAGAATCATTGAGGAAAAATTCTATGATCTTGATGTCAAAGTAACTGAGATTCAGTCAGCAGTAGAGCAGCTCCATGAGGAAGCAGAGGAGAAGAAAGAAAAGACAACAACATATGTTTTTCAGCGAGTGCATGTGCTACGAGGTCAGAGGTCTGATGCAGTGCCTGTTCCTGATACTAGGGCAACCACATTTGCACCAGCAGCCACAGCTTCAGTGCCACGTCCAGCAGCCACTCAACCAGCTCCAGCTACATCAACAGAAGCCTTCGTCCTGGGATTCATCACTACACCACCTCATGGAGACCAAGCCTGAGAGACACACAACACTATGCATCACTACAAAAAAAAGACACATCCGTGACATTTTGGGCCGAATGATTTTTTTCTGTCATACATATGACACTTCTATGACGATAATTGTGACAAAACCCGGTATCATCATAGATGTGGTGGGCTCCTACTTATATGACAAAAAATCATGACAGAAAATGGGCTTTTCGTCCTGGGCGGGGCGGAGACGCAGCTGCATGACATTCTTTGGGCCGTCCATGACGGAAAAAACTGTGGTAGAAGTGAGGGGGAGGAAAATTTCGGGCAGTTGCCGGTTACGGTGGGAGGTCGTGGGCCGAGCGATGCGCGTTTCTCTCGTACACGTACGCGCGTATGTGCGAGGTGTTGGCTCTAACTGAACCTGATCAAGGCGTTGGGCTCTAACTGAACCCGATCAAGGCGTTGGGCTCTAACTGAACCCGAGCGATTGCACTGCAGGCTACGCGTTACTGAACCTGAGCGATCGATCGATGGCTGTTAACTGAACCCGATCGAGCAATTCCTTCGCTACTGCTGCTAACTGAAGCCGATCGATGT